>NC_133425.1:73703333-74025000 GCF_049350105.2 Macaca mulatta
CTTATTGATTCTCGGTGGGAAAATGACTTGTGTAATATAGGAAGTATGGTAAAAGGAATAGCTTAATTATTTAGGGAGCACTTTTCAGAATATGCTTTTACAGCAGTACAAATTGTATATATACAAATTGTATGACTAGGTTCTTTTTTTTTTAATTCTTTCATAGTAGAAAGTTATGAGAAGGCTTATATTATTTTGTTGCTAAGGCAAAATTTAATTTTGCTTAAATTCCTGTAAGACTAAGAAAGATAGGAGGAGTGATGAGAAAGTTTCTTAATCCTTTAAGAAATATGACTTGTTCTAATTGCCATTTCTTATTTACATTATACTTAGGCTGGTGTTAGGATGCCGTGACTGCCAAGTTTACACAATGCACTTTCTCTCTCTCTTTCTTCTTTTGGTTTATGATGTTTTTCAATAGTGTCATGGAACTCACTTAATCTGATTTTATCAAGTAAATATATGGGAAGTTGAGATGACATATTTTAATCTGACATTTGAAGAAATATTCATAAGATAGCAGATAAAATATTTATTTTGGCCTTTTCCTTCTGATCTCTCTTTTGATTTGATGTGTATTCTTTGCTTAAGGACCACAGCCTAATGTTATTTTGACTGCATTTCACAGTGTTGGCAGCCTTTCAGATAAACAGCATATTTGTGGTTAATTGGTTGAACATGTTCTATAATTATAATTATATTAAAACCTTAATGCGCTTGAATGTTTGCCCGCGAAGGCCACTCACATGAACTAAGTTATGTTTCTGTCATTATAACTGAGCTGGCTGGCGGCTGCCACTCAGCAATCCAGGCAGGACTGGGAACCTGGGAAAACTACAGAGGTTTCTTATTATTTCGGTCTGAAACCGCTGTTTGGATAGTTTTAGAAGTTGACCATGAAAATTGCCTTCTGGTTGTAACTTGGATCCCCAGGTTTCAATCTGTGGGCTAACGTTTCTTCGGATTTTCAGGAAGGATTGGCTTGGCTTTTTATCAAAGTTACACAATGGCTGTAAAAAATAAATTTAAAAAAAAAAAGCAAAATTAGCACTTTGTCAAGTTTGGGGCGTATTTCCAAGGCCACCAGGGAGTCGGGAAAGTCACCAAAAGACCACTCCTTGAAACCAGGCAAGAAGCCATCTTTGCAGTGAGCTGAGAGGTCTGATGGCCACCAGCTGAGGGAGGGAATTCCCCTTTTGTGCCTTTGGGATTGATAGAGAAGCCCGGTGGACTTAGCAGCTGGGAATCCCAGATTCGTCTTTTCTGGATATTGGGTCAACCATAAGATGATACTTTTCCCTGTGTAACAGTCAAAGTCAGGTTCTGTGAACCACCTATTTTTTGTGTGGTCCATGAGATGAGGATGATTTTTACCTTTTTTTTTTTTTTTTTTTTCCTTAAGACAGTGTCATTCTATTGCCCAGGCTGGAGTGCAGTGGTGCAATCTCAGCTCACTAACCTCCACCTCCTGGGTTCAAGCAATTCTCCTGCCTCAGCCTCCCGAGTAGCTGGCATTAAAGATGCCCACCACCACACCTGGCTAATTTTTGTATTTTTAGTAGAGACAGGATTTCACCATGTTGGCCAGGCTGCTGTGGAACTCCTGACCTCAAGTGATCTGCCCGCCTTGGCCTCCCAAAGTGCTGGGATTATAGGTGTGAGGCATCATGCCTGGCGGTTTTTACCTTTTTGAATGGTTGAAAAAATATCAAAAAAAGAATAATATCTCACGACACATGAAAATATATGGAATTCACATTTTAGTGTCTACAGAGTTTTATTGGAATGCAGCCATGCTCATCTTTGCATCTATTGTTTAAGCCGCTTTTATACTACGGTGGCAGAGCTGAGTAGTTGCAGCAGGGACGTTGTGGCCCTCAAAGCTGAAAATAGTTACTGTCCAGTTTTTTACAGAAAAAGTTTGCCACCCTCTGATCTACGTGATGTCCTTCAGTTTCTGTCTCTCACCAGACTGATGGTGCCATGAGGGCAGGGCCAATTCCTATCCTAGGGCGTGGCCCATAGTAGGGGGTACTGGTCAGAATAATGAATGAATGAATACATGCACCAAAACTGTGAATACAGAGCTGTCTGTCATTTTCTTATCTTTGGCCTAACAACTGAACACACTTTATGAAATTTGCAAATCTGTTTCCAAACATGTTTGAATGGATTTTTATGGTCTTTAATTAACCCAATAAAAATGGTAACAACACAGCAATTTTAAGAAAATAACAGAGCCAAGTATTTTTTATAGCTGTGCATGCAATCCACGTTACACCCACATGCAGTATTTCTATGGTTCAAATAATTATCCGTCGGACTTAGAATACTTTAAATTAGGATTTACTTGAAAGATTATGTTCTATATCAGTTTTTTTTTTTAAAAGGAAGAAAAATAAAGCTCTTCCTAAATTTATTTACATGGTGGAGCAATTCTGGCACTGCTAAATACAGCAGGAAATTCCATTAACTTTAAATGTGCTGCACTTACCCTAAAGTGTTTGGAGGGCTTCGTAGAAGAGCCAAATAGATTCAGACAGATCTTATTTGTAGGTAGAGCTGAATGTGCACCTCATTAAAATACTTTGTAAGGTTTTCAAGGATGGACTAGGATGGTGAAGATTCCAATTCAGAGTCTTCAAGCCAGTGATCCAGGCCAAAGGTATTCCGCCAGAGTGTTAGGAAATTTTACAGCCTCATGGAGACACCTCCCCTCCCCGCCCTTGTTGGACACACTCTGGAAAAGTCACCATTTCTTGCTGGTCCTTTGCTCTTGGACCATTCTTGGCCTGAGCTGTCAACCACTTTAGTCTCCAAGGTATCTGAGCCTTTCTTTCACCTCTGTACTTAGATCATATTCTTCCTGGATTTTGGAGCCAGGCTGGGACAGGAGCCACCTCCTCCTCCGTTCTTGCTGTGTGACTCCAGGCAAGTGGCCTCACCTCTTTGAGCCACTAGTTAACTCACCTGCCAAAGAGGGATCATACGCTTACCTCTTGGTGTTGCTGTAAGAATTAACAAGGAGGTTATTTGTAAATCTCCCTGGGAGCTGGATGGTGCCTAATAAGCAGGCTTTAAGGGTTGATTATCTTTGTACTGTCTCCTGCCAGATTTTGTAACTGAGTCCAGGCATCTTTAGAAACAGAAATGGTCCCTGCTCTTGTGTATCCCCTAGGATAACCCAGCATCATTTCGCTGGATTACACGTCCTCTCTTCTCTCCTGTATGTCTTCCCTCTTTCTTACGGTGGTTCTAAGCTCTATGGGTCACTTGTCTTCTCCTCTGAGCAGGAACTGGGCAATTGGAGGTTCTTTCCCTTCCCATGCTGGTGGGAGAATTGTTTAGTAGGTCCTAAAGTGGAATCTCCATTCCAGTCTGATCTGGTCAATTCTGGTAGGACTTCATCCAAGCACAAAGAAACCTTTGTTTTCATTCAAGACTTCCCTAAAAGGTGGCTGGGTGCGGTGGCTCAGGCCTGTAATCCCAGCACTTTGAGAGGCCAAGGCTGGCAGACCACGAGGTCAGGAGTGGGTCGAGACCGGACTGGCCAACATGGTGAAACCCTGTCTCTACTGAAAACACAAAAATTAGCCAGGTGTGTTGTCACATGACTGTAATCCCAGCTGCTCAGGAGGCTGAGGCAGGAGAATGCTTGAACCCCGGGAGGCGGAGGTTGCAGTGAGCCAATATCATATCACTGCACTCCAGGGTAGGCGACAGAGTGAGACTTTGTCTCAGAAAAAAAAAAAAAAAGAGAATTCCCTGAAAGGTGATTCACAGCTTCTTAGGATCCCTTCATGTTTAGTAATTTGGATTTCCACACCGCCTTGCTGCGCCTTCTGCCCATTTGTCCTCTGCTGCTGCTGGACCCTGGGTGAGACAGCTCCCCTTTCTCCTTGTCTGGTTTGCTCAGATAGATCCATGAGGATTCTCCCTGACTCAGGAGCTGACTTCCTTCCACGAGTTCCTAACCATTTGTCCAGTTGATTCTTCTCTGGGCCTGCCTTGGCATCTCTGTGCCAAGCCCAGTGCCGAGGTTGCAGATGCAGAGGCACTGGGGCATATTTCTTTCGTTGAAGAGCTCGCAACTGATGAGCCCCATCCAATCAGAAAAATGTTGTTCCTGGTCTTACCACTGACTGGAACCCACTGACACCTCCCCTTTCCAATATTGCTGGCTTCTACTTGTTCTATAAGATCCTTGTTCTCTTAAGTTCTGTATTGTGTGTGAGTCCCTCTCACCAAAAAAATTTCCCTAGTCATCCCTTATTTATACTCCTTGATGCAGATTTCCATTTTACTCTTACCTCGTTGTATTATAGTTATCTATTTGCGTGTGTATGTATGTCCCCACTAGGCTGTGAGGTCTGTAAAAGGATCGTCTAAATACACCTATCTATTGCAAATCTTATAATGTGACTCCATGATGAGATGGTTGGATATAGCCTTATGTTCCCAGCAGGAAGGAAGAACGGAAAGGAGGGAGGGAGGTAAAGGTGGGAAGGAGACAAGGAAGGAAGGGAGGAAGGAAGGATGAAAAGGAGGGAAGAAGAGAGTTTGGTCAACATTTGTTGATGGCGAATGAACAAACAAAGGAACACTAAATGAACAAACAAATGAATGAATGGACAAATGAATGAATGTACGAGTGGGTCAAGAACAAGATTTGGCCCCAAGGAGATATGCGACTTTCTACTTTGTTTTCTACCTGGAACTCACACAAAGGCTCTATGATCTCTCAGTAGGCCGTGCTCAGAAGTCTGGATTGTCCCCTGCCCAGGATGGGCTTACTCTGGCCTGTGTCCTAGGTATTGTGGGGCCGCTGTAGGGAGGATGGCAGTTAAATCTTGGAGGAAGTCCAGGAGTCTCATGTCCCCTTGGCTTCTGTCAGAACCAATACCTCTCATTTATTTCGAGGTCTTGGCTGAAGATGTATCATCTGCAACCCTGCAGATCAGATGTGTTAGAGCAGAGAGAGTGGCCAGGATTAGTCCAGACTGAAAAGTGCAAATCAGCCGTCTCAGATGCCATTTTCTGGATAGGGAGGAACAGCAGTTGGCGACTTTAAGAGCAATATGGAGGAACCACTGGGGATTCTATGCATGATCTTAGGGGAAGTAGCATTATTATCTCCAACACTGGCTGTTTACATTATCAGAATAAGACTGATTCTCCAAGGTCGGGTGTGGTGGCTCATGCCTGTAATCCTAGCACTTTCGAAGACTGAGGTGGGTGGATCACCTGAAGTCAGGAGTTCAAGATCAGCCTGGCCAACATGGTGAAACCCTGTCTCTACTAAAATACAAACATTAGCTGGACATGATGGCGGGTGCCTGTAATCTCAGCTACTCAGGGGGCTGAGACGGGAGAATTGCTTGAACCTGGGAGATGGTAGTTGCAGTGAGCCGAGATCGTGCCACTGGACTCCAGCCTGGGTGGCTGAGCGAGACTCAGTCTAAAAAAAAGAAAAAATACTGGATCTCCAAATGGGCAGACACCAGAATCCCGTGGAGGGATTTTTTCGAACATGTAGCACAGGGCTTCACCCCCAGCATTTTTATTTTCGAACTTCTGGAGTGCAGCCCAAAGATCTGCATTTCTAGCAAGTTCCCAGATGATGTTGATGATGATGCCTGTTTGGGTATCACATTAGACGAAGGGCTTTGCTAATTTCAGCTCCAGAGTATTGACTCATGGGGTAGGATTCCTGCCATCTGCAGCTTCCTCGGGTCATCACTAGGGTAGAATCTTATTTTCTGAGTATGAAAAGCATCAGAGTTATTTTAGTAAAATGCTTTTGCCATCATTGCTTTAAAACTAGCTCTTCGAAGTGAGAAAACCAAAAGTTTTATTGAAGCAATTTGTTGTAAATATGAGTTCTGTATCACATTTGGGAAATTTGTAAAGCCTTACTTTGAACGTCTTTTTCTTCACTCTGTATTGTTTGGTGTTTTCTATATAAATTTATAAATTGGATGTACCTGCCACAGATGTTGGTTTTCTGGTAATAATACTTTTTTACATTAAAAAAACTCCTGAAATGAAAATGTAACTTAGTCTTATTATTGTAATCTCCCCTTGCCTTTTTGCATGGATCATTTGTTTGTGAACTGGTTATTTCAGGAAGGGCTCAAAGGTAATTTCATGGTTTATAGCATTTATGTTGGTGCCTTTAATGAGCAAAACATATTGTTTTCTAATACTTGAAACCAGGAATTCATATATATATGTGTATATATATTATTATTTTCATTTTCTAATATTATATGTAGTACATGTATATCAACTTCAAGACATTGAGAACAGCCACATACAGAAATTATGCCTCTTTACACAGGGGAAATATGAAAGTTTTGTAATGTAAAAAAATAAAAAAATAAAAATCAACATTTGCAAGCTTATGAGATGATTTTATTTTTAATGAATCCAAATGGTAGCAGGGAGCTGCTGTTGTGTTTGTGCATTGTACAGCAATTCATATCTAAAAGTAAAGTAACATATGGCTTTGTTATTATTTAGTTTAGGAATTTATGCACCTAAAGGAGTTTTGAGAGCTCTGGGTCTCATTCGGTGGTTGTACACGGCAACCAAACGAGAGTAGCTGGAGCAGAGAGTTTCTCATCCTCAGATTATTAAGATTTGAGCAACTTTTTGGATGGTGTTTATTAAACTCAAGAAATCTTTTGCTTATTTGCTAATGATTCTCTCCCCTCTCTCTGATTATATTTTTGAAGGCTGAATTGGTAAAATTATTTGGCCCAATAAAAATATGTCCTGGGTTGGAAAAGAGCACAAGTTTCTTTTTCTAGCCCTGGAGTGAGGTAGCTCTCTGGCCTCTGGGTTCATTTGGTGTCCTGGGGAGTCATTGACACCCACACACTCCCAGTCACAAGACCTTTCCCTCCCATCCAGATTGTATTTATTTTATGGCTCTCGCACGGAGCATGCAGCTGTGTAAACCTGAGAATGGTTTCTGCACAGCTTTGATCTTTGCATGGATCAACAGTTACCCTCAGTCCCTGAACCCTGTTCCATGGCCCCATATTTCTTGGATTTTTCCATTTTCTGGTAATTATGGCATCACGTAGGGAGCCTTCCGACAGCATCCCCCACAGCTTTGGGTGGAGAATTTGGAAAAAATGCCTTAAGTCTGTCATTTGTAGAACCATATTAAGTAGTGATTTCCATCTGATGCCCAAAAAATATGCCATTTAGTTTCTTCCTAAGAGGCAATCTGACAATTTCGAGTAGACTGCTGGAGTCTGACAAATTTGAATGTATTATGGACTGAATAAATGTTTATTGAACAAATGCCATTTTGTTTTAACTCTTAAAATGTTCAGTTCTTCCACCAAACATGGATGATACAACTGTTGGAGATGGAGCATTGGACCGATGCAGTGTAGCATTATTTTGTAATCTACGAACTGGGAGCCTATGGAGACCTATGCATGGCAGAATACAAAAGTCATGACCTGTCTTCATATCCTAGTATGGGCAATAAAACCCTCCCTTTAATTGCCTTAAACATGGTACAAGGAAACTGTGCAGGAGTTCCAGGGAAGGTGCCATCTTTCCATATGGGGTTGATACGGTCTGGCTGTGTGTCCCCACCCAAATCTCATCTTGAATTCTAATTGTAATCCCCATGTGCTCGGGGGAGGGACCTCGTGGGAGGTGATTGAATCATGGGGACAGTTCCCCCATGCGTTGGGTGAGTTCTCATGAGATCTGATGGTTTTGTGAGGTGCTTTTCCCCACTTCGCTCTGTACTTCTCTCTTTCTTCTCCTTCTTGCCGCCATGTGAAGAAGGACATATTTGCTTCCCCTTCCACCATGATTATAAGTTTTCTGAGGCCTCCCCAGCCCTGCAGAACTGTGAATCAATTAAACCTCTTTCCTTTATAAACCACCCAGTCTCGGATATTTCTTCTTAGCAGCATGAGAAGGGACTAATGCAGGAGTGATCACAAACAGCCTGCAGACTGGGCCATCGTGCTTAGAAGGATCTTGAGCTAGGAGATGAGAAGAGCTCTATAGGCAAAAAGAATGACTTGGAATGCCACATATGGCAGAGTAGCTAAGACTTTAGGGTTTCCAGTTTCAGACTGACATGGGTTTGTATCCTGACTCTGCCCCTCAATGTCTGTGTGATCCTGGGTAGTTTGCTTAATCCTTATGAGTCTCAGTTTTCTCACCTGTAAAATGGGATTAATAATAGTCATTAGCTAGCTGGGTGCAGTGGCTCACACCTGTAATCCCCGCACTTTCTGAGGCCGAGGTGGGCAGATCACCTGAGGTTGGGAGTTTGAGACCAGCCTTACCAACATGGAGAAACCTTGTCTCTACTAAAAATATAAAATTTGCTGGGCTTAGTGGCACATGCCTGTAATCCCAACTACTCAGGAGGCTGAGGCAGGAGAATCGCTTGAACCTGGGAGGCGGAGGTTGTGGTGAGACCATGCATGTAAATTGTTTAACACTGTCCCTGAGACATAGTAAGGCCTCAGTGACCGTTAGCTTTCTTATTGCTACAGGACAAGTTATTCTTATTTTCCCTTTTCTTCTTCTTCCTTTTCCTGTTCCTTGCTCTTCCTCTTTTGACAAAAATTTACACCAAAAAGGATGAGCTCTGTTGCAGCCAGCATTCTGGCTTCACAGGAGTCTAGGAGATACATGGAGAATATTCTGAGGCTAGGTTAAATAGTTTGTCTCTAATACGGGTGTTAATCATGTTCTTATCAGTATCTGGAGAACCCAGAAGAGTGACTCTAAGAAAGGAAAACTCTTGTCTAGAGGATTCCGAAAGCTAGTGTGAAGTGGAGGCTATTACTCAGAGGGTGCCATAACATGGCTGTGTCGCCTGGCACCTTTTCATTCTCTAATCTCAGAAGTGAGTGCTTCCCCCTGCTGTGCCTGGCCCCTTCTCACCTTCAGAGCCTTTGGTACGCATAAGTTCTTCATCACTTAAGTGGAGTGAACCCTGATGACCTACATTTATTAATGAAAACAACCAAGGATAGTTGAGCCCCAAAGTACAAATCAATGTGCTGAATTAGTTTATGATGTTTCCCTAATTTCTCCACATCTGTTGAACTGTGATTGCAAATTCCATTTCTTTTCTTTTCTTTTCTTTTTCTTGAGACAGTGTCTTGCTCTGTCACCCAGGCTGAAGTGCAGTGGCGAAATCATAGCTCACTGCAGCCTCCACCTCCTAGGCTCAAGTGATCCTCCCACCTTAGCCTCCCAAGTAGCTGGGACTACAAGGTTGTGCCACCACGCCTGGCTGATTTTTCTTATTTTTTGTAGACACGGGGTTTTGCCATGTTGCCCAGGCTGTTCTCAAACTCCCGGGCTCAAGTGTTCTACCCTCTTTGGCCTCCCAAAGTGCTGGGATTACAGGTGTCAGTTACCGCACTGGCCTGGAAATTCTGTGTCTTGTCAAGCAGGACATCAAAGTTGAGATCTATGAATTTGAACTAAAATTTGGGGAGGTTGTTTCCACTACTGTGTATTGAGAGATGGCAGGGCCCCTCTTGCCAAGTCCAAGAGATCGTGAAGTCTAAAAGACTTGGCCGCAGTGTTGGTTCATCATTAACAGCTGCCTACAAGGAAATCTTTGAGAAATATAGATTGCTGCATCTTACAAGATGGACAGTGTTTAAAACAGGAAGAATTGAGTAGAAATTAAGAGATAGCTTGATTTTTTCCAAGAGAGTCATGAAGTCTGTTCAATTTTCTTTTTAAAAAGTAATTTAATCTTCTAGAAGATACCTACATTTATTCAATACTTTCGTAGGTAGTCTTCAAAACCTTCCTTCCTCCCTCCCTCCTTCCTTCCCTCTCCCTTTTCCCCTCTCCCCTCTCCCCTGTCTTCTTTTCTCCCTCCCTTCCCTCCCTTCCTTTCGCATCTGACATCTCTAAATAGTATTTCATGCAATGGCATTACTAATGGCTTGACTTTTTCAGGAAATGATTCATTACTTTATAATTTCAATTCAGTAACCATTTTCAGCCATGCCATAAATTTAAATCCTTTACTATCAAGATAACATTTTTTTCTCCTGTCAGTGAAATATAATGATTGGAAACTATTTTTAAAATTGACTCTGTTTGGGACAGCTCTTAGGGATTTGTCCTTTATACCAGCATATAACTTGTAGGTTGTCAGCGTCTCCGGGGACCATATGTTCACCACCTAGACTCAACAGTTGCTAATGTTTTGCCATGTTTTGTCAGTTCATCTATCTGTCCATCTCTTTGTCCATCCATCCAACTACCCACTTACCCATCCATCCACCCATTTATCCATCCACCCACCCATCCATCCATCCATCCATCCATCCATCCATCCATCCATCCGTCCATCCATCCATCCATCCATCATCCATCCATGCATGTAAGTTGCAGACATCGACAAACTTTACCCTTAAGGACTTTGGCTGGCATCTCCTAAAACTAAAGGCATTGCTCTACATAATCACAACTGTCATCATTATCATGTCTATGAAATTGCTAATGATTTGCTAACATGAAATAATACCTAGTCCATACCAAGATTTACTGAATTATCCACAAATTGTCTTTTATAGCTTTTTGTTTTCAATCAGGCTGTAAAGTTCACACATTACATTTGGTATTATATCTTATTAGTCTGTTTATTAAAGGGTTTTTTCTTTTGTTTGTTTGTTTGTTTTTTTCCCCAGGGATCAGGGAAGGAGGGAAGGCTCCTTTCTGGATACTGTGGATACGACTAACTTTATCGGCTACCAGGGTTTTCTGTATTTTTTCATACTCTTCTGTTATTGAGGAAACTTATTTTTTTGTACATTTTGTTGTACCTTTATGAGTCTGGTTTAGACTTCCGGCCCAGCAGAGAAGCTGGTTTCCTTTGGTGAAACCTGGGAGAAGAGGGAAGAAAAATCTGTTCATTAGAATTGTGGGTGTGCACTCTCTTTATCTCTAACAGAACCGGCTTCCCAGGGTTCTGTAGCCGCAACCCATTCCACAAACGTCGTGGAAAGGAAGATTCAAGTCTCAGGTTAAAAACAAACCAAGACTTCAGGGCTGTTTGCCTGTGATTAGAGTCTAAGAAAGATTGGGAATGGGAGATCAGGACTGTCTCTGGTCACTGATGGCTTCACTATAGCACAGATGCGATGGGTAACAGACACACCTCCAGGCCTCAGGGTTACGTTACTTAGGGTTAGGACTGAGCCTTCTTCCACCTTCTTGGGGTTGGAGGGCAAGAATTTGACATAGCTTAGATCACAGAGTAAGGGCTCTTCTACCCCTAAGTTTGGTTTATATGTCAAAGTAACATTCTAAAATTAGATGAGGGTGATTTTTTTTTGAGACAGAGTCTCACTCTTTTGCCCAGGCTGGAGTACAATGGTGTGATCTCAGCTCACTGCAACCTCTGCCTCCCGGGTTCAAGTGATTCTCCTGCCTCAGCCTCTCTAGTAGCTGGGACAACAGGTGCCTGCCACTGTGCCCGGCTAATTTTTGTATTTTTAGTAGAGAAGGGGTCTCGCCATGTTGGCCAGGCTGGTCTCAAACTCTTGACCTCAGGTGATCTGCCTGCCTTGGCCTTCCAAAGTGCTGGGGTTACCGGCTTGAGCCACTGCGCCGGGCCTTAGATGAGGTTTTTAGATGTGTTTTTCATATTCCCAAGGCCATGAAATTTGACAGGCAAATATATCAGTTATAAAAGTTTTAGGATTAATTATTAACTAACTCCCAGACATTGCCTCAGCCTCCCTTTTTCAGCCTTATTTTGCCCCAGCCCAGAGACAAGCCACAACTATAGGTTTTACTTCTGAAGGAGAAAACTCAGTGAAACATTCCTCTGCCTCAAGAGATATTGCCTACCTGCAAACATGTTTTGTCTTGCCCACACATGATGTAAAAACAAAATAAAAATGCTGCGAGACATGCCAATTCAGAGGTTTCATATAAAAATATAGCTTTCCCATTAGACTTGAAAATTGGAAGAGGAGGTAACAATTGGCCAGTGCTGAGTAGAGGCATCAGAAGGGCATGTGGTCTCTGCTTTGCCACAATCTCCACCATGCCTTATTGTCTCCCTTCTCAATCAAAGCAGCTTTACACACTCCTGCTACTTGCTAAGACACTGTACACATTTAAAGTTTGCTACCTGTGACTTGGCATATCTCTTGGTTCCAAAGAGTTTTAGGTATTATGCAATTTGCTAGCTCCCAAGCAACTGTTTTTTACTTCCCTCAGCCCCTTTCCTGGCTCCAAACCTTTGGCTCCGGTTTGATGTCGTTGGGTTGCTGCAGGAACGTTCCCTGTGGACCTCACTACTTTATCAACTGTGATGGTCTTGTTGAAGACAAGGCTTAGAACATCACCAGACCCAGACCCTTTCTCAGAGGACCTGGGAGAACTCTCCATATGATTTTCATTTGGGAAGAGAGATGCTCCTATTGGAACAACTGGTTTTCCCTTTAAAACAGGGAGTCCGGCAGCTTCTAGGATGCTAGGAATCAGAATGATCGCTCACTTTTTAAGGTATATCATATTTGTCTTATTCTTAACTACGTTTTATGTCCTTGCCCTTTTCTCCCCTACTTTAAATAAAATATATCTCTAATTTATATTATTTAAGCAATGACAACTTCTTTTTCTGATAGACAAAGTAAAGTATAAATAAATAAGACATCCAAGTAATAATCAGAAGCATTTTTATGTTAGTCTCATTGTGGTCTTTTTAATCCCAAGCCAGATGCACTTTAGGTACCAGCCTTGTTGTTTGTAAGGGAAGAGGAGCTTGAATAGCGTACACAGACATGAAAGTTGAGCAGCTGAGCTCATGGACGTTGCTTTTAATCAGGATCCAGAACTAGGGAGTGAGCGAGCTTGGATTTGAACTCCACTTTTCAAATTTTCATGACCCGTGCTCTTTTGTTTTTGTTTTTTTTTTGTGTGTGTGTGTGTTTTTTTTTTTCCCGGTTTGTTTTTTGTTTTTATGAGATGGAGTTTCACTCTTGTTGCCCAGTCTGGAGTGCAATGGCACGATCTCAGCTCACTACAACCTCCACCTCCCGGGTTCAAGAAATATTCTTGCCTCAGCCTCCTGAGTAGCTGGGATTACAGGCATGCGCCACCATACCCAGCTAATTTTGTATTTTTAGTAGAGACGGGATTTCCCCATGTTGGTCAGGCTGGCCTCGAACTCTCGACCTCAGATGATTTGGCCGCCTTGACCTCCCAAAGTGCTGGGATTACAGGCGTGAACTACGGCGCCCAACCAGACCTGTGCTCTTTCTACCACCACTGCCCTCTGCCAACCACTACCCCCGCTCCTATTCTAGAAAGAACCAAGCCGTCAGCTATTGCTTTTGAATCTATACACAATTCTAGCAGCTGCTTCTTAGAGCCCTTTTATATTAGCATTAAATACAGTTTTACCAGCCCTGAGGTTGCAGCCAAGGAGCTTGAAAGGAGCCAGCACTTTATTTATCTTTCCTCTTGTGAACATTTGGAAGCATAGCTTCGGGGCTCCTTCTCCAAGGTGCCTTGAGTCATGACCTCCCGAGAGCCTTTCCTTCCCTTGGCTTCTTTTCCTGATCAGTTGTTTGTTATCTGAAGGATTTGTTAATAACCAGGGCATCTGATTCTCATCATTACTCACCCTCTGCTCACTCTCCTCTCTAATGCATAGGCCTTTAGCCTTTTACTTTCTACTTTTTTGAATGCTATACTTTTTAATAAAATTTTAATTATGGTAATGCAATGACATTGTTCAACATTCAAATGATGGAAAGGCTAAGCGTGGAGGTTTGGTCTCACCACTTTTCCCAGCCATCCTGTGGCCTTCTGCAGAGGCTTCTAGAATTTTCAGATGACTGAGAATCCTTTCAGAAATAGTCTCTGCAAACTCTAGCACACCCATAGTGCTAGGATGGGTCTTAGTAAAATGTACGGGCTAAGCACACTGTTTTGCATTCTACACAATTCACTTCACAATATCTCATAGAGACTTTTTCATATTAATATATAAAGAGATATATACGCATGCTGCTTCATAATCCATTGCAGAGTTGGCCTGTAATTTATTCAAGCATTCTTTGTTGATGGATGTTAGGGTTGTATCCATTATTTTGCTATTATGAACAACACCATAATGGGCAACCTTGTACACATTTAATGTCAACCTGTATCACTGAATGGAAAGGATCTGTTCCTAGAAAGGATCCATTCGTAGAAGAGGAATTCTGATCAATATGGCCAGCTTTCTGTCTGTTGAGGTTGAACCATTTGACACGTCTCACTAGCGTTGGGAAAATCCCCATTTTTCTCACTATCCAGTTTTCTTCCTCTCTTCCCCTCCTCTTTTCCCTTCTTCCTCTTTTTTTTTCCTTTTCTTTTATTTCCTTCCCCTTTTCCTTTTCCTTCCTTCCTTCCTTGCCATTTAAAACATGCTGATAACTTGGCAGCACAGGGCAGTGATTAAACTCAGCCGCTCACCCCACCCTGGGAATCTGAATTCTGTCTCTTCTGCTACTGTGGATTCTCAGTCCCCAAGTCGTGTAAATCAAAGCTTCTCCTGCCACGCTGGTGTGTATTAGGCCAGGACTTCATAGTGTGATTCAAATCACCAACTGAATTTTTTTTCCTTTTCTTCCCCTTTCTAGGGGAGTAGGTTTTTCATGGAGACTGGGGCCCTCCAACTGCTGTGATGATCCTCCCGTGCCAGGGAGGAGCTATTAATAGTAAATGCCAAGTGAGCTGGTGTTCTGTCCCTCTGGCCTCCTTGCTCACAATAGCTAGGGGGAAAAAGCCATGTAACCTGTGGATGAGTCCCTTGGCCATTTAGAAGTGAAATGAACATCCAAGAAGCAGCATAGCGAATGTGGAGGAAGAACTCTTCCAAATGATTGCAGGGCTATTTAGAATCTTTTCCCCCGAGTTCCCTCTGGAAGACAAAGCCCAGATCCCGTGAACTGATTAAAAAGCACCAGACCATTCCCGTTACAGTCATCCTGAAACTGAGCAAGACCGTGTCATCCATGGTGCTTGAATGTAGGAACACTTTTTATTTTTATTTTTATTTTTTTTAAGAATGAAAAGCCTCTCTCTTGTTTTGGTAATGATTTTATGACAGAAAGTCACCCACCCACCACTTGGGTACCATGCAGCCCACATTAAACAATTGGCCCTTGACAGTGGATGGTTCAAGTTAGTTTGAAATGAGAAATTGCCGGTGACCTGAAACTCATCATTATTAACCTTGTGGCACAACATTGCCGTAACCAGTAGCCAACTCTCATTTTTTCTTTTTTTTTGGTTGGAAGAAAGGCTCATTGATGAAAGTTGGTTCAGTTCTTTTTTGAGTTAAGTGGTCAGGCCACCAAGAATTACTTTCCTTTGATTGGGAACAGGTTCTAATACAGATGTCCTTTACATGGGCAATCCACTTTTCTCGTAGATTCCACAATCAATTCGAGCTGTGTTTATATATAGACACCTGCCCACAAAGACCATGTGGAGAAGCATCTGCGTGTCACCGCTTGTTTTCCAGAGGAATTGCCTTCTAGTAATTCATGTTTTTATAGCTTAACTACATTTATAATGAACGGATGGCTTCTTTCTTCATCCAAAAGCAGAACAAATGACAAAAAGAAAATTTTGATGATTTGGGAACTGTATTTATGGAATAATAACATTCATGATATCTCTGGATAATGATGATAATTACAGTATACGATTCCAGAAGGGTGAGTCTAGCGGTTCCCAGTGTGTCTCCATGGGTTGTTATGTGTTACTGGTCAGGCAATTAGGGATTTGCTGAAGATTTTCTTTCCTGTGTGGCAATAGGCATTTCAGAACCCTGCATCATGGTATCCACACAAGTCCCCAGAGTTGTATGAGAGTTCATTTAGGCACCTTTCCCAAAGACAGGCCCCCTGTGCAGCTTCAACTATTCACTTTATTTATAATGTTATTCCTGGATATTGGGCTCAGGAGAGGGCATTTCTTACTCCAGATCAAAGAGTTGAGACCTTGCCTTCCCACAATTCCCAGTGAGCCCAGCTCCTTACCACAATTCCTGCCCCATGCCTTCCCCAAATTCCTGATGAGCCTCATGTCTTCCCACAATTCCCTGTAAATTTTGCTCCTTCCCACAACACCAGTGAGCCCCACTCTGTCCCATAATTCCCTGTAAATTTCACTCCTTCCCACAATCCCCACTGAGCCCCACTCCTTCCCACAATTCCCTGTAAATCTCACTCCTTCCCACAATCCCTATTGAGACCCACCCCTTCCCACAATTCCCAGTGAACCCCACTTATGTAGTGTGTCTGTGAGTAGCCTGCCCAGTCTCCTTATGACAGGTTTCCAGTATTACCTCTTTCATAACTCATTTCCAACCTTCTGGGTTTTTTCCTTCAGCATTTCCTGTGACAGTTCTCTATTATATCTTTGTTAGATAATGGTTAACAACCTATTAATAACTTCCAACTTTTTGAGCCTCTACCATATCTTGTTTTCATCGGGATTTCTATGCTCTGGCTACTTTGCAGGACCTGACTTATCAAGAACTTAAGCAGCATCTATTAGAACTGTTATTTTTTTAATGAAGTAAGGAACTCACTACCTGTGCACTGCTGCCCGTTCGTTGCTAGCACAATGCCTGGTGTACGATAAATGCTTGTTGAACAAATGCGGAGAGTATGCTTCTAGGCTTCTGGAAACTATGAATGCTGCTTTATGTGGCAAAAAGGGACTTTGGAGATGTGATGAAGTTCGGGATCTTGAAATGGGGAGATGAACCTGAATTACCGAAGTGGGCCCTAAATGCAATCCTAAGTGTTCTTATGAGAGGGAGGCAGAGGGTCTGTGACTACGAAAGAGGAGGAAGCAGCGAGAAGAGGTGAAGCCGCTGTGAGGCAACATTCTGGTGGCTTCTAGCCCCTGAAAGAGGCGAGAAATGGATTATCATCTGGAGAGTTCAGAAGGAACCAGCTGTGCTGACTTTATCCCAGTGAGGTTGATTTTGGACTTCTGACCTCTAGAATAAGAGAATAAATGTGTTGTTTTAAGATCTGAGATCATGGTTATTGTTAGAGCAGTGATCAGAAACTTATACAAGCATGAATGCTAAGACTGAAGGCACCTGTCTCCCACCTACTGGACCCTTAACATTTCTTTTCATGGGAGATTTTGCAGATTGCTACCCTCCTTGCTCTCCTTCCTCTTCTTTTACTGAAAAGACATTTACTGGATGTCTAGCATGTTAAAGACTGTACCTTTAAAAAAAATCACACTCTGATTTAGCACAGTTTCAATTGTGGTCAAGCACCATGCCCATCACACTTCAGAACCAAGATCTGATCCATGTGTGACATCCTGGAATGTGGCAGCTGGTGGAGGAAGGGGGCTGAAATTGAATCTGCACTAGCTGAGTTAACCTTCCTATAGTGCCTGCACTAGCAGGAACTGGACTGAGACCCCAACTTTCCCAGTCAGGCCTTCATTTTACTCTCATGATGAGAGCTTTGGAAATCTGCAGTGCAATGTGGGAGCCCAGGCTCATGAGGTCATCAGAGACCAGGTGTACCTCAGTCTTTGCTTTGAGCCTTAGCCTGCGGCTGCTCCACCTCCAGGTGTTTCCCAGGCAGGAAGAAGGGGAAAAGTGAAGGGCAGAAATCACATGCCACCTTACCCTATGCATTCGCCTAGCATGTTAGTGGCCAGCACCATGTCACACAGCCACCCAGAGCTGCAGGCGAGTCTGCAGAGGTGATTGCCTCTTGCTAGGTGAGTGTAAACCAAAAATAAATTCTAAGCTCCCCAAGTGACTGAATGGATCCCTGCCTCTGGGCCAAGGGGATTCCGAAATAAACCTGAAAAACTAGTTCAGGCAGTGATGGGAAGAGGGGGTTGGATATGACTCATTATACCCTTATTTTTTTGGAATTCAGTCGCAACTGACCAGCATTAACATTAAAACAGAGATCTTAAGACTGACAAAACAGACTCTTTGTAGCAATAAGATACCAAATTTCGACCCCACTCTAATATAGGATCACGTTGCAGATAGCAGGCCCTGAAATAAATTATTTTACCCCAAAATATATTTATCTGGCATATTTCAAAATGGCCCTGCAAAGCTGTTTCTTCTCTACATTTTGTAGAGAACACCCTTCCCTTTCCAGGTCTTTTCCTGATCCAGGAGAGATTCACTAGGAGTCTGGCACTTTTTTTTTTTTTTTTGAGACGGAGTCTCGCTTTGTTGCCCAGGCTGGAGTGCAGTGGCCGGATCCAGAATTAAACTGGAATGCTGTTAATAAGAGAAATGAAAGGATGATGGGAGGTGTGCACCCAGCAATGTCTGTCTCGGTGGTCCTGAAGTCTAACTCTAATCCTGGCTCCACTACCTGGACCATGACAGGTTGCTTAATTGTTCTCAGTTTGAGTGTTCTCCTATGTAAATAGGGATAATAATTGGATTTATGGTAGGATTTGGGGGACGATTAAACTAGGCTATAAGTGTGAAGTGCTTAGAGCCAGTTTCTGGGCATTAATACGCATTTAGTTACTGTCACTCCTGTGATCTGCACAATTATTGTCATTATCTTCCCTTCCTCCTCCTTCCCCCTTTCTTCCTCATTTTCTATCATCATCATCATCATCATCATCCTCCTCCTCCTCCTCCATAGCTACTCTCTTGCCCGATTGTTTTAAACCCACCTGTTTTTTTCTGGTAAGTGTATCCAAAAGTAATACAGAATTTTCTGTAAGAACATTCATTTACTGTGTTTCCTTCTACCCATGACTTTTTTTATGCTACACACAGAACCCACTGAAATTTCACCTTCACTGTATGTGGCTTTTCTAGAAACGTTTGCACTGGGCTTTGTCTCACCTCTTGGCCCATGTTTGGTGTGTGCTCGCACATGCACACACAGCCTGCACTGTGTTTGTTGATTGAACTAATATTTCACAGAATAACAAACACATGCTGATTATACTCCTTGTGAAGCTAATTTGCTTTCATCTCTGAGAGCAAGGCCAAATCACCAGATTGATGACTTTGGCTGTGTATCTAAAGGACATGCCATTGCAGCTAAGTGGACCCGAATGTATGGTGAGACCTGGTGGTCACCAGAATGCATGCCACTCCCGTGCTCCAGCATGCAAAGGGTGCAGGCCATGTGCCAGTCACAGTGGAAAAGACATGCTTGATGTCAGCACATTTGGCAACTCTCTGGCACTGGGGATTTATACGCCAAAACCTCGCTTTTGAGACTTGGCTTCCATTAGCAAGGGTAAGGCTTGTAAGAAAGTTTTTCTCAACCCTGCTTGCTCTCACAGCTGTGTAAGCCCATTTTCATCCCTTTTCAATGTTTCAACCTCTGAGAGCACCCAGTTCAATTCCCAGCAAGAAGTGAGCCTCCCTGATGGAGCCCCAGAGCCACCTCTGAGGGTGGGGGCACCCTTGTTGTCACGATGGACAAGAGCCAGGCTTGGCATTGGACTGGATGCTCAGGAAGCCCCAGAGAAACAGACATTGAGTGAGTGCAAGAGCCAGCTGCCTGCATGGCTTCGAGGAAGATTTCAAAGACCTAGTGCTCTGAAAGTCTGACTTAATTTGTGATTTGCGAATAGTCTCCCAGAAGCCATGGGGTACAGATGCGGGACTTGTGAAAAATACCAGACATCCTGTGGGTTACAGAAAAAGAAAGGGGGGTGGTGGGTGAAGTATGAGCAATTTCTGGCAGCTTTGTGGGCATTTATTATGTCTAGGTGGCACAGCGTGGTTAGACTTGTTGGTTTCCTATCAATTGCATTCTCTGTATGTCTTCAGCTAATTTTTCTGGTAATCCAAGGCCCGATGTGTATAAACAAATTCCTTTCTTGATCATGTAAGCAATGAATACTTAACAGATTCAAGCTTGGAGAATTCAGTTCCTACCACAAGCTCCGGAATGGAGGATTTATAACTGGAAGGGAGACAGAAGGTATGCTGAAAGGTACTCAAACTGTCACTTCCTTCACCCCTAGGAGGACTGAGCAGACACTGATTCCTCTGCAGTTGTTGGGCTTTTGAGCTACTTCCCTCCTGGGGAGATGTGTGTTAACTGTTTCATGACTGGCAGTGCCATAACAGTGAGCAAGCAATGTGACCTTACAAATACACGTGCAGAAATGCATATGAGTAGGCCTAAAGAATCCCAACTCAACTTATGTCTAGTGGTAATGGCTGTAGGAGAGATGGGAAGTAGGAGAAGAAAAGCCAAAGGCTGACTTTAGTCTGGTTTATAATGCTTTTTTTCTTTTTTTGAAGAAAAATGTTCATGTATTACGTAATAATTATTTTTAAAAAGTAGCCTGGGGGGTATTCATTTTCTATGGCTGCCATAACAAAGTACCTCAAACTTAGTGACTTGAGACAAGACAGATTTATTTTCTTCCAGTTCTGTAGGTCAGAAGCCTGACACAGGTCTCCCTCGGCTAAAATCCAGGTGTCTTCAGAGCTATGTTCTTTTGGACACTGTAGAGGAGAATACATTTCCTGGCCTTTTCCACATTACAGAGACTGCCCATGTTCCTCGGTCCGTGGCTCCTTCGGTTACCTTCCAGCCAGCAACATTGGGCTGAGTCCTTCTCCAATGGCCATATCTCTGGTTCTTTCTCTCCTGCCTCCTTTTCTTGCTTTTAAGGACCGCTGTGATTTCAGTGGTCTCAGCTGGATAGCTATCAACGCTCACCTTAAGGTCAGCTGACTAGCAACCCTAATTCTAGCTGCAACCTTAATTCATACAATCTGGCAGAGTCTCAGATTTTATTTTATTTTATTTTATTTTATTTTTTAATTGAATTCAGCTTTACAGTATCTTTTGTAGGGAGTACTTTTAGCTTTTTCAGTTGAAAACTTCAAGGAAGGAAACACTTAACATTGTTAGTAAGTGGCCAGCTGGGGTTGTAGGTCTAATTCTTTTCTTTTTTTCTTTGCTTTTTTTTTTTTTTAAGACGGAGTTTTGCTCTTGTCACCCAGGCTGGTGTGCAATGGCATGATTTTGGCTCACTGCAACCTCTGCCTCCTGGGTTCAAGCAATGCTCCTGCCTCAGCCTCCCGAGTAGCTGGGAATACAGGTGCCCAGCTAAGTTTTGTGTTTTTAGTAGAGATGGTGTTTCACCACGCTGGCTAGGCTGGTCTTGAACTCCTGGCCTGCGGTGATCCATACACCTCGGCCTCCCAAAGTGCTGAGTTTACAGGCATGAGCCACTGTGCCCAACTGGTTGTAGGCCTAATTCTAGCAATCTCAGCAACTGTAGGATTTCTCTGCATTGGAGGAAGCAAGACTGAAGGTCCTCTGGCTTTATGGACAATGTGCTTAGAAGTTCATGCCATACCTTGGGTCCAGTCTTGTGACTGAACCAACCAGACAGGCCTAGGCTCTGCCCTAAATGGTCAGCCCACAAGGTGGTAGCACGCAGGGCCTCCCTTCCCACTCCCTCAGTCTATGGACATCTGCTGTCTGCCATTCTCTCCCCTTACCAGGAGGATTCAGTAGATACCTGTTGAGTGAATGTGAATGTTTTCATTCATTGGGGCAGATTTGTGTCCTGCTAATAACACTGGACATGTCCCGTTTTCAGATTACTTGTTTTCCAACATCTAAGTACCTACACCTAAAGAATAACAGGAAAATCACCTGACTGGTCAAAGTCCATGTAACGGGCAGAAAGGACCTGGCTGGTCTTAATGTACTGACCTTCGGCAATCCACCCGCCTTGGCCTCCCCAAGTGCTGGGATTACAGGTGTGAGCCACCGTGCCTGGTGAATGGTGTCATTTTGATGTAGTGGGCCATCTCAATTTTTTCCAGCAACCTTCCCTCAACCTTGTGGTCAAAAGTCGGTTCACACATGGGATGGGAGTTTTTGCCAATGTCCTTCATAAAGGAAGAACTTCTCCTTCACTCGGATGTCTTAATCTTTTCTCAGCATTTCATTCTAGCCTTTCTCCACCCACCATCTATCAATCATCTATCTAGCTAGCTGTCGATTTCTCTTTTTTGGCTTTAATTTTGTCACTTTTTCTTCTGTCTGCTATACAAATAGCAAATTTTCTTATGTAAGAAAACTGAACACAAGTCCAAAGTAGAATATTCCCTAAAACAGCTACCTTTTCCTTGAAATTGTTCTGTATCTAAAAACACTAGGTGAGAAGTAATAGAAATGTAGGCATGAGAAGTGAAACTATTTTCTTTTTCTTATGGAAGCTTCATTGTGCTCTTTAGAAGATACATCTGTAGTATGATATGATAAAAGCTATTATATGATTATGCTGGGTGCGGTGGCTCAAGCCTGTAATCCCAGCACTTAGGGAGGCCAAGGCCGGCAGATAACTTGAAGTTAGGAGTTCGAGACCAGCCTGGCCAGCATGGTGAGACCCCCGTCTCTGCTACAAATATAAAAATTGGCTGGGCGTGGTGACACGTACCTGTAATCCCAGCTACTCAGGAGGCTGAGGCAGGAGAATCGCTTGAACCTGGTAAGCAGAGGTTGCAGTGAGCTGAGATCATGTCACTGTACTCCAGCCTGGGCAACAGAGCAAGACTGTCTCAAAAAAGAATAAAAATGAATAAAAAAAATTACATGATTAGAGAGGGGAAAACAATCATTTCTTGTGTGCTAATACCACTCAGCAGGTGCTTACACTGTCTGGTTGATCCTCACAATGACTCCATGTTATCTCCATTTTCACATGGATAACTCAGGTAGAATATGATTCTATTAGTTTAAAAAAAAATAGATAAGAAAAATCACCAAAATACCCAGCCACAGTAGGTGTATCTGTATTTAACTAGTCTCCTCGTGTTGAATATTTGGCAGGTTTCTTGTGTTTTGTTGTAAGTGCCACTCCAGGCTGGTTGCGGTGACTCAAGCCTGTAATCCCAGCACTTTGGGAGGCTGAGGTGGGCAGATCACTTGAGGTCAGGAGTTCAAGATTAGCCTGGCCTACATGGTGAAACCCTGTCTCTACTGAAAATAAAAAAATTAGGCATGTTGGCATGCACCTGTGGTCCCAGCTACTTGGGAGGCTGGGGCAGGAGAATAGCTTGAACCCGGGAGGCGGAGGTTGCATTGAGTTGAGATTGTGCCACTTCACTCCAGTCTGGGTGACAGCCACATCTCAAAAAAGGTGGCACTGCAGCGAACAGCGTCCACATGTGTGCAGAGAATATTGTTCTGTTTTTGTACGTCAGATGGCTTTGTTAGGTTAGATTCCCTGAAATGGAATGGCCAGGGAATTTAAAAAGGGTTTTGCTGTTGTCACCCAGGCTGGGGTGCAATGGCGCGGTCTTGGCTCACTGCAACCTCCAACCCCCACCCCAACCGAGTTCAAGTGATTCTCCTGCCTCAGGATCCTGAGTAGCTGGGATTACAGGCACCTGCCACTATGCCTGGCTAATTTTTGTATTTTTAGTAGAGACGTGGTTTCGCCATGTTGGCCAGGCTGTTCTCGAACTCCTGGCCTCAGTTGTTCTGCCCACCTCTGCCTCCCAAGGTGCTGGGATTACAGGCTTGAGCCACCTTGCCTGGCCAAGTCTGGTTTGTAAATTTGGAAAATGGGGCTTGTTAACTTTTGTATTGTCTTTGCTGCTGCTTTATCCAGCTTTGCAACCTATAAGCTTCTGTTACTGGAAAATGGTGATGGCGAAGTAATTCCTTTCTTATGTTCCATCACAGAGGGTAGACTGCTAGCTCTAGTATTTTTCAATGCTGCTTTTTAAGTGATTTATACCATTCAGTACCAACCCTGCACCCTGGGACATGCCACCTTGCTGAAAGTACCATTTCTCTTTGTGAATTCATTCCTTTTTCCAACAAACGTTTATTGAACATCTAATATGACCTGGACATTTGGCTGAATGCTGGAAGTGCAAAGATGAAGGAAACTTGTTTTGTAAGGATATTAGAATCTAAAGGTGAAGTCTGCACAGCAAGAGACCAGTGGTGGGATAAGGGATCCACTGGTGCAGGAAATTGGAGGGACTTGGAGAGGGAGCATCTCACCCGTCCAAAGAATGGAGTGAGGGAAGGCTTTTGGAAAGAAATTGTGTTGATGAAGCTAGGTTTGGAAGGATGGATAGGAGTTAGGCAAGTGAGGAATGGGGTGAACAACTGCAGGAACTTGAATGATATTTTGGGGTAAACACTCTCTCTCACTCACTCACTCACATTTTGGGTAAAGCAGTATTTCTTCCCCAGGGGTGACTGTGTTTGTTACTGTGGGATGGACACTGGATACTGCATCTAGCAGATACATGCTGTCAATCATCCTACAATGTGCAGGACCGCACCCACACAAAGAATAATCCGTCCCCAAATGTCAATAGTATTGAGGCTGAGAAACGCTGTGCTAAGGCACAGGGCAAGTATCGGGTTGGATAATGGCAGAGAAAAGTAGCTTGCCTCCTTCCAGAACCTGAGGGTGTGTGACTGTGAGTGTGCGTGTGCACACACACTTGTGTGAAGTGAGAGAAATCTGGTGTTTTCTCTTTTTGAAGTCGGCCTCGTCTAAGCTCTGGACTCCTGCTCTCTGTTGACTCTGTCCAGAGTTAGCGACTCAGCAGGTGTGCCTCCCCATGGGCCCCCTTCACAGTGTCCTCACTTTGATTAATTAGAGCATTTTATTCCCCCTTCAGTGTTTATGACATCCAAGGACTTGGTCGAACCACGAGGAAATGAGAGTGGACAGTGAGACTATTATCATTCATTTTCACTCCCCATAAACATCTTCTGTTTCTGTTTTAGAAGACATTGCTAATCCCCTCGTGCACTGGCTTTGCATGTTTCTTTTTTCAGTCTGCGTTTGAAAGCAAAGTGGTAGTGACTTTTTCCTGATAGCTGCTGAAAAGGTTCCACAGTATTTGGACCGCTGCCTGCGTCTACCCTGGAGCACAAAAGATCCAGGCGTAGAAACTGGTTCTAACAATATCCTTTTAGAGAACACCAAGGGGATGTGAGTCACTTTCCCTTTGATTTAAAGGCACTGCGTCCCTCAAATTCAGAGTTAGAGGGTGACATGTACTTGATCTCTACTTCCTGGGGGCAGGGGACCATAATTAAATGGCTGTGGAAACCCAGAAGCAGCCTACGGAAACCTTTAGGAGCCCTGGGTCTGGGAGGAACCTTTTTTTTTTTTTTGGATATCTGAATTTAAATTTCTAGAAAAGTATTGGTTTTGATGGCAATGGAGACAGGAATAAGGAGAGGAGGAGAGAATGCATAAAGGAGAGGGGAATTTCCAGCTTTCTATGATAGATGGAGGCGTGGCGTACCTTCAGGTGCTGTGGTTGCAAGCATCAGAAAAGACTTGGGATAACTTAAGGAGAAGGAAAACATGAGGCTGAATCTGATAGGAGTTTGGTTGCCTGTAACAGAAGCTCACCCAGACTGTGGCTTATTTTCCAGAGGGGGGCAGCCCAGCCTTGGGGTACCAGCACCCGTGTGCCTCCCAGACTCTGTTATTCTAGGGACATAGCTTTTACCCATGGTCACCACAACCAGAAGTCCTGGACTTGTCTCTTCATGGCAAGGCCTTTGGCTTGAATCCCTTCTTCCTTCCAGGTGTGATTCAGCTCCAGATTTAGATTCTCAGGAGAGAATCTGGTTACCTGTTGTTGGTCAAACATCCATTTCTCTGAGCTGAAAACCCTGGAAAGGTTGGAATGAGCAAGAGCTTCTTCATGCTACATATCCATGAAGACACTTTTTAGAAGTAAAAGATTAAAATGGACAGCCTGGTTTTTTTTGTTTGTTTGTTTTTGTTTTTTGTTTTTGGATCCATGAGATTGAAAGGAAAGGAAAGCTATGTAGCATTTACTGGGTAACTGCCCTGTAAGTTAACCTGTAAACAGTGGACCCTGAAGCATAGTGGATTTGTCCCTCTATTCTCAATCTTCCCTCTGTGTACAAACCACTTTTTCTTTAGGAGATGAACAAAGCTATTTGGGAGGTTTTTCTGAGAAAGCCCAGCATTTAGTGCCCCTCCTGCTCCTCCTCCATAACCTCTTAAGGCTCATCTAAGGTCAGTCATACACACACACACACACACACACACACACACACACACACACACATTGCCATTCAAAACCAAGATTTTTCTAGAAATTTAAACAGATATATATATAAAAAAAAAATTCCTCCCATACCCAGACCCAGGGCTCCTAATGGTTTCTGTATGCTGCTTCTGGGTTTCCACAGCCATTTAATTATGGTCCGCTACCCCCAGGAAGTAGAGATCAAGTACACGTCACCCTCTAACTCTGAATTCTGGAGATAGATATATATATATCCAGGTACGGAGGCTCACACCTATAAACCCAGCATTTTGGGAGGCCAAGGTGGGCAGATCACCTGAGGTCAGGAGTTGGAGACCAGCCTGGCCAACATGGTGAAACCCCGTCTCTGCTAAAAATACAAAAAAAATTAGCCGTGCATGGTGGTGGACGCCTGTAATCCCAGCTACTCAAGAGACTGAGTGAGGCAGGAGAATCGCTTGAACCCAGGAGGCGGAGGTTGCAGTGAGCCAAGATTGCACCACTGCCCTTCAGCCTGGGTGACAAGAGCGCAACTCTTAAAAATAAATAATATTATTCTGTTCTTTCCTAATTCTTGATTTCTGGTCTATATATTTGGTTCCTTAATTAAATTGGAGTTCTTAAAACAAAAGAACACAACATTTAGGCACACACTTTTTGGATTCAGATAGCTTTGGATAAATTAATAAAATCTGTCCTTCCATTTTGTCACTTGTAGAATGGGAATGGTACCCATCTTACAGGCTTGCTGTGGGGAGTAAGTGGGATGATAAATGTTAAGTGCTTTCAGCTGTGCTGTACACATATCATTTCTGTAAGTATTGGCTATTTTAAAATTTATCTTTAACACTTTTTATTCTGATAGAGTCATGGGAAGTTACAAAAATAGTACAGAGGGGATCCCTGTACTTCTTACTCACTTTTCTACAACCGTAGCTTCTTATATAACTGTAGTACAGGATCAAAACCAGGAAATGTGCATGGGTACAATGTGAGTGTATAATTCCAGGTAGGTAAAATAATGGCCCTTATTAGGATGCCTGCATCCTAATCCGTGGAAGCTATGGATATGCTTTGTTACATGGAAGAGGAGAATTAAGATTGCAGATGAAATTCAAGTTACTGATCCTGTGAAGTTAAAATTGGGAGATTACCCAGGGTTATCTGGTTGGGCACAGTGTGATTGTCAGGATTCCTAAAAGGGGGAGAAAGAGTCGGATGAGTCAGGCAGTGAGATGGCAGCGTGAGAAGGACTCACCTACACGTGGCTGGCTTTGAAAATGGAGGGAGGTGGCCATGAGCCACAGAAAGTGGGCAGCCTCTAGAATGTGGAAAAGGCAATGAGATGGATTCTCCCCTAGAGCTGCCAAAGGGAACACGCCTCGCTGATGTCTTTTTACTATTTTATTTATTTTTGAGACAGGGTTTTGCTCTCACCCAAGCTGGAGTGCAGTGGTGCTATCACGGCTCACTGCGATCGTTCCATGTCAACCTCCCAAGTAGCTGGGAGGTGCCACCAATCTCCCAAATAGCTGGTACTACAGCGTGTGCCACCACGCCCCGCTAACTTTTTTGTATTTTTAGTGGAGATGGGGTTTCATCATGTCGTCCAGGCTGGTCTCAAACCCCTGGGCTGAAGCAGTCCTCCCTCCTTGGCCTCCCAAACTGCTGAGATGACAGGACCCTCCTGACATCTCGATCTTCGCCCCTTCAGATCCCAGTTGGTCTTCTGACTCTAGAGCTATAAAAGAATAAATGTGTGTTATTTCAAGCCGTGCATTTCTTATTAATGTGTCACATAGCTATGGAAAAATATATGTTCTATGCCATTTTATCCCATGAGTAGGTTCATTTAACCAACACCACCACTAAAATACAGGACTGTTCATTTGCACAGAGGCCTCTCTCTGCTACCCCCTGAAGTCACGCTCGCCACCCTCCGCCCTCAGCCTTTCTTTCAGCCTGTGAAGAAGCAAAGCTTTTAGCTTTTAGGCATCACCTCATGCTGTCTCTTCTGCCTGGGAGGCACTTTCCCCAGTTTTCCTGGCAAAATTGTCATCTTTTAAGTCCTCCGGCAACCCCTCTCTGACCATCTAATCCCAATCAGAATTCCCTCCTAATGTAAACTCTCATTATATCTTTTAACTTTATTTCATAGCACTTATGCTCTATGGATGATGGTATATTTGGGTGAGAGTATTTGTTTCTCTTTCTCCCCAAGTAGCCTGGAAACTGCACGAGGGCAGAAACTTAGCTTTACTCGGCCGGGCGCGGTGGCTCAAGCCTGTAATCCCAGCACTTTGGGAGGCCGAGACGGGCGGATCACGAGGTCAGGAGATCGAGACCATCCTGGCTAACACGGTGAAACCCCGTCTCTACTAAAAAATACAAAAACTTAGCCGGGCGAGGTGGCGGGCGCCTGTAGTCCCAGCTACTCGGGAGGCTGAGGCAGGAGAATGGCGGGAACCCGGGAGGCGGAGCTTGCAGTGAGCTGAGATCCGGCCACTGCACTCCAGCCTGGGTGACAGAGCGAGACTCCGTCTCAAAAAAAAAAAAAAAAAAAACTTAGCTGTACTCAGTGTTTTGTCAGCTTCATGTACATGACTGTACAGAGAGTCGGAGCTGAGAAAACATTCCTTGCATGTACAAGCAAATGACAATATTGAAGGTACAGAACTGAAATTTTCTCTGGGCTTTTAAGTAGGAGAGTACACAAGCATTGTAAGCAATTCTACCTGCATTTACTCAACAGACTTTTGCTTATCACCTTCAGGGCAGATTGTCATACTAAACTGGTTCTGATTTGGTATATGGGGTAGTTAGACTTCTGTGAACTTCAAGTAGACGGTTGAATATGACTGATCTTGCACAGTGGACACATTTTGCATTTGTTTTTAACTCCCTAGCTGTTTCCAGAAATAGTTCAGTTAATTTGTACTGATAAAATAAATCCCAGTAACAGCGTTATTCCCCAATGAAAGTGGGCTTCCTTTGCCAAACATAATTATCTGGAGAAGGGATTGAAGAAGTCAACTTACCTCTTGGCCAAATGTTTTCTAGAATTATTCAACCAAAGCAGGCTGCACCTAGGGGAAGCCAAACATCTGGATGAAGAACGAAATACCCAGATGTTTTCAAGTATCTGGATGTTTCTAACCATCTGTTTCTCTTGGTTATTGACAAATGATCCAGCTGTTTTGCAGAAGATGGTATACCTTGCCTAACAGAAGAGGGAAGTAACATTCTTAGAAAAATCTGATGTCGTCCCGTATGTACTAATACACGGTCTCTGTCTTTAATTGAAGCCATGACTTGACCACGGAAATGAGAACAGCTTCATGTTTTTCTGAAGCTGTTCTCTTGCTCTGAGCACCAGACTGCAAAGGATTTTAGGTTAATTGTCTTGTTTACCATTAGTCTGCATGTTGGTAGCTTGATTCTATTTATAATGTGTTCACACCTTAACCAATAGCTTTACAGATGGCTTATGAGAATACTGATACTCAGTGCTGCTAAAAACGGCCTACTGCCTGAACCCCAGAGTGCTTTTTAAAGTGTAGAAAAGTTTGGTACCTAAAAGTTCTATTGTAAAAAGGAATTTATAGGCCTTAATTGAAAATGCATCTTTCTGGACTAGGAGTTTTGAAGGCTGAGTACCACCCACTCCTTTGCTCCATAATTTTCTTTTGTTTAAGGCAAAGCATAGGTTCTCAGTTTTTTCATATATATATATATTTAAATGATATTAAGACTAGAGTAGAATGACATCATGGGAAGGCTTACTGAAACTTGGAATGGATTTGTAGTCTGCCACAAGAATCCTTGTCTGATGTTTGTGGGTCTGTAGGACTGAATTTGAAGTCCTTAAAAGGATGTCCTAACAGTGAATAAAGACGTGGGGCTTGAATTTGTGTGTTATCTTATTACTCTGTCATTTTCTTGAGTGGTACACCAGAGTGCATGGAAAAGTAAATGACAGGAAGCCGCGTGGTAGTTAAGAGTGATGAAGTAGGAGTGAGAACACAGGCTTGGTGCCTGGCGTCAGCACACACATCACAGGCCCTCCCTGTCACAACGGCTGTCATCTGTCTGTGTTTCCAGCACAGCTCTAAAGAGTGACATTTGGAGGCTGGGGAGAGGTGGATGGAGAGGATATGATTCTGTTGACGTTTAGTGACACGTGCTCTTCCCAACCAAATAGATGCAAATGGATTTTATTTGTGTTTGTTAAACACCTGTGTAAGTGACAGACCTGCAGAGACAGGTTGTGGATGGAATGCACATTCAAATCAGTGCACGAGAACAGCAGCTAAAGCCGAAAAACCCAAATGTTTTGCCTAAATACTTGGCTCCAAGTTTTACAAAAAGCCAAATGGTTTCAATTTCATCCTATATAAACCGGATGATTGTGTATTTACTTCTCACATGCCCTGCCAGGGGGATGGTTGGTGGGGGGAAAGACAAGGACAAACAATTCGAAATAGCAAATGAGCCAAAATCCATCTGGATTTTGTTAATGCTGATTATATAGTATGTTCTGTTGTTTTTAATGTCTACCAAGCCTTCTGTGTATTAGCATTAAGGGAAAAAATGATATTGTCTTTGACTCCCTTTGTAGTGTAATGCATTGTTATGTATTTCTAAAGTTTTTCTTAAATAGTATATGATAATAATGACTAGCACTTAATGAGTGTTTGCCATGGCCAGGATGAGGCCAAAGGCTTTCACACTTACCCCTTTTTAAACTTCTCAACAACCTGGTGAGATAGATGTTACTAGCCCAATTTAAGGGTGGGGAAAATGGGGATTCACAGATTAAGTCGCTTGCCCCTAGCATCATAGAGCCAGTTGGTGTGAGAGGTAAGATTCAAACCCAGGTAGACCTGAATTATATCTTCTGAAGCAACTCTTTATCACCAGATGTGGCTACTTGTAATGATTACTTTGTTTTTATGATTATCAACAAAGTTACTCTGTGGAGCAGGGACAGGCAAACATTTTCCGTAAGGGACAGACAGTATTTTATGCTTTGCAGTGTAGTCTCTTGGAACTATTCATCTCTGTCACTACAGCACAGAAGCAGCCGTGGACGATACGTAAGTAAATGAGTATAGGAGTGTTTCAATTAAAATTATGTATGGACATGGAAACTTGAACTTTGTATTATTTTCATGGTCACAACTTATTCTGATCTTTTTCAACCATTTAAAATGTGAAAACCATTCTCAGTTTACAAGCCCTATAAACATTGGCATTGGGTTAGGTTTGCATGATGGGCTATAGGATGCTTGTCCAACCCACAGCCCATGGGCCACATGTGGCCCAGGATGGCTTTGAGTGCACCATGACACCAATTTGTAAAAATTCTTAAAATGTCGTGAGATTTCTTTTTTTAGTAGCTCATCAATTATTGTTAGTGTATTTTATGTGTGGCCCGGGACAATTCTTGCTCTTCTAATGTGACCCGGGGAAGCCAAAAGATTGGATAGTTTGCCAACTCCCACTATTGAGAAACGGTAGAAAATAGGTTAACAACCTGAGTGAAAAATGGAGGGGCTCCTTCAAAATATTTGCTTAGGAGATTCTTGGGAGTAGAAGAATCTGATAGACAGGGGAGGCTGTGGGATTTGTCTTGAAACTTAGAGCATGATCTGTTTTTTTCTATGGATTTGTTTTTAAGGTGCTTTGTGTGTTCTGATGGGAATTACATCAGGGCTGTGGAGGCTGTTCAAACAGTTCCATGGTGTCCCCATGGTACAGATTTCCTCATTTACCCATGCAACACATAACTTACTGAGCACCTACTAAGTGCCCCATACTGTTGCTACATAACATTTATACAATGTAAAATAAAACCAGCTTGGTGCGGTGACTTGCGCCTGTAATCCCAGCACTTTGGGAGGCTGAGGCGGGCAGATCACTTGAGGTCAGGAGTTTGAGACCAGTGTGGCCAACATGGTGAAACCCTGTCTATTCTGAAAGTACAAAAATCATCCAGGCATGGTGGCATGTGCCTTTAGTCTCAGCTATTCAGGAGGCTGAGGCACAAGAATCGCCTGAAACCAGGAGGCAGAGGTTGCAATGAGCCAAGATCACACCACTGCACTCCAGCCTGGGTGACAGAGTGAGACTATCTCAAAGAAAAAGAAAATAAAACAGACGTTCCTTACCTACAGCTTGCCATGACTTGGGGATCTTGTATTAATAGCAGGGAGACAGACAGTAAGCACACAAGGCTCAATTAATGACAGTGTTATCAGAAGACCCGGCAGCTTCTGCTTTTTCTACCCTCCTCTTTGAGCTCTTTTTAAACTAATAGGTTACTGGATTTGAACATACTATATAGTGGGAGGAAGAGGAGGGAACCCCAGTGAGAAGGGCTGACTGTCCTCTAAGTGGATCATGGCCCCTGTTCGGTTGTGAGGCTGTGGACTTTCCTTCTCGTGCATGGCATTGAAAGAACAGGGAAGGGTAGATTCCTTGTCTCTTCTTCCTCTTTGGGATGAGGAAAACATGTTTCTATTCCAAATGTTCTTTGATAAATAAGCTTGCATGTTCCTGACTACTGTAACATACATTGTCTTTTTCTTCTGTCCAACATACTTGAGTAATGATAGAGCTTGTTGAGCCTACAAATGGATAGGAACCCAGTGCCTGCACTCTTAAGGACTCAGAAGCCTGCCCACAGTTGTGTGTGGTGTGGTCTGAAGAATAAGCATAGAGGCCCCTTTACTGAGCAGCAGCTGGGCGCTGGGCACTCTGCTAGGCATTTTTGGATGCATTTTCCTCCTCCAACATTCATTTTCCCTTATAAGGTTATTTCCTCTGTGTTACAGACAAGAAAAATCAATTCACAGCTAGTTTGAGTTGCTCGAGGCCACAGTAAGTTTGAAGTGGCAAGGATGGGATTTGAACTTCTGTCTGCTTGATTCCAAAACCCTGGCCTTTCTCATTCAGGTCATGCTGCTTCCCTCAAGGCAAGGGACTGAGGTTTTCTGTTTGCAGGGAGGTGGTGGCTCTTGTTTCCCTGGTCTTAGATACTGCTCACCTCGCTGTGGAAATGTAAAAGTGAAAAGTCAGACAGCACCAAGTGTTGCTGGGAATATGGAGGAATTGGAATCCTCACACACCATTGGTGGGGATGTAACAGCTAACGGGGAAAACAGTCTGCGGTTCCTCCCATAGTTAAGAGTTGGCACAAGACCTAGCAGATCCACTCCTGGGTATGTATCAAAGAGAAATGCAAACATGGACAAAGAGTTGTACATGAATGTTAATAGCTGCATTGTTCATAATAGCCAATAGATGGAAAAAACTCTAATGTCCATTAATGGACAAATGGATAAATAAGTTGTGGTAAACCCGTGTAATGGAATATTCCATTTTATATTCATAAAAATGGATGAAATCCTGAGACATTCTATAATGTGAGTGAACCTAGTAAATATGCTAAGTCAAAGAAGTTAGTTATAAAAGTCCACATATGGTGAAATTCTGTTCTATGATATGTCCAGAATAGAGAAATTTAGAGATAGAAAACAGATGAGTGATGGCTCAGGGCTGGGGGAGTTTGGTGTGAGTGGGATAGGAAGGGTATAGGTAAAGGTGATGAAAATGTTTTGCAGTTGTCTGAGTTGGTTGCACAACTCTGTAAATGCACTAAAAATCTTTGCAATGTGCAATTTAAATGGGTGAATTGTATGGTATGTCAATTATATCTCAATAAAGCTGTTAAAAAATGTGAAAGTAGCAATTAATCTTTGCTCCCAGAGAAAACCACTCGCGGCCCGACCTGCTTATGGGCACAAAAACCCATTCCTCAGATTTCTTGGCCATGCTGGAAGCCTGGCTTGTGTGTGAGTCTCAAGTCTCTCTAACAGACTGGGAATGTTGGTCTTGTCACAGGGCTGCAGCAGCCTTTAAAGCTAGAAGGAACCGCTCAGAGTAACCGGTTCCTTTGAATCCTTTTCCATCGCAATGCAAATGTTTACGAGCTCTAATCAGGAGAAATGAAAAATCACATGTCTAATTTTAAATATGTTGCCTCTGATCACAGGTGTTGTTAAAACAGCTCTTTTATGACTTTATAAATACTCAGATTTATTTTGAAGCAATGTTTCATTATTCCTATACTATGATTAAATATTGCGACTATTGCTTTTCCAATTGTTCTATTGCAGTATTTAATGAGTGCAATTAAATGGAAAAATTGCCTTTTTAACTGATGATAGTCCATTAGTGTCTCTGTCTCTTCAGAAAAGAAAAGAAGTGAATTATTAGAATGACAAATGAGGCAAAGTTCCCACCGTGATGGAGAGGTGCGATTTCCCTCCACATAATCTTCAATTAGTGATCTCTGTAAGAGGATGTTTTTCAAAAGGGTAATAGAGAAGTAATGAGATCAGAAGGAGGTCAACCCGGCCTTCTCCGTTTGGCAGCTTGATTAATTTATTTCTCCTTCTTGGAGATTGCTGCAAGGGGCTTTTGTCAACCTCTGTTTTTCATGGGACTGTAACCTGAGTGACTGCTGATACATTAGCCTTGCAGGCAAGGAAGCAAGTCCGTTGTCCTGGAATGGAAGGCATAGAAGTTAAGGGTTTGTTTGCTTTTGCAACTTGAACACACTCATTGGGAGCTTTGGATAATGACGATGATGATGGTTTTAAGAATTAATCAAGTTAAAGGCTATGAAATGATGCCCACTGTGGGTCCTGTGCCTGGTGTTCGGCACACACAACATCATTTCATTGTCACAGCCCTTGTGACATGATAGGGCTGTTTTGCAGATGAGGAAATGCAGGCTGGGAGAGCTACCTACCATTGTACCCTTAAGCAGAAGGGAGGTAGGAGTGAATCCCTGTCTGCCTCCTAAACTTTGAGCTCCCCTCCAGAAGTCCATGGCCCTTAGAAGCTCTGTACTCAACCATTAAATTCTTTTCATTGTGCTGAGGAGCAAGGAAACAGGGATCACACAGCTAGATCGCAATGGGGGAACTTGAACTATGGGGTTCCTCACAAAAGGGTAAAACACAACGGTTGCTGTCATTTTATGCTTTATGTTAAGTGTGGATATGCTCAGTTGCAGAAACCTAAATTGCTAAATTGCAAGGCTGTGTATGATATGCCAATTTGGCATATTCTGTCTTTTTATATGCTGCCACCCCCATCATATTGATGAAAATGCCAGGTTGTAATTATCCACCGGGAGAAACAAGGGGTTGAACACTGTTACAGCGTAAAGGAAGCTGGGCCTAGTAAAGGAATGTAAATACCAAAATTCTGGCACAACTGCTATTTACTGTGTTTCTTTGGACATGTTGCTCAACCTCTCTGACTTTATTTCTCCGCCCCACACCCCCCCAACGCCTCAGTCTGTGGCAGAGTTGTTACATTATTGAAAAGGAACATAAAGCATATTTTCTGGCATTCAGCATATGTTTAATTTATAATTTTTGTTTTTATCATTAATACCAACAGATTGCTGTGTTCTTGCCTGCCACTGACATGGACTTAATTGTTTCATTTAGACATTTAAATGTACAATATAGTTAAAATGCAGATGTAACTTTCATTGTCAAAACATGCTTATTTTAAGAAATGTCTTTCTCTAATAAAGCTCAATTTCTGGGGCTTTTTAGGTTATATTCTATATGAATCTTGAACGCTGAACTTTCTCACCACGGAGATGATACACACATACAATTTTTACTTTGCAAACTGAATTTCTCTTGCTGCTTTTTCTTATGGTCCCCAGAGGCTCATTATCATCAACACCATCAATTAATAGTCATCCTTGGCTTCCTGGATCCTCAGCACTGCACTGGGCAGTGCCCCCCAGGAACATCCATGCACCTCAAATCCTGACCTTGTGACTCTAAAGCCCCTAAGTGACCCCACACTGAAGAATCTGGCAAAGCCCATCCAAGCCCAGAGTTCATTTAAGTGGCAGCGATGGGACTAAATTATAGGCCAGGTCTGTCTTATGAAAGATGATAAATGAATGTGTCATATTGGGAAAGAAATCACTCTGTCATCATATGACAGGCTGGCTTGATTTCTTTGCACCAGTGTCCCTAAAAGTTGGGATGGGGGTGTGAAGCATGCCAGCTTTCAAAGCCAGTTTCTGGCCAGGCGCGGTGGCTCATGCCTGTAATCCCAGCACTTGGGGAGGCCGAGGTGGGCGGATCACGAGATCAGGAGATAGAGACCATCCTGGCTAACACGGTGAAACCCTGTCTCTACTAAAAATACAAAAAATTAGCTGGGCATGGTGGCGGGCACCTGTAGTCCCAGCTACTCAAGAGGCTGAGGCAGGAGAATGGTGTGAACCCGGGAGGCGGAGCTTGCAATGAGCCGAGATTGTGCCACTGCACTCCAGCCTGGGCGACAGAGCGAGACTCCGTCTCAAAAAAAAAAAAAAAAAGCCAGTTTCCACTCCATTTTGTGCTGTACCTCCCCAGTTACAAATCTGGGGCATCTTCACTGGACTCTTCAAGCCCCAGTACCCTTAGTGTGAAAGGATAAGACTCATTGGGCAGGGCATAGGAGGCTTCAGTGAGAATGAAGCTCGATCATGCTTGTAGAACATGGAGCACTCGGCAAATGTAAGTCACAGCCCATCTTCTCCAATAATTTGGGATATTAGGACTCCTTTCACTCCAACTCCCACTGGGAATCCTCTTTGCCATGACACCCAGCTTCCACAACCTTTTACTTTTGTTAAAAACAATTTTTTTAAAACAGTGATCTTTGGTTTTCTCAGTAGAGATGCTTTCCTCTGAATAGCAAGCAGGTAGCTAAAGTCTTCTCCTTGAGACCCCCGACCATGGCTCTATTATTTAGTCTACAGTGATTCTTTGTAAAAAGTGCTTCTGTAAAGCTCTTAGAGCACCCAGTGCTGGCCTGAGAAAGCAAGATACTAGGAATGAGCAAGCCTGAATGAGTCCTGATTTTTTTTTTCTTTCTTTTTTTTTTATTGAGATAGTCTCCTTCTGTTGCCCAGGCTGGAGTACAGTGGCACAATCTTGGCTCATGGCAACTTCAAACTTCTAGGCTCAAGCCATCCTGTCATCTCAGCCACTTGGTAGCTTGGATTATAGGCTCGTACCACCTTGTATGGCCAATTTTTGTATTTTTAGTAGAGATGATGTTTTGCCATGTTGGTCAGGCTGATCTTGAACTCCTGGCCTCATGTGATTCCCCCAACCTCAGCGTCCCAAAGTGTTGGGATTATAGACGTGAGCCTCTGTATCTGACTGAGGCTTGATTTCTTAAATTTCACAATCCCTTACCTGTAACTCAGAAATTCCCAAACCTTCAAAAAACAACGAAGTTCTTAAGTTTGTGGCAGACTCAAATTCAAGTGGCAGCAGAACTTGAGTTGGAATTGTCATGGTCTTGTTTATAATGTTCGTTTTTCTTGTCATGTGATTTGATCTTTGGATATATGTTAACACCCCACGAGGGATATTTCATAGTATATGGTTGATGTAGGTCATAAAAAATTTAGAATCCTTCAACACGTACTTGGATTTTAGATGAAGAATCATAGATTTTTACTTATGTGGCTTTGGGTGAGCTGTTTAATTTTCATTTCCAGTTTCTGGTAAGATGATAATGATAACAGGGATAACCCTATAAGAATGTTGCAAAGGTTTCGTACTTTATTCTTGCAACAAATATTTATTGGAGGCCTGTAATCAAGGGAGAGTAAGATAAATAAGATAGAATGAGGAAATTTGATGAATCCGGAGTTAGTGCAATAAGAGTTATTAGAAAGAACAGAAATACTCTTGATAATGCTGATGTGACTGGAGTTTTGACAAGCAGTCTGGGACTTCTGCTGAAAAGTGCTCTTGAAGCCGAGCAAAATCATTTCCACACCCTCAGCACCTCCAGTTTTTCCTGGCTCTAGTCTCAGGGCAGTTGACCTTCTGCTGATTTTTTTTTTTTTAATTTTTATTTATTTGTTTTTTTACAGTCTCACTCTGTCACCCAGGCTGGAGTGTAGTGCAGTCTCAGCTTACGGCAGCCTCTGCCTCCCGGGTTGAAGTGATTCTCCTGCCTCAGCCTCTCGAGTAGCTGGGATTACAGGCGCCCATCACCATGACTGGCTGATTCTTAATTTTTGTAGGACAAGGTTTCAGCATGTTGGCCAGGCTGTTCTTGGACTCCTGACCTTAAATGATTCACCAACCTTGGCCTCCCAAAGTGCTGGGATTACAGGTGTGAGCCACCACACCCGGCCTGCTGATGTATTTTCAGTTATCAAAAGAAACAGTTAAAGTGAAATTGCAACCCTAGGGTATCAGTGGACTGAGCATTTGTTTCTCATTTTCTTGAGATGGTAGAATTTCCTCCTTTGGCTACTTCTGTTCAGCCAGTTCTCCTCTGTGGGCATTTGGAGAAGGGCTCTCTGAAACAAATATGAAATGATGAGGGATGCAAAAAACTTGCTTTGTTTCTTAAAACAACCTCCACCATGAAGGTTCCAGAAAGAGTGGCGTTTCTGCATTTGCTGACCCTGTCGCCACTAGCCTGGAATAAACAGCAACAATAGTTCCTGAGGCTTTGTGGCAAATGTGACCTATCTTTGTAGTTCTCGGGTAGGCATGTGACTGTGGCCCCTGAGGCCAAGTTGCAAGGTCTTTGGATGAATTTTGTCGCATCTGGCAATGTCCCCAGTGCAACCTATATAAAAATATAGCAGTTTCCTGCACAGACTTAAGGGAAGAAACAGTTGCAGGGAAGGGTGCTCTGTTGTTCCTGCCAATGTAGGCAAGACATACATGGGGAGGTCTTTTTTCTTTTTTACGATTTTTTCTTTCTTTTTTGTTGTCTTTTTTTTTTTTTTTGAGACAGGGTGTTGCTCTGTCACCCTGGCTGGAATGCAGTGGCAGAATTGTAACTAACTGCGGCCTCAAACTCCTTGGCTCCAGTGATCCTCCTACCTCAGCCTCCCAAGTAGCTGGGACTACAGGCATGTACCACCATGCCCAGCTAATCTTTTATTTTTTGTAGAGACGAGGTCTTGCCATGTTGCCCACGGTGACATAGTAAGTCTCGAATTCCTGGCCTCAGGCGATCCTCCAGTCTTGTCTTCCCAAAGTACTGGGACTACAGGCATGAGTCACTGTGCCTGGTGCTTTCTTTTGGTCTTTTTCTAATAACAATTGCTATAGATTGTAATCCTTAATGCCTAATGTTCAAAATACCCTAAAAGCCTAAATGTTTGAAAACATTACTTAAAGATTGAAGTTATCACGTAGTAACAAGGATTCATTTTTATGATTGTTGATTTAATAAAAACCAGTAACTATGAAGATCCTTAATGCCACTGATCTCTTAAAGTGGTTAAAGTGATAAATTTTGTTATGTATATTTTACCACAAATTAGATAAAATTAACATTTCAAACAAGCCAAAGCTCTATTTAAATGTCCTAAATTAATGTGTTTTAAAAAGAAATTTCACCTGAGATCAAATGTTCCCTTTGTGTTGTCAAAGGTGAAGACAAAGTGGGAGTAAAATTTCTTTTTTTTTTTTTTTGAGACAGTCTTGCTCTGTTGCCAGGCTGGAGTCCAGTGGCACGATCTCAATTCAATGCAACCTCCGCCTCCCAGGTTCAAGCAATGCTCCTGCCTCAGCCTCCCGAGTAGCTGGGACTACAGGCGCCTGCCGCCACGGCCAGCTAATTTTTGTATTTTTAGTAGAGATGGGCTTTCCCCATGTTGGCCAGGATGGTCTTGATCTTTTGACCTTGTGATCTTCCCGCCTTGGCCTCCCAAAGTGCTGGAATTACAGGCGTGAGCCGTCATGCCTGGCTGGGAGTAACATTTCTGTACAACTATATGTGGGTGCATTTTTCTGAACATGTCAGTGAAGTTTAAATATTCCTCTCACTTCTTTGACTCACCCTCAAAGAGGAATTCAATTTACTACTTCATTTGTACTTTTCAAACTTCCTTCTGGAAACAGAAGAAAATAAAATTAGATTTTTGTAAGCTGAGATGATATGCATGTTCTTATTTTCAATATAGTTAGTGTCTCCACTTTAGTTTTAAACACAACCTCATAATATAAACAGTCTTTTCTGGAGCAGTCTATTTATTCAGACAGGTGGAAGTCGACGCTAAAGATTGGCGTTAAATTGAGGAAACCATTCATGTAGTAAATAAGATAATTTGTTTCTGCCCCCCAAAAGATTAAAATATAGATTTTTTTCAAAGTCTGTATTTTTAACACCTACGGTCCCTGAATATGTTCGATTGAGATTTGTGTCCGTAATTTGGAAGGGCTTCTTGTTGGAACTGAAATACTCTTCATTTGCAGAAATTATCACTGAGGGTGTTTGCTTCTTTATGCTTGAGTTTCTTGTATTTGTTACTAAATGTTTAGAAGTCATGTTGATTCTCAAAATGATAGTTAAGGATGAAGGCAATATTAGCATATTTATTTTTATCTGTGTACTTTTTGCAACTTATAACCCCTTCAGGTCCAAATAAAACAGGCAACCAGGTAATAAACCAATAACGTACTAATACAGATCGCTTCATGACAGTCTGTGATTTTCTAGTTTATATATTGGTGAGATTCTTTGGAGACTGTCTTTGTAATATAGCTAGTTTTTGCCCATTCATTTTGCTTTGACTTCCTTGTAGAAGCACAAAGGTGTAAGAGAGTGGGCCAGACAGCACACAGACGTGGCCCTGTAACCACCCTTGTGTAAAATCGGAGTAATATTCCATATCCTTGCTTATTTCACGGGGTTCATGGGTAATGACTGTAAATGACACAGGAGACGAGGAATAGAGTTTTGTTATCCTGATTCACACATCCTTAAATGCCTCTTGCTGTGTAGACATGGGTTTGTCCATATTAATAGTATTTTATGAAGCGCCAGTTGTGTGTCTGGTTTACGGCATATGCTTTGGCATACATTGCTTTATTTAATTCTTCCAACAACGTGTGAGATGTCTGTTTGAATTATCCCCCTTTTACAGACAAAGAAACTAAGATTTAGAGAGGTTATGCAGTCTGCCAACAGGGAGAATTTGGAGCTGGAATTTGAACCAGGCAGGCTGACTCCAAAGCTGCGTCCTCAAGCAGTACATCAGAGCCGAGGATGGTCAGGTTTGGAACGCCATTCAGCTGCTCTCAGGCAGTCTGATTCCTATTTCTCTGAGGCTCAGTTCAAGCCTTCCCTGGGCCCTGAAAGACTACTTAGGTTCGGGTGTCCTGTGTCTTTACTTGTTTTGTAGCCCAGCTACATCCTGGGTTACGTCTTTCCCCACCCCAAGCCTTTTTTGCCGTCTCTTTTTCCCAGAAAGCCTGGAAACTTGCCTAAAGAGACAGAATCCCAGAGCCCAGATGGATCTCCTAATTTAGAATCTCTGCCTCTGCATTTCTAAAATCCTTCCCAGAGAATTATTTGACCAGTTAAAGCTTAAGAAACACCCCAGTGGATTATGAGTGCCTTCCAGCCAAGAATGGGTGTTTCCTCTCTGCAGTCTCAGGGCCCAGGACACTCCTCCAGTGGCATAGCCTGTGGTTTGTATGGGCTACATGAGTTCTTGCGTTAACAAGCTAAAAGAGGGATGTTAGAGAAAAGGGATGTTAGAGATCTTTTGGGTCCGTGCTGTAAGGTGAAAGGCTTATTCCATCTGCTCGAGAACAAACATAGCCATTTGTCTACCCCACGTATTTATATAGTTCAATTAAGTGGGCAGGTAAACTCATTTTTGGGGTGGTTAATGATCTAATGATTTTCCTCTCTGTCGTTGTGATTGGATATGATAATCTGAGAGTTGCCGAAATTATTGCCTTTATTATACTTTTAATAATGTGGTCACGATGACTGAGGATCACTAACAGAGTGTTCATTTTGCTCTGCTAACTGTGCATTCAGAACTTTACAAACATTATGGGTTCCACAGGAAATAGTAGCCCCATTTTGCAAACGAAGAGGCTGAGGCTCAGAAGTTTTAAATTGTTTAATGTCGCACAGTTCAGTGTAAAGTTGGAATGTAAACTAAGATGTTTCCATTGCTTATAATCTTAACTATAATAATCATAAACCATGTTATGTGACTCAGAAGCATTGTACATATAGTATAATACAATCTTTTTAACCAAGATTCTTTGCTTGGGTATTCTGAGTAGCATGAAAGAACATTATAGTTTTTTTTGTTTTGTTTTGTTATGAGACAGAGTCTAGCTCTGTCATCTAGGCTGGAGTGCAGTGGTGCGACCTGAGCACACTGCAGCCTCTGCCTCCCAGGTTCAAGCGATTCTTCTGCCTCAGCCTCCTGAGTAGCTGGCACTACAGGAGTGCACCACCAAGCCCAGGTAATGTTTGCAGTTTTAGTAGAGACGGGCTTTCACTGTGTTGGCCAGGCTGGTCTCAACCTCATGACCTCAGGTGATCCGCCTGCCTCGGCTTTTCAAAGTACGGGGATTACAGACATGAGCCACCACACCTGGCCAATTTTGTATGGTGGGTGTTACATTTTTTAAAATTGTATTTTAATGTTTACATAGAAAAAGTTGCCTTATCAACTGTGATAATCATGGGATTTAGTGAGTGTAATCTGTTCTGATGTGACACTTAGTTTAACTGGTAAAAAATATTTTGACAGAATTTAAGATTTGTTCTTTTTGCTTTCTCCATCAATGCAAAATAATCAGTATATCATATTTATAGAATTGTGCTAAAATATGCATATATACATAAACACATATTCATCTTAATTGATGTTAATTGAAACGTAGGAGTACTTCAGTTCTCCAGAATACATATTTCATAAGCAGGAGGCATATATGTTTGTGTATGTGTATGTAGATAGACTTCCTATACATACACATGCAATACAATTTCAAATGGTTCCTCTGTTCAGCAAATGTGACCCAAAATTTTGGCTTAAGTTATTTGGTGTTTTGTTTTAAGACATACGTGAATTTTAAATGGTTAATCCACTTAGGAAGTTTAAGTTAAGGGACTGTTAAAAAGAAAAATACAGAACAACACAGTGATAGCAGAAAGGGTATCATCTCCTCCCCCTCTTCTTCTCTTTCTTTTAGAAGCCTTGCGTGATCCATTGATGGTAAATATTTCATGTACTTTGCATATCAGCCTGAGTTCCTTTTGTGAAGTCAGGTAAATGGAATGTAAATCCCCACGTCCTCCAGACAGTAAAACGGCATTATTTGATGTTACATCACATAAAGATGCAGATTTGATTCCCCCTTTACTCACGCTGTAAAAACAAAGTTTTTAAAGTGGTTAGCCATACCTGGAAATGTAAATGCATTCGCCTAATGTAATGCCAAAGAAAAATTAAGACAAATGATACCACATCGCTGCCACAAACTGCGGCTCGTACAAAATTCACTTTAGTTATTATGCTGTGAATACGGGCTCTCACCCTCCTCTGTGAATGCACAATTTATGTTGAATGCAACATGAATCATTTTAATAGACCAAGCAAAAAGTCCCCAAAGTCGATTTTCAAATTATGAACCTTGGAACAGAATATAACAACAGCGAACAACAAATAGTTCAGACTTCACTCTGAGCTATGAGTGAACCATTAAAGATACAGCAAGCACTTTCGGTGAGGTGTTATACAATTCATAGCCTAATGGCAAAAATATCAGAAATGGGGGATTTTTTAACGCTGTTTTTCCAGCCGTCATTCTGTTCAATTATTTTCACATTTGTGTAATCAAGATATTCCCAAACAGAACATAGAGTTGTGTATTGTTTGGAACTAATTATATGTATTATAAATCCAAGAATTAATTTAAATGACCCAGTTTCCACAGAGAAAAAAGCCACACTGTTTTTAAATAGCTAACGAAAGAAAATGCTAACCCATATGGGAGAAATTTCCAAAGGATTAAAACCACCCACCGGGAAAATGGGACGGTCTCCCTCCACACACACACACACACACACAGAAAATCACCAAATCGTACCTGAACAAGATGAAGAAAATTAAACTCATTGAGGAGATAGGACCTTTTTAAAAAAACTATTCAGGCAGCAAATGGTGAGATGGGTATTTATTATGAGATACCCGAAGACAGACCAGAGGTTCCCCAAGTAGCCCCTGGACCTGCAGTGTCAGCATCACCTGGTAGCTTATTAGATGTGGAAATTCTTGCGCTTTATTCCAGACGTACTGAGTCAGAAGCTTGTGGGGTGAGGCCTGCAATCTGAGGCTTTTTATTTTTCCTAAAACTTTTAAGTTCCAGGGTACATGTGTAAGATGTGCAGGTTTGTCACATAAGTAACCATCTGCCATGGTGGTTTGCTGCATAGATCAACTTACCACCTAGGTATGAAGCCCAGCATCCATTAGCTATTCTTCCTGATGCTCTTCCTCCCCACCACCCGTAAGCCCCAGTGTGTGTGATCTGACCCCACCATGTGTCCATGTGTTCTCATCATGCAGCTCCCACTTATAAACGAGAGCATGCAGTGTTTGGTTTTCAGTTTCTCCGTAAGTTTGCCCGGGATAACGGCTTCCAGCTCCATCCACGTCCCTGCAGAGGACATGATCTCATTCCTTTTTATGGCTGTATAATATTCCATGGTGTATATGTACCACATTTTCTTCATCCATTTATGGGCATTGGGGGTGATTCCATGTCCTTGCTCTTGTGAATACCATTTGACCCAGCAATCCCATTACTGGGTATATAACCAAAGGAATATAAGTCATTGTATTAGAAAGGCACATGGACATGTATGTTGACTGCAGCTCTATTCACAATAGAAAAGACATGGAATCCACCCAATCTGAGTTTTAGTAAGTCTTTCATGTGATTCTGAGACAGGCTCATGTTCGTGCGGTTCTGGTTCTGCAGAACCGAGGTGGGCCCCAAAATTTGCATTTCTGAAAGGTACTAGCTGGGCATGATGATTCAAACTTGTAATCCCAGCACTTTGTGAGGCCAAGGCGAGTGGATCACTTGAGGCCAGGAGTTCGAGACCAACCTTGCCAACATGGCGAAACTCCATCTCTACTAAAAATACAAAAATTAGCCAGGTGTGGTGGGGCATACCTGTAGTCCCAGCTACTTGGAAGGCTGAGGCAGGAGAATTGCTTGAACCTGGGAGGCAGAGGTTGCAGTGAGCCGAGATCACGCCACTGCACTCCAACCTTGGTGACAGAGCCAGACTGTCTCAAATAAAATAAAATAAATAAATGTATAAAAGGTACCCAGGTGATGTTAACGCTACTCGTCTTGGCCAATGAAATGAAAAGCCTACAGATCGGGCATGGTGGCTCATGCCTGTGATCCCACAACTTTGCGAGGCCGAGACAGGCAGATCACCTGAATTCAGGAGTTCAAAAACCAGCCTGACCAACATGGTGGAATCCCGTCCCTACTAAAAATACAAAAAAAAAAAAAGCCTGTTGTGATGACATGTGCCTGTAGTCCCAGCTACTCGGGAGGCTGAGGTGGGAGAATCTCTTGAACCCAGGAGGTGAAGGTTGCAGTGAGCCAAGATCTCACCACTGCACTCTAGCCTAGACTTCGGAGAGAGACCCCATCTCAAAAAAACAAAAAAACAAAAAACAAAGCCTACAGTTGACAGGCAGATAACAGAGGGAGCGAAGGAATGTTGTGGAAGACAATAGGGAGTGGTGAGGACCTGTCAAACAGCACAGTCCCCATCTGTACTTAGGGAGGTAAGGACTTCAGTTCCAGCTGCCTGTTGACATGGGGGAACACAGACCCTCTAATTTTTTTAAAATTAGAAGCTGAAAGTTTTGACTTGTAAAAATGGTATTTCCTGAGTTTTTACAATTACAGTATTAAGATATTCCGAGGCTTTTGTTTGTTTTGGAGACAAAGTTTTGCTCTTGTTTCCCAGGCTGGAGTGCAGTGGCGCAGTCTCCTCCGCCTCCCAGTTCAAGCCATTCTCCTGCCTCAGCCTCCCAAGTAGCTGGGATTATAGGTGCCTGCCACCATGCCCGGCTAATTTTTTTTTTTAATTAATTTATTTTTTTTAAGTAGAGACGGGGTTTCATTATGTTGGCCAGGCTGATCTCGAACTCCTGACCTCATGTGATCCACCCGCCTCAGCCTGCCAAAGGGTTGGGATTACAGGTGTCAGCTACTGTGCCGGGCCCTAAGGTAATCCTAATTTTAAGTAACTGGTAACTTATAAGTTTTTTAAACACTCTGCAGTTCAGAGAAAACATGTTTGTAGTAGGTAGCCAGTTTATACCCTGTATAAGACTGTGTTATTAGCAAATCCCTCAATGTGTTGACCAAGAGTGGGTGGGAATCCTGGAGACAGAATCTGTTGAAGGCGTTTTTTTTTTTTTTTTTTCTAAGTACAGTTGTAGATTTACAAAGTAATTGAGTATATAGTAAATAGGGTCCTGTGTACCCACTGATCCCAATTGAGCGTATAGTACATAGACTCCTGTGTACCCACTGATCCCAGTTGAGCGTATAGTACATAGACTCCTGTGTACCCACTGATCCCAGTTGAGTATATAGTACATAGACTCCTGTGTACCCCCTGATCCCAGTTGAGTATATAGTACATAGACTCCTGTGTACCCACTGATCCCAGTTGAGTATATAGTACATAGAGTCCTGTGTACCCACTGATCCCAACTGACTATATAGTACATAGAGTCCTGTGTACCCACTGATCCCAATTGAGCATATAGTACATAGACTCCTGTGTACCCACTGATCCCCGGCCCTGCTCTTGGCATGAGGGTATTATTACCATCTTGCAGTAGTGTGGCACATTTGTTACAATTAATAAACCAGTATTGATACATTATTAACTAGTGTATAGTTTACATGAGGGGCCACTTCTTGTGTTGTACATTCTATGGGTTTGTTAAATGCATAATGACCGGTATCTACCATTCCAATTTCATATGGCATAGTTTAACCCCACTAAAAGTCCCTTGAAAGTTTTTTAAAAGTACTGTTTGGCCATGTCCTCATTTCCCCAGCAAAGTCCTTATGAGAATTTAGGCTCTTTAGACTGGAGGATCTCAGTGCTCAGAACGAGATATCCCTGTATTCCAAGGTGCCTCCAGCAAGTATAATTGAATCTTGAAGCTAGAGTTTCTTGGCTGTCATATTTCCCTTTTGTTTCTGCCATGAAGGAGCGGAGACCCATGTGACCTCAGTAGAAGAACTGGTGTAGAAGCGCCCTGTCTGTTCCTGGCAGTGCCTGTCCTGCTAACCTTCGTGTCTCTTGCTGGGGTCTTCATCAGTAAGGGACCTCACAAGATGCTTTATCAGGTCACCTGGCAACCAAGCTGATGAGGATAGCAGTTTGTTTTGTTCTTTTAAAACATATGTAAAATTGTTTTTATCAAACACGACAGATCAAAAGCCTTCTGGAAAGGAGAGATGCTGACTGATTTCGGCAGTGTCTTTTGCATTCACATGGTATACTCATTACTATTACTATGAATTTATCACATGCCAACTGTTAAAAAAATTAATTTTGTGAATGAAAGCAGCATGCAAATTTACTATCATATTCGGCAACCAAATTTTTATCACTTGCCTGATGCTGCCTGGTGAGCAGGTGGAAATGTAGGCACCAGCACCCTCATGGATTCCCAGCTCCTGAGAGTTTGAATAGTGTGTGAAATCCATAGACACAAGGTTATTGTTTTCCCCAGTCATAAAGTGTGCAATTTTATCCCTGCAAAATTGTCTTGGTTTTTTTTTTTTTTTTTGCCCTTTGAGGGACAAAATGTCTTTATGTTAAATTGTTTTATTATTGTTACCTTAATGGAGTTAAGGGCACCTAAAATATTCTTACAGAGAGAGATTCTGTAGTTTCCACAAGTAACCAGATAATTTTTCATGGCAGAGAATTATTTTTTTCAATGCCTATTGTCCCTTGAATCTTTGGGGGGAGTTAGAGATAGGAAAATACCATCATCTACCATAAATTCAGTTGATAAATAGAAATGGCGAGAAATCCAGGTTGTGCTCTGTCATAATTTAAGCCTAATACGTGATTGTCTACATACTTACAAGTTATCGCCTTTTTATTCCTTCTTTTTCTGTTTTGTTCTTCCATTTTTATGTTTTGCTATGCCATTCATTGTATTTTTGTTTCTTTTTATAAAAATTATACAGAGTTTAAAATTAGTCAGGTATGTCTATTAAATTTTTACATAAAAAGTTAAAGCAGCCCTCAGCATCAACTGTTTCTTCATTTCTAACTGATGTAGCGAATTCAGTTGGTCTTTGTATATATAGCTTTAAGTAATTGCATGTAAACTGTTACTTCTTGATTTTCTAGTCTTAAATATTATCTGTAGGTTTTTCAATAAGAAGGAAATTTAGCTTTTTTCTACTTTTATGCGCCATGATGATATACGTCTTTTTCTGCATCATCAATATAGTGATATCAAAAATAATGATTTTTAAGGAGACGGTTTGTTTAAATTGTTAGAAATAAGTAAATGTATGCACCACTTTGCCATGTAGCATATGAAGATTATTTTTCTTTCTTGCACCTTTTATTTTCCCTGGAGTTAATACTCCTTTTTTTTTTTTTTTTTTTTTTTAAGAAATTTGCTTAGTTTTTGATGTACCTATCACTCATTCTACGTCAAACTTTCGTGTGATTGTCTAAATCTCAGTTCCTTTTATTGGAAAAAAAATCTTCCGTGGAGCCTGTGTACCTTCTGCAGTTTGGGGTTGTTGTCCTCTGTGCTTGGTGCACAGGAATAGTTGGTGATGTTCTCTTTACAACTGCCCTCACATTATATCCTGGAAAGTTCACTTACCTGTAACCTGAGTTTGAGCTTCTCTTCCACATCTCCTGTATTGGTTTGCTTATTGTTTTGTGTGAGCATGTCTCCTAGTAGCTTTCTGAAAAAGGATGATGGAGTGTGTGTGTGTGTGTGTGTGTGTATTGCAGGTTTCAAAATGTTTGTGTTTCACCCTCATTTTATTCATTGTTAGGGACAGATTTACAGATTCAAAATCAATTTTTCTTCAGAATTTTAAATTCTATTTTGTGGCTTTCTGTGTTGCTCTCAGGAAGTACAAACCCTTGTGACCCCTGTTGTCTTTCATTTCTCTCTGCTTCTGTCTTGGGAGTACCACAGGAGGCATATCATCAACCCCTTACTGCTATCCAAATAGGAGAGTGTTCCCTTGTGAGAGAATTTTAGGCCTTCAGATCCTAGACTTCCCAGATGGTATCATAATTATTTTTATATTCTATTTATCTCTGTCTTTTGTGTTACTTTCAGGGATAGTTCTTCTAGGCTTTCCGTGGACTTTTTTTTCCTTTGTTACATTTTTAATTTCTGAACTTTTTTTGCGGGGGGTGGTTGCTGTTTCCTTTTCGTTTAATAACATTGTATTCTCGTTTCATGGATGACATGACTCTTTTATCGCTCTCATGTTAATTGTTTTAATTTTTATTCTCTCTATGGCTTCTATCTTCTCAAAATTGTTTTCATTTGTTTTGGTCATTGTGTTTGATGGTAGTCTTTTTTTTTTTTTTTTTTGAGATGGAGTCTGACTCTGTCATCTAGGCTGTAGTTCAGTGGTGTGATCTTGGCTCACTGCACCTCAACCTCCCAGGTTCAAGCAATTCTCCTGCCTTAGCCTCCCAAGTCGCTGGGACTACAGGTGTGTGTCACCATGCCAAACTAATTTTTTTTTTTTTTTGTATTTTTAGTAGAGATGGAGGCCAGACTGGTCTTGAACTCCTGACCTCAGGTGATCTTTCTGTCTCAGCCTCCCAATGTGCTAGGATTACATGCATGAGCCACCACACCTGGCCTGTTGATAAAGTCTTTCCCCAAATGTTCTGATCTGTGGATGTCTGTTTCTATCTAAGAGTAGAATTCAAAATTACTGCTGCCAACTCTTAGCATATGGCCACGGCCAGTTAACTGTGGACTCCTCTGAAGGATGATCTGGCTGGACTATTTCTTGGGAAAACCACTGTGTTTGAATGTTTGCATGTTTCCTGTTGGTAGGACAAATATCCCAGAGGAGGATCTTTTCATATTCTGCTTGGGGAGGGTGTAGCTGTGACTGCTAGAGTTCTAGAGCCAAGTGAGGGGAGAGTGCTGAGTCTTTGCATTCGGTAGGTAAACACTGATAAAATCTGTGTTTTCAGTATCATGCCACTGTTCTCACCTGTCTATGTTCTCTTCAGATAATACACTTTTGTCATTTTTCTGGAGATAGGAAGTGATGGTACCCTGTTGGGCTGAGTGGGGAGGGATTCTCCAGGTGTACATAGCTGACACACAGGTTTCTAAAAGGTGGTCTTTCGCCCCCATTTTCAGAAGTACCAGGTTCCACAGTTGCTGAACCTTTGCTGGCTCTCTGATAGGAATTGTGTTACTTCTCAGCTGTCCCCATGGCTAGCTTAAGATTCAGCTCTCTTGAATCTCTTAAGTCACTTCCTAGTTGTCCATCAGCTTTCCAGCATCCAACTTTAATTTTTTTTTTCTTTTTTAATAGAGATGAGGTCTCATTTTGTTGCCCAGGCTGGTCTCACTGTAATTCCTGGGCTCAAGTTACCCTCTTGCCTTGGCCTCCCAAACTGCTGGGATTATAGGCATGAATCGCTGTGCCTGGCCTCAACTTTAAATTTTTATATTGAATAATCTTTGATTTGTATCGTCGTGTTGTTTTATAGCAGTTACTGCTATTTTAGTGAGATTTGGGATGAAAATTTTAAAAAATGAATATGTGTAATCCACCACGTTTGTTCCTTTTCTTTTTATGTTACTTATTCTTTTAAGCTTGTCTTAGATGTGAGTGATATGTTTTATTTTGCTGGGAGAACAATTTGGGAAAATTTCAGTAGAAAACCATAAGTTTCTTCGTGTGTGTGTACCTAGGGCTCTGAATCACTGTTGTCACTTAGGGAGTGGACAGGAAGTGATGCTGAGATAAGTCTGGATGGGATAGGTGGGCAACACGCAGGAGAAACCTCCTGGGAAAGGTGAGCAAGGGCACACAGGTGAGACATAGCACAGAGTAGGGAAACCTCCATGGGTGGCAGGCCAGTGTTCCTGAGGAATGTGCGCATGTTCGAGGCCAAATAGATGAGTCTCTATTGGGTTTGGCCTCTCCATAATCCAGAGGAATATTCATGGAAAGTTAACAGGGCATGGTGGTGCACACCTGTCATTCTAGCACAATGGGAGGCTGAGATGAAAGGGTTGCTTGACTTACAGGAGTTCAAGATCAGCCTCGGCAACATAGTAAGACCTTATCTCTACTTAAAAAAAAAAAGCAAAAAACCAGCTTCGGCAACATAGTATGACCTTATCTCTACTTTAAAAAAAAAAAAATGCTGGGCCTGGTTGTGCTCACCAGCTACCAGCTACTTGGGAGGCTGAGGCAGTAGAATTGCTTGAGCCTGGGAGATCAAGGCTACAGTGAGCTGCGACTGTGCCATTGCACTCTAGTTCAGGCAGCAGAATGAGACCATGTCTCAAAAGAATGTTAAAGGAGAAATACAGACTATTGAAAAAGGAAGGCTGAATGCTTTATCAGAAAAGTGGATTTGGAGGGGACCTTTCGGGGTCTTTTAGTCAGGGTACATAAGTGTCAGCTGCTACAACAAACAACTTGAAACATCTCAATATCTTCATACAACGAAGACTGATTTGTTCCTTTCATTGTGTATCCAGTGTGAACTGGCAGGAAGGTTCCTCCTTCACAGCTACTCAGGAAGGCAGACTGAAGGGAACTCCACTATCTTGGAGCTACGCTCTAAAACAAATGGCCTCCAAAGTCAAGGACTCTGTAACAAAGGATGAAGCAGCTTTTTATTTTTATTTTTTGAGATGGAGTCTCGCTTTGTCACCCAGGCTGGAGTGCAGTGGCGCGATCTCGACTTGCTGCAAGCTCCGCCTCTGGGGTTCACGCCATTCTCCTGTCTCAGCCTCCTGAGTAGCTGGGACTACAGGCTCCAGACACTGCGCCCGGCTAATTTTTTAGTATTTTTAGTAGAGACGGGGTTTCACCGTGTTAGCCAGGATGGTCTCGATCTCCTGACCTCGTGATCCGCCCATCTCGGCCTCCCAAGAAGCAGCATTTTTTATGGGCAGATTTGGAAGTGGCGTTTGTTGCTTCTATCAACATTCCACTGGCCAGAGTGAGTTCCTGGCCCCTGTCTAATTATGAGGGAGGCTGAGATGTGAGAAGCACGTGGGTGTTGGGAGAGCACTAAAGATCTCTAGCCGAGAAGCATGACCTCCAGCCAAGTAAGACAGGGAAACCCAGAAAAATGAGTCATTCACAGAATTTCTGGCATCAGAATCTGATTCCCAGGCATGCTTTCCACCAAACCCATAGGCATTTGCACCCCAGGGATAGCACCATTACTACCAAAAATTGCAGGTTTGAAAGGGTACCTAAAAACAAGTCAGCAGCTTGTCCCATTCCACCATCATCCTGCCGTCAACACTGAGGTGTCAGAGTAGCAGTAGAGTCACATATTTCTTAGTGAGGGGGCCTAGATGATCCTTTTTGTGCTCGAGGATCTGAGTTCATTTCATGAAACTGAGGCAGCTTCTTGGAGTTACAAACTCACCTTGAGATGGGCCGTGCAGATGATGAGAAAGGTATTTTGGCACATATAAAAAACTGCTCAGCACAGCTGGTGTTTGTATTTCCTGTGACATGAACCATGCCCATCCAGTGGGCCACACAACGTTCCCACTGCCTTGTTGGCTTGTTTTTCTTTTGTTTTCTTTTCAACATGAGCCTCATGAGACAACATGACGACATGAGACAATTGACAACACGAGAATTGACTGACAAAGAATTGACCGAAAAGAATGCAAGATTGCAGGAGGCAAGAATGCAGGATGCAAGATTGTGCAATGGCACCATGACTCTGTTTGCCTTCTGGGTGTCCTCTGTGTGCTCTCAGCAGTGTTCCCGATGTGGAGGATCTTCTTCTGTGTGTGTGCCCTCTGCTGTTGCAAGTTGCCTGTCACCCATGATGCTGTGCTGATTGAGCAAACTAATCCATAACCCACCGCCACGTTCCTCAGCTACTTGCTTCTAGGCACTTTAAACGGTCGGTGCACAGGTCCTCATTTTTCTCAGGCTTCCATTTCCATATTAATTATCAATCAATCACTGATGGCCAGCTGTCAACAGGCACCATTTTTGGTGGGACCTGAAGATGTATATCCCTTGTTTTCAGATTCTTTGTCTCTCATCATGTAACAGGATGCTCTGAGCTGGTTCTTAATGCTTCTGGGCGTAGCCCCCTTGAGTCTTCATTATGGCAAATCTAGTGCAGGTGCTGAGAGGAGGTAACTCTTTAAAGGGACAGGATTTGGAAACGTGGCTTCATGGACAGCGTTTTAGTATATTTCTGTATATTTAGCACATTTGTGTATGGATATACACCCAGCTAGGGACCTCTTTAATGGTCATTCATTTGGGAGATGACCTTTGGTTCCTAAACTTTGGTGGACATGCCAAGGGATAAAGAAGTGACTTGCTGTCAGTTCTTTGTCATTCAGCTGTTTTAATATTAATATGATGCCAGTTTGGCCTTGAAAAGTTTCCCTTTTGCTGAGAAATTATTATGATGGTGACAATGATGACTATTCCAATGACCCTCGGTTGGAGCAATGCAGTCTAAATGTAGTTGCATCATTTTCTTTCTTCGTTTGCCTTCCTCCCTTGCTCTTTTTCTGCCCCTCATGCCTGCTTCTTCCTCCCACATCACCCCACCTTTTTTTTTTCTCCCCACCATCAAGAAATGTTCCAGAACTCCATTATTCTTCCTCACCACGGTCAAGTATATCATCCTAAGGGCAGAGGGTGAAGGTGCGTAATTAGTGCGTTTTACCAGAGTGAGCATTGTCCTCGGGCAGGTGCAGGGGAGAATGGCTGGTATTTATGAATGAATGGCAGCATTTTGACAGGATGATGAATAAATATGCTGGGCTCAGAGAACTCTGAGTGATAAGCATTTCTTTGTGGTCTGGTAAGTGATGACACCCACCGCTTAATTTCTTTAAAATCTGCATTTGTCAATTTTGTGTTTTTTTATTTGAAAGGTATTTGCTTAAATAAATAGGCTATATAAATCTAGCTCCCAATGTCCATTTTCAAATGATTTCCAGCAAGGAAGGTGGAATTACCACAAGGAACCTGTTCTTTTATGTTTCTGCTTAGATGACTGGGTCTATACCAGGCTTTATTTAAAGGAACATAAGAAATGCCATTTACCTTTACCATGAATGGGAATCTTTGCCTGTGACTCTATCATGTGAATTAGCAGAGCTTGGCTATTATTCCTCTACTTCGGTAGATACCGACTGCACAGAAGGGAACCGCACTTTCAGTGAGTACCTATGTGCTGGGCACTTAGCTGGTTTTTACACACATACCTCATTTGAAGGGAAGGAATTGACTGAAAAGAATTCTGCATTCCAGCTTCCCAACTCAATTGCCATTTGGCCTTGATAAATCTATGCTTTCTCACTTTTTCCTTATTTAAAATTAGAGAGAAGTGCATCAAGCTCTTGCTAATGTGTCAGGCCTTCCTAAGATGTCTGAAGAAGTTAATTTGGTGAACATGGGCTTCAGGGTCAGACTATTAGTGTTCCAGTCTCAATACTATCACTTCCTTGCTGCGGGAACTCTGGAAAGTCACTTAACTTCTCTGAGCAAGCTTCCATTTTTCCGGGTGAAAGAGGGAGTTAATCATAGTCCCCATTTGATAAGATCGGTGTGGAAAGTACAGTGCTTCATGGACCTAAAGTACCTGGGAGATTGTCCTGGATATCATTAACTTATAAAGTTGACTGTGGTTATTGGTACAACTAGCATGACTGTCAAATCAGTCAGGTGGCTGAGGAGCAGTACGTGGAGGTGTACAGAGTGCGGGCCTCAGAGCCGCAGACCTTCTGCTCAATCTCCAGCAAGCTAACCTCTCTGGACAACATATTCCTCATCTGTAAAAGGGAGACTTCAGTCTTATTTGGCAAAAGTCACAATTACTTTTGCATCAAAGTAATAGAATTAAGTAAAATAAGGCTGGACATGCTGGCTGATACCTTTAATCCCAGCACTTTGCGTGGCCAAGGTGGGCAGATTACTTGAGCCCATGAGTTGGTGACCAGCCTGAGCACCATGGCAAAACCCCATCTCTACCAAAAACAAACAAGCAAAAAACATTTAGTCGATGTAATGGCACACCTGTAGTCCCAGCTACTCGGGAGGCTGAGGTGGGAGGATTGACTGAGCCTGGGAAATCAAGGCTGCAGTGAGCTGTGATCCTGCCTCTGCACCTCAGTCTGGGTGGCAGAGCAAGACCCTGTCTCAAAAAAAAAAAAAAGAAAAAAGAAAAAGAAAATAATGCATGGGAAGTCCCTTATACAGTTCTTGATGTGGGTAGACACTCAGTGAAATGAACATTAATACTGTTCTTAATTCTGAAAACAGGGCCATTTGAATGCTCACTTTGATCTTTTTTAAAGGAAAAATTTGAGGCATTTGAGACATGCCTTTTGCTTACTTGCTTGGATTGGTTTGATCAACTTTGTTGCGGTCTAATTTATGTACAGTAAATTGCATCCATTTAAATACACAATTCAATGAGTTTTGACAGATGCACATACCCATGAAACCACCACCAAAATTAAAAAAAAATAGAACATTTCCATCACCTCAAAAAGATTTCAAATGCCACTTCTGTGGTGTATGACTCTGTGAATCCAGACAGCCCCCGCTCTAGGAAAACCCGGGTCTGTTTGCTGTCACTATTGATCAATTTGCATTTTCTAGAATTTTAGATAAGTGAAGCTTTAATAGTACTTGTTCTGCATCTGGTTTCTTTCACTCCACATAATGACCTTGGGATGTGCCCCTGCTGCTGCCTGTGTCAGTGGCTCACTGATCCTCATTGGTGAGTACTATTCCATTGCGTGGAGAAACCACATTTAAAAAAATACCTAATTACCTGCTGATAGACATTTGGGTTGTTTCCAGTTTTTAGCTGTTTTGTAAATGGATACTACTGTGAACAAAGCCAGCGTGAATATTCATGCACTGGTCTTTGTGTGGACATATATCTGTTTTATCTTGGGATAATGCTCTGGAGTGGAATGGGGAGGGTGGTCCGTCCTTATAGGGCTATGTTTAACTTTGTGAGAGGTTGGCAAATATTTCCCTAAACTGGTCATCCCATTTTACATTCTTGCCAACAGTGTTTAAGGCTACACTTCCTCTATGTCCTTAATAATACTTGATATTATCAGTCTTTTAAATTTTCTGTTTGAGTACATAGTGGTGTTTTGTTGTATTATTTTTTAATTGTGAAATATGTGACTAATGATGAGTAACGATGTTGAACGTGAAAACTATGCTTATTGGTCATATCTATGTTATTTTATTACTTTTTTTTTTTTGAGATGGAGTCTCGCTCTGTTGCCCAGTCTGGAGGGCAGTGGTGTGATGTTGGCTTACTGCAACCTCTGTCTCCTGGGTTCAAGTGATTCTCCTGCCTCAGTCTTCCAAGTAGCTGGTGTTACAGAAGCGTGCCACTACACCTGGCTAATTTTTGTATTGTTTTATTTTACTTTTTTAGTAGAGATAGGGTTTCACCATGTTGGTCAGGCTGGTCTCGACTCCTGAACTCAGGTGATCTGCCTGCCACGGCCTCCCGAAGTGCTGGGATTACAGGCATGAACCATTGCGCCGGGCGGTTATATCTCTTTTTTGCATTTTTGTGGGAGTGGGGGTAATAGGTTTATTGAGATACAATTCATATACCACACAGTTTCATTTTTAGTGTATTGACAGGTGTGCAGTCATCACAATCAAGCCATAGCTTCTTTTAAACTTTGTCTTCCTTCTCTTTTTAATCATCCCCTTCCCCCACCCCTCAATTCTCTTTCTATCCTTTAAATGTCAGTGTCCCCCACAATTCTTTTGTTGACCCTTTCTCTCTTAGGCCAATACTCCTTGCCCTGTATATCATCCCCATTCCCAAGATTTCAGTCATCAAATCCATTCCAATCTGACTCCTGTATCCGTATGTCCAGTTCCAAGTATCTGTCCCTGGTATTGGTCCCAGGTTATTCGCACCTCATATGTCTTTGGCCGAGCACTCTTGGCAGCTCATAAAGTCCGGCTGTTACCCCCACAATGTCCCCCTACACATCATTCATGTCCCTCCCTGACATCCCCACCTCTTGCATGTTCCTGAGCCTTTTAGGGGTGTTGCATCTTTCTGACCTTCCCAGTCTCAAGCCCAAGGCGACACTTGATAAATATTCATCTAATAAATAAATGAACTTGTATTCTCCAAATTGCTTGAAAATATGCTTCACTTTTATCTTTTTTAGAAATTAATTGCATTACTATCTTATTAAAGGTCAAGAAAAATAATTCTTACCGCAGTTCATGAGACTGCTAAACAGTGGCCCTGGCAACTTCTGATTATAATTTTAGAAATATTTCTAACCTCTGGCCTTTTTTCTTATCTCTACTTAAAGCTTTTCTGGAAGGAATTCAATTTCCGCCTTCCTTAATGTTCCTTAAATGTTGTACATATCTTAAAAGTGGATTCCCCATAAAACAATATGGATTATGGTCTTACTCTGTTTAACGGTATGAAAGCTCGCCTGAAAGGACAAGAATAAGACTCTTAAAATCGTGCCCAAGTTTTAAAGGAATATAAAACTTTCTCTTTAAAAATATACCTTTCTGCTTTCATCCCCTAACCCACAAAGCTCAAGTCTAGTTTAATTCAGACTTGGAAATGGTTCTTTTATTATTGCTCCCTGCAATGGGAACAGAGCTGAGGCTCCCAGGGTCTGGAGACATGAAAATACCTTTGCTTCTGGGCCATAGCTGTGTTTCTTCTTAACAAGGCAGAAGCCCAAAAGAGACTTCATGTACTGTGACTGTAATAAAGAGGGTTGTAAGTAGAGAAGCTGGAATTTGAAAGGTTATGTACAACTCAAGCTGCCTCTATAACGTCCCTTATATCCAGGAAAGAGTAGCAAAGAGCCATCCCAGCAGATAGCTTGAGGGTGGGGTAGGGGGATAGGTTGTTGGTGATAGGGAATAAGAGGAAACGGATCATAGAGGCAAAGAGTTCAATTCATGTACTGATACGGCGTTTATTTTATTTTAGTTTTTTGAGACAGGGTGTCTGTTGCTCAGGCTGGATGGAGTGCAGTGGTGCAATCTGAGCTCACTGCAACCTCTGCCTCCTGAGCTCAGGCAGTCCTCCTGCCTCAGCCCCTAGAGTAGCTGGGACTAGAGGCACCTACCACTACTCCCAGTTAATTAATATATTTTTTGTAGAGATGGGCTTTCCCTGTGTTGCCCAGGCTGGTCTCTAACTCCTGAGCTCAAGCGATCCACCTGCCTCTGCCTCCCAAAGTGCTAGGATTACAGGCATAAGCCACAGTGCCAGGCCCTGATGTGATGTTTAAATTCAGAAATTGGGAAGGATGGTCACGTAGCTATAACCAAAATATAAGAGCAAAAGAAAGACTTGTATCTGTTGTTAGTGAGTTTGTGTGGTGATAATACATTAATGGAGGCAATAGAGAGTTGGAAATCAGGGTGGTTTCCAACTAGCCCAGCAGAGGAGAAAAGAGGAAGCCTGAACGAGGGCCACATTGCAGATAGAGGCTGCTGTATTGGTTGGCTCAGGCTACCGTAACAAAATATCACAGGCTGGATGACTTGAACAACAAAAATGTATTTTCTCATCGTTCTAGAACCTAGAATTCCAAGGTCAAGGTGCCAGCACAGTTGCTTTGTTCTGAGGTCTCCCTCGGCTTGCAGACAGCGGCCTTCTAACTGTGTTCTCACATGACCCCCCACTGTGTGCACGCATCCCTGGTTTCTTTACCTGTCTCCAGGTGTCCTCTTCTTTGAAGGACATGAGTCACATTGCACTAGGACTTTCCCTGATGGCCTCATTTTTTATGTAATCACCTCTGTAAAGGCTGTGCCTCCAAATACAGTCACATTCTGAAGTAGTAGGGGTTAGGTTTTCGGCATATGAATTTTGGGGGAAAAGAATCCAGCTAATAACAGTTAAAGATGAGACTATAACAAATACCACTGCCTAATGTTTGCCTGGGGATACTGTGTTTCTCACAGACCATCAGCATCCTTATCTCACTTAATCTCTGCCCCACAGTTTAGGAGAAGCCAGGAGGAGGTCCTAGTCAGCTGATAGGAGATTACATGGCCCTGATTGTCTTGTCTGGTGCTGCAGGCCATCTTCACAGCCTTGCCACATCCCTTCCCATTTATCCATGGGGTGGCTTGAGCCCTAATGGTGCACCCTTCCAACAATCCTTCATCCTTCCCAGACCTTTCATCATCCAACCGAAATTTGCAATTGTTTCAGTGATTGAAATTATGCTTGGAGTGCAGGCGTCATGGATGAAATAGCAATGCCTTGGGGTGACGAATTCAGTGTAGAAATAATTCTAGCAAGACCAATGATGTGAAAACAATGACTCTCAACTTTGAGCTATATTGATTTTGTATTTCTGGGCTCGGCTTTTGACTCACAGTCTCATTCCCCAGAAATAATCCCTGTTAACATATTTTGGTTTGTGGCACGGAAGTTCTTTCTCTTCTGTAAATTACCTAATGCCCATACAATACAGATGCCTGCATTTGTACACTTCTAAGTCAAATAGCATTGTACTGTGTATTATTCTCTAGTAACCTGCTTTTTATTGAACTTAATGATAAATTGTAAACATTCGACCATGTCAGTAAGGTTTCTTACCATGATCTGCAACAGCTAGGCAATATTCTATCATATGGGTATACCATAATTTTCTCAATCCACAATCTCATCAGAGTCCCCATAGTTGCCTGATACGTCTCCATCAGTTGTGAGGTATGTTTCAAATGATTTATTACTAGAAATTCTTAGCAGAAGTTTGTAAATTTACTCAAACTACTTTATTGATATATAACACAGATACCATATACTTTGCCCGTTCAAAATGTGCAATTCAGTGCTTTCAGTATATTCAGAGTGATGCAGCTTTCCCCACAGTCAAGTTTAGAATGTTTTCATTTTCCCAGAAAGAAACCCTTGGCTGGCATCCTTTTCCCCACTTGCTTTTTTCTCCATCCCCAACCTCTGTCCCAGCCCCAGGCAAACACTCATCTACTTTCTGTCTCTATATAGATTTGCCTATTCTAGACCTCTCGTATAAATAAATCAGATACTTTGTGGCCTTTTGTGTCTCAATCCTTTCACTTAGCATCATGTTTTCAAGGGTCATCCATGTTGTAGCATGTATCAGTACTTCCTTTTTCAGGGCGGAATAATGTTCCATTATATGTATATACCACATTTCATCTATCCATTCAGTTCATGGACAGGTGGGCTGGTTCCACGTTTTGGCTATTGTCAGTAATGCTGCCACGTACACTTGTTTACACACTTTTTTTTTTTTGGAGACAGAGTCTCACTCTGTCACCCAGGCTGGAGTGCAGTGGCGTGATCTCAGCTCACTGCAAGCTCCGCCTCCTGGGTTCACACCATTCTCCTGCCTCAGCCTCCCGAGTAGCTGGGACTACAGGCGCCCGCCACCATGCCCGGCTAATTTTGTTTTTGTATTTTTAGTAGAGATGGGGTTTCACTGTTTTAGCGGGGATTGTCTTGATCTCCTGACCTTGTGATCCGCCCGCCTCGGCCTCCCAAAGTTCTGGGATTACAGGCATGAACCACTGTGCCTGGCCTACACATTTTTGTGTGGATATAGGTTTTCCTTTTTTGGGGTATGCACCTAGGAGTGCAGTTTCTGGATCACAAGGAATTCCTTGTTTAACCTTTTGAGGAGCCACTAGACTATTCTCCACAGCAGCTGCACCCATCTACATTCTAACCAGCAGTGTATGAAGGTCTCCACATCTTCACCAATACCTGCTGTCATTTTTCTTCTTAGTCTTGCCATTGTATTGGGTATGAAGCAGTATTGCATTGTGGTTTTGATTTGAATTTTCCTGATGGCTAAGGATATTGAACATCTCTACGTGTGATTATTGGATGGATGATTTTCTTCAGCGGTTGTCAGGTCACCCCTGTAATCATGCCCACCTCATTTTCTTACAGTGCCTTATGTGCTTTTAGGTACATGCCAAGAGCTTACAGAGATCCTTGTGGTTCAGAGGAAACATTCACGTCCCCAACAGACACTCCCAGATTATAATACAGAGGCTAAATTATAGCCCATATCACTTGTCCTTTAAGTCCCTTCACTTTTTTGTGCTACAAGAGTTTGAGAATAATAATTCTGCAGAAAAAAGTACCCATTGTCTGGCAGTTGTGTAAGGTAGAAAGCGGGGATGCCCAGCTGCATTGGTTTAGCCAGAACTGTGGCCATAAAACCTGCCTAGCCCCCCGGCATGGGGTGAGGGGGATATCATATAAGCTTCAGGTGGGGCAGAAGGGTTGTGTGCCCCTGTGCCGGCGGGAGTATTCAGGAAGCAAGCTGACTCTGCTTTTCTTCTAAATATTTAACATTCATTGATGGCATGGATCTTGACTAAGCGAAGCAGGTGCTGGCTCTAAATTGCACATAGCTCCTGAATATCAGCCCTGCTTGGCTGTGCATGTGTTTTTTGTTAGTTTTTGAGACAAAGTCTCACTCTGTCACCCAGGCTGCAATGCAGTGGCACGATGTTGGCTCACTGGAACCCCTGCCTCCCAGGTTCAAGTGATTCTCCTGCCCCAGGCTCCCCAGTCTCTGGGATTACAGATGTGTGCCACCAGGCCCAGCTAATTTTTATATTTTTACTGGAGAAAATGGGGTTTCACCATGTTGGCCAGGTTGGTCTCGAACTCCTGACCTCAGGTGATGTGCCCTGCTCAGCCTCCGAAAGTGCTGGGATTATAGGCATGAGCCACCATGCACAGCAGTATGTTTGCTTTTCTTAAAACCTAGACCCAGAGTCGAACACTGGAATGTCTGATGGTAGCAGTTCGTCAAGTGGGCTTTGGAGTCAGCAAGACAGTAGAGAGTGGTGGAGACTGTGGTGCACAGGAGGGTCTGTACCTCATCTCAAGGAAGAGCTGCAACTCCGCCTACCCGATTGTGAAAATGTCAGCATATATAGGCCAGATGTTGGCTTCTCTGTCTTAATTTTTCACAGGAGCCAGAAGTTTGAATGTGCAATGCGAAATCTTAGAAATAAAAAATGGTACATAACTGTATTTTGTTTCCTCTCTCCGCTGTAACAAATTTTCTCAACATGAGTGACTGAGAACCACACGAAAAGTTACACTTCACAGTTTCGGATGTCAGTGGTCCAAAATAGGTCTCAGTGGGATAAAATCAATGTGTCAGCAGGACGCCATTTCTTTCTCTGGGCTCTAGGAGAGTGCCCACTTCCTTGCTGTTGCCAGCTTCCAGGGACTGCCCAAATCCTTTGGCTCATGGCCCCTTCCTCTGTCTTCAAAGCCAGGGATGACTGCTGAAGTGCTTCTCAAACTGCTCTGTCCCTGGTTCTCTCTCTCCTGCTTCTAAGGAACCTTGTGACTTCAGGGAGCCTACCCTGATAATCCGGGATAATCTCCCCATGGAAAGGTCAGCCAATGAGCAGCCTTAATACCATCTACAACCTTAATTACCTTTTGCTATGTAGCATAACATATTTACAGATTTCAGGGATTAGTGCATGAACATCCTGGGGCAGAGGGTATTCCACATATAGCAGTACCCATAATGTGTATGCTTCTTAAAGAACGCATGAGTCTTAAATGTATTCTGCGTCCTTCGAGTGTATAGCAGATTTAGATCTATCCTTCTGGATCGGTGGTTGATTGAATATTGGCTCTACGAAGAAACAGGATAGGAGTGTAGAGAAAAGATCAATCATAGCACTAGTTTATAGCTTATTTTATTCTTTAATGATTTTTAAACATTTCTCTCACTTACTTAAAAAGCAGTCTTAGAAATTAACTGGAATGGGTAATTTATTCCTGTTTCTTTTGTAAAATAATGGCACTTTGTAACTCAGATTTTTGTATGAGGAATAAATAAGATACTGTCTGTTTGCCTTTCATCTTTCTTTCTGTGGTCCAGCCAGCCAGCTAACTATGCATTCCTTTTCCTGCCTTTTCATCACAACACCTATCTTAGCAACTCTTCATTGCTGCTTTGCAAAGAGGTTTTGAGATTGTTTAGGGAGGGCCCCATGTATATTACTACAATAGAAAAAGACACAGGTGAGCCTATTAGGATTAAGGGAAAATCAAGTAAATCGAGAGGTAAAGCACTGTCCAGAAATAGTGGCCAGAAGGTATGAACAGATGCCACAGCTGGGCTGAAGAGTTATCTGTGAGCCTTCTAGGGGTGCAAGCCAAGAGAAAGACAGCGAGTTCACCAAATCTATCGATTAATAGAAATCATCCAGCAGTAGCGACACTATTCAATGTTCAATACATAGCACCTTTCTGTCCCTCCTCCTCTTGCCAACTGGAATAGGGTTAGTAAGCCAAAGGCTCTCTGAAATAACCCTTAGCTATATTCTTGGTATTTACCAAGGAATTTACCAATATGCAAAGACTTCGGGATAATTACTATTACCTTTGCCCTTATCTGCAGTAATATTATGAAGATTAGAAATGCAACTCTCTGTCTTCAAGAATTGTAGTCTGTGGCTCACCTTGGAGAAGAACTTTAAGAGCTTAAGTGAGCAGGCTCACCTGACTTTGCTCAGAGCCACATCACCTGCAGGCAGGATCCGCAAGGTCAGCAGTTAGCGTCAAGTTGCACAGCCTGGGTTTGGGTGGCGTTCGCTTTACCCTTGCCCTTGATGTGGTGCCGCGTTGTCAGGATTCTCGTAAAATTCCTGGGTGATGGCTTCTTCTGTTCTCTTTATTTCCTTAAGTGAACATCTGTCTAATTGTTCACCTCCATCGCTTTAGTGCTTTCCTCATGCTTTCTCTCTTTCCAGACAATAAACTTTATTTTCTTCATAAGAATTCAGTCTACGCAAGGGTATTAGGCAGCTTGTTTGCACCTTTTAATTCCTGGATGTTTTCCAGAAGGGCTCTTTGCAGTAGTTCCAATGGGTTCATCTGTGAATCAGGGAAGACACTGCAGCTTTGTGTTTGGGTTTTTATCAGTTACCTTCTGTTTGTAAACATCTGTTTGGAAATGTTTGCTGGTGCCCACCCCAGTGCCCCCCACCCCCACCAGAAATAAAGGGATGAATCTCTTTTTGCTTGGCAGAGGGAGAAGACAGTGTCTTCTGATGTGCTTAAGTTTTTTTTTTTTTTTTTCCTGTCAGGTGCATAGGTATGTGACTGAAACCCATAGACTTTGTACATATTGTCAAATGACTTCCCAGAGGGACTCAGGCACTTTATTTCATTAATGGCGATGAAGCCCGTTAATCCACTCATTACCGCAGTTTAATTTTGATGCTGGTTTTTGATGATGTATTGAAAAACTGTATAAACTGGCAATTACAACTGGAAAACGTTTCTAGTTTAGAAGAGATCCTTATTTTTCATATGCTTAGAAATATCCCGCAAACCACTTTTTAAGGCTTTTTATCACATTTTACTCTTAATCTTTCTGAATTCCTTATTACATTTTTCCTGATAAATACTTGGATTTTGTTTTGTGGTCCAATGTAAGAATATTCTTAAAATAGGTAAACTATTATGTTTGTCATTATATTCTCTCATTCTGTTAAATTTTGTTTTCTATTTTTCATGTTTATGGGTTTTTCTAGATGGCCTGTCTTAAAAACTTTTTGGTATTTTTGATTAAATTTTCACATATCTTCTAAAATAGAGATGACAGCCAGGTGCGGTAGGGCATGCCTGTAATCCCAGCACTTTCGGAGGCCACGGTGAGGAGATAACCTTAGGTCAGGAGTTCAAGACCAGCATGGGCAACACGGTGAAGCTCCGTCTCTACTAAAAATACAAAAATCATCCGGGAGTGGTGGTGCATGTCTGTAGTCACAGCTACTTGGAGGCTGAGGCAGGAGAATTGCTTAAACCTGGGAGGTAGAGGTTGCAGTGAGCTGAGATGGAACCACTGCACTTCAGCCTAAGTGACAGACCAAGACTCTGTCTCAAAAGAAAAGAAAAGTAGAGAGGATAGTATAATGAGGCTCCTGTTTGCCAGTCACCCTATACTAACTAATAGCAAACTGCTTTTCTCTCTTGAGTAATTGCTCCTGTGTGTGTGTCTGTATATACAAAAATATGTATGTATACATATATGTATGTATATAGATAAAAATGTATATATGAGACCAGGCGCAGTGGCTCACGCCTGTAATCCCAGCACTTTGGGAGGCCGAGATGGGCAGATCACGAGTTCAGGAGATCGAGACCATCCTGACTAACACGGTGAAACCCTGTCTCTACTAAAAATACAAAAAATTAGCCGGGCGTAGTGGCGGGCGCCTGTAGTCCCAGCTACTCAGGAGATTGAGGCAGGAGAATCGCTTGAGAAGACATGGCGGATGACGTAGACCAGCAGCAAACTATCAACACTTTAGAGGAGCCCCTGGATCTCATCAGGCTTAGCCTCGACAAGCGAATTGATGTGAAAATGAGAAATGGCCGAGAGCTTCGAGGCAGACTACATGCTTATGATCAACATTTACATATGATCTTGGGAGATGTGGAAGAAACTGTGACTACTGTACAAATTAAGAAACATAAGAAGAGATATATAAATCAACAAAACAGAATATTCCAATGCTCTTTGACCGGAGAGATGGCGTTGTCCTGGTTGCCCCTCCACTGAGAGTTGACTGAAACAAAGAATTTGTCCGGTATGGAAAACAGGAGACTTTGTACAGTGGCTTCTCTAAATGTACAAGACATTCAAAAGAAACACCTGTACACGTTTGGATATTAAGAAATAATTCCAGGGATTATTCCACTCCTGAAATGACTTGATTTGCAGATAACTCACAACTTCTTAAGCTAAACAGTATTTTCATTTTTCTCAAGCTCTTCCAATAAATATGACCACCAAGATGCAGAAATTAAAAAAAAAAAAAAAAAGAATCGCTTGAACCGGGAAGGTGGAGGTTGCAGTGAGCCGAGATCATGCCACTGCACTCCAGCTTGGGCAACAGAACCGAGACTCCGTCTCAAAAATAATAATAATAATAAAATAAATGTGCATATATGTATATTTGTGTGAATCATATACACATATATAAAATATATGTAACATATACATATATAACACATTTCTTTTTGTAGTGTATGTGTACCTTGATTTGTTTCACATACTCAAAATACTCAACTTGTTTAAAATAAGAGCACAACCTGTTTAAGTAGTAGAGATTCAAAGTGCTTAATTTTCCTGTGTATTTGTGGACCCGTGAGAAAATCTAAGTCCCTAGGCAGGAAGGAAGGAGATAATGACACATCTCTAGTCTGTTGTAAGTCGCCTACCCTAGACCTCCTCTCCAGTGCTCTGAATGTGGCAGAGGTAGGTGTGGGGCAGTGGGACAGAGAGGTGCGCTTTGAAAGGCTATCACATGGAAACAAAAATTCTGGCTGGGCATGGTGGCTCACGCCTGCAATCCCAGCACTTTGGGGAGGCCAAGGCGAGTGGATTACTAGGTCAGCAGTTGAAGACCAGCCTGGTCAGCATGGTGAAACCCCGTCTCTACTAAAAAGAGAAAAAATTAGCCAGGCATAGTGGCATGAGCCTGTAATCCCAGCGACTCTGGAGGCTGAGGCAGGAGAATTGCTTGAATCTGGGAGGTGGAGGTTGCAGTGAGCCAAGATTGCACCATTGCACTCCAGCCTGGGTGACAGAGCAAGAATCCCATCTAAAAAAAAAAAAACAAAAACTGAAACAAAAGTTGCAATGCATGATATGTTATAAATGGCCGTTCCTAAATGTCACCTACCTTTTTATGGCCATGTATAACTTTGCCTCAATACTACTTGGATTTGCTGAAATCCATTTATTAAATTACAGGGATGGATTTCTAGAAGGCCCAGGCAGGGGTGCTGGCCAGGATACACCAGGCATAGATTCTCCTTTCTCATGAGCCTTCACGGCCCCTAGTTTGAATCTTTGAGTCACTGCAGTAAAGTTCCTGATGTTTGACAGGACTTCTTATGAAGGGGGTCATGTGAGTTGCTAGCTGGGTTCTCTAGATGGTGGTATCATGCCAGCATGGGAGCCACTAGCAGAGAGAACATGCTAGGTTCCATTGAGACTTGACTTTGAGAATAGCACGAGTACTTACCTTTCTCAGTACCACACAAACACACTCCAGAATGCAAAGGAACCTGCACTTCGCCATCTTGCTCCTCCCTGTATAGCCGCTTCTCTTTCCAGTAGTGTTTGTATTTTGGTTCATTCAATCAATGTGGTCAGGAGGCTGGCTTGGTCCCTTCAATCTGTAACCTTCCTGCAACACTATCTTGGTGATGTTATAACCTTGATTTCGAAGGATAGAATTGGTCATAGTCAGAGAAAACGTGGTCTGGGACACATTTGTGGACTGTTTATTCTGTGCTAAACATTTTCATATCATTAATGTTCAAAACAGCTTTGTGGGGTTGGAGATAGGATTATCATTGTTATGATTGTTATTATCAATACTAGCTTTGGTTATTGATCACTTCCACATGCCAGGCACAGTGCTGGGTGCTGTATATTTATTATCTAATTTATTGCTTGCTGCACTCTTGTTGGGTATCTGTAATTACTCCCATTTCACCGGATCTCTGGGTGTTTGGTAAATTAATCATCCAGCATCCAAAGAGCTAACCAGTAGCACAGCTGGGATACAAACTCGGTTAGGCTGACTTCTCTGCCGTTTTCTTGGCTAAGCGGTGGACACATTGAGTAGGAGAAGGCCAGTTACTCCTCTTTGTCAACGATACACCTGGGGACCTGTTCCTGGAGAAGTGGAGTTGTGCATTAGGCCTGGGTAGAACACACATACGTGCACCATATGCATGAGAACTTTCTCATCTTGCTGCATACACTTACAACTAGTTCTTTGTTTTTTTTAAAAAAAAATCCTGCACCGGATAAAATTTTGAATAATACAGAGAAATCTAATTGTCAAGTATCTTCTAAACACATTAATCAACAATTCTCCTACCGAAAGATAACCTCTTGTATTTACCAAAAAAAAAGAAAAAAAAAATGCTGTCACCAGTAGTAAATTCATTCATTTCATTCATGTGTGTTTTACACTCACTCACATACAAAATGTATCTATTTGATTAAATTTAAACTCTGCTAATGCTTTTCTTGGTTGCACAATAACATAGTCACTTTTGTAAATAAAAGAATTATAGCCAGGTGCGGTGTCTCACACCTGTAATCCCAGCACTTTGGCAGGCTGAGGTGGGCAGATCACTTGAGGTCAGGAGTTCGAGACCAGCCTGGCCAACATGGTGAGACCCTATCTCTTCTAAAAATACAAAAATTGGCTGGGTGTGGCGTCACATGCCTGTAATCCCAGCTACTCAGGAGGCTGAGGCCGGAGGTGGAGGTTGCATTGAGCCAAGATAGTGCCACTGTACTCCAGACTGAGCAACAGAGCAAGACTCCGTGTCAAAAAACAAATTTATATATGTGTGTGTGTGTGTGTGTGTGTGTGTGTGTGTGTGTGTATGAATTATAGTTGGAGATACACAAATGAGGAGGGAAAAATAGTTCCATATGTCAGGAACAATCACTGAATTTTATGTAGTTCTTCCTGACTTTTTAAAATTCAAATATATTTATATTTCATAAAGTTGAAGTTTGCATTGTGGTCTGATTTTTTTTTTTTGCCTGGCATATTGTGGCCATGTTTCTATATCAATACATACTCTTTGGCAGTGCGATTGTACTGATTTTACATTATAGCTTCATAACTTACTAAATTAATCCCGTATTGCTGGGCACAGATTCTGTTTTCCATTTTTTCCGTCATGAGCAACGTTACTGGTTTACTTGGGCTAAATAAGAAGTTTAAATGCAAATAGATAATTCTTCTTGAGAAAGCTTATTCCCGTATGTACTCTTTCTCCAGCAGTGTCTGAGTGTCTATACCTTCCTATACCTTCACCATATCGTGTATTTATCATTTTATAGTGACTTCTTTTACTTGCTAGGTGAGCTTGTATCTCAATTTCATTGATAAAAGAAGTCCTGGGTTTGCTTGGCAATTTGTTCCAATATTCTTTGCAGTTTTAAAGAAGATCTGAACAAAAAGTTTTAGCATTTTACATAAAAACCTTTAAAGCTCTTGGGCTAATTAGTAATGTAGCATCTGCAAATTAAGTTTTTTTTCTGCTGTGCTTAATTCTTATTAAAACACTAATCACTGGGGCACCCAAATTGCTATAAGGAGAACATTTAGAAAACATACAAAGGATCGGTAGTTGGTACTTAGGAAATCGATGAAACACCTTTTCTTTTTTAATCTATCTCGGAGCTGAAAGATAAAAAGACTTAAAATGAGTTAGAATATGAGTTTTTCAGCATCTTATAGCTTATGTGTTAAAGCAAGATTGAAAAAACGTAATTAACATACTAAATTTTTCAAAAGCTACAGAGATACCAGGAACATTTAAAAAAAAGTAACTTAAATTTTCATTGCGGAAATCAACAGCAACAAAATCACAACCTTTTACGAGACAACGAGAGATGTGTGTGAGAGGCCCTGATTTAAAGAAGCTCATAATTCGATGTGAGAAACAGATGAGGCATGGTGCCGTGCGGATCCTGGGACGAACAGGGAAGACTTCCTGGGAGAGGTGACTATGGGCTTCATTATGCTTTGACACAGCAACAACATGAGGAATGAGTTTTGTGATTGGAAGATTGTTAGTTTTCTGTGGAGGGAACAACACTCATCTTGCAAATTTGCCTTCACTGTTCAATCATTAGAAAATAATTTTAAATGAGCTTAGTAGTTCTCAGAATTTTGAATTTCAGGAAACAATAAACTTTCTAAAAAGAAAACAAAAAGGAGGATACCAGTTTAGGCTTGCCAGAAAGATTTTCCCCCAAAAGAAAAACACATTAAAAACAACAGAAATCAACAAAAGCTAACACTACGCCCCCATCAACAATCAACATTACTTTCTAAAAGCAAGGGCATTTTGACACCAGACATTGTGAGGACATTCACCTACTCTAAGGGACAGCCGTTTCCCTGGTGTTTTGTTAATTTTTATTTTTATTTATTTATTTATTTTTTTAAATTTATTTATTATTATTATACTTTAAGTTGTAGGGTACATGTGCATAACGTGCAGGTTTGTTACATATGTATACTTGTGCCATGTTGCTGTGCTGCACCCATCAACTCGTCATTTACATCAGGTATAACTCCCAATGCAATCCCTCCCCCCTACCCCCTCCCCATGATAGGCCCCGGTGTGTGATGTTCCCCTTCCTGAGTCCAAGTGATCTCATTGTTCAGTTCCCACCTATGAGTGAGAACATGCGGTGTTTGGTTTTCTGTTCTTGTGATAGTTTGCTAAGAATGATGGATTCCAGCTGCATCCAAGTCCCTACAAAAGACTCAAACTCATCCTTTTTTATGGCTGCATAGTATTCCATGGTGTATATGTGCCACATTTTCTTAATCCAATCTGTCACTGATGGACATTTGGGTTGATTCCAAGTCTTTGCTATTGTGAATAGTGCTGCAATAAACATATGTGTGCATGTGTCTTTATAGCAGCATAATTTATAATCCTTTGGGTATATACCCAGTAATGGGATGGCTGGGTCATATGGTACATCTAGTTCTAGATCCTTGAGGAATCGCCATACTGTTTTCCATAATGGTTGAACTAGTTTACAATCCCACCAACAGTGTAAAAGTGTTCCTATTTCTCCACATCCTCTCCAGCACCTGTTGTCTCCTGACTTTTTAATGATCGCCATTCTAACTGGTGTGAGATGGTATCTCATTGTGGTTTTGATTTGCATTTCTCTGATGGCCAGTGATGATGAGCATTTTTTCATGTATCTGTTGGCTGTATGAATGTCTTCTTTTGAGAAATGTCTGTTCATATCCTTTGCCCACTTTTTGATGGGGTTGTTTGTTTTTTTCTTGTAAATTTGTTTGAGTTCTTTGTAGGTTCTGGATATTAGCCCTTTGTCAGATGAGTAGATTGCAAAAATTTTCTCCCATTCTGTAGGTTGCCTGTTCACTCTGATGGTAGTGTCTTTTGCTGTGCAGAAGCTCTTTAGTTTAATGAGATCCCATTTGTCAATTTTGGCTTTTGCTGCCGTTGCTTTTGGTGTTTTAGACATGAAGTCTTTGCCCATGCCTATGTCCTGAATGGTACTACCTAGGTTTTCCTCTAGGATTTTTATGGTATTAGGTCTAACATTTAAGTCTCTAATCCATCTTGAATTAATTTTCGTATAAGGAGTAAGGAAAGGATCCAGTTTCAGCTTTCTACTTATGGCTAGCCAATTTTCCCAGCACCATTTATTAAATAGGGAATCCTTTCCCCATTTCTTGTTTCTCTCAGGTTTGTCAAAGATCAAATGGCTGTAGATGTGTGGTATTATTTCTGAGGACTCTGTTCTGTTCCATTGGTCTATATCTCTGTTTTGGTACCAGTACCATGCTGTTTTGGTTACTGTAGCCTTGTAGTATAGTTTGAAGTCAGGTAGCGTGATGCCTCCAGCTTTGTTCTTTTGACTTAGGATTGTCTTGGAGATGCGGGCTCTTTTTTGGTTCCATATGAACTTTAAAGCAGTTTTTTCCAATTCTGTGAAGAAACTCATTGGTAGCTTGATGGGGATGGCATTGAATCTATAAATTACCTTGGGCAGTATGGCCATTTTCACGATATTGATTCTTCCTATCCATGAGCATGGTATGTTCTTCCATTTGTTTGTGTCCTCTTTGATTTCACTGAGCAGTGGTTTGTAGTTCTCCTTGAAGAGGTCCTTTACATCCCTTGTAAGTTGGATTCCTAGGTATTTGATTCTCTTTGAAGCAATTGTGAATGGAAGTTCATTCCTGATTTGGCTCTCTGTTTGTCTGTTACTGGTGTATAAGAATGCTTGTGATTTTTGCACATTAATTTTGTATCCTGAGACTTTGCTGAAGTTGCTTCTCAGCTTAAGGAGATTTTGGGCTGAGACAATGGGGTTTTCTAAATATACAATCATGTCATCTGCAAACAGGGACAATTTGACTTCTTCTTTTCCTAACTGAATACCCTTGATTTCTTTGTCTTGCCTGATTGCCCTAGCCAGAACTTCCAACACTATGTTGAATAGGAGTGGTGAGAGAGGGCATCCCTGTCTTGTGCCAGTTTTCAAAGGGAATTTTTCCAGTTTTTGCCCATTCAGTATGATATTGGCTGTGGGTTTGTCATAAATAGCTCTTATTATTTTGAGGTACGTTCCATCAATACCGAATTTATTGAGCGTTTTTAGCATGAAGGGCTATTTTAAACTAATTTTAGACTCACATAGAAGGTGGAGAAATAGACTGGGCACAGAGGCTCACGCCTGTAATCGCAGCACTTTGGGAGGCCAAGGCAGGTCGATCCCTTGAGACCAGGAGTTCAAGACCAGCCTGGTCAGATGGTGAAACCCTATCTCTACTAAAAATGTAAAAATTAGCCTGGTATGGTGGCGCACACCTGTAATCCCAGATACTTGGGAGGCTGAGACATGAGAATCACTTGAACCTGGGAGGTGGAGACTGCAGTGAACCAAGATCTTGCCACTGCACTCCAGCCTGAGTGACAGAGTGAGACTCCGTCTAGAAAAAAAAAAAAAAAGTTGTAGAAGTATCTATAGTTCACAGTACCTCTACTGTCTTCTAATTTTGGCAATTTACCTAGTCATGCTATAATAATCAAAACTAGAAAATAGACATTGGTACTAAATATTAACTATACTGTGTTACTCAAATTTCACCACTAACGCAGGGTCATCTTTTTATTCCAGGGTCTAGTCCAGGATGCCACATTATATTTACTTGTTGTATCTCCTTGGTGCCTTTAGTCCTTTTTTTTTTTTTTTTAAAGACAGGTCTCATTCTGTCACCCAAGCTGGAGTACGATCATGGCTTACTGCAGCCTCCACCTCCTAGGCTCAAGCAGTACTCCCACCTCAGTCTCCTGAGTAGCTGGGACTACAGGCATGTACCACCATGCTTGACTAATTTTTGTATTTGTTTTGATCAAGACGGAGTTTCTTCATGTTGCACAGGCTGGTGTCGAACTGCTGGGCTCGAGAAATCCATCTGCCTCAGCTTCCCAAAGTGCTGGGATTACAGGCCTGAGCCACTGCACCTGGCTTGGAGCCTTCAATCTTTGATAGTTGCTCACTTACTTCCTTTTCTTTCCTGAGCTTGAGGCTTTGATTTGTTCGATATTTTCTCATCATTGCACTGAGTGCAAGCATTTTTTGGCAAGAACATTATAAAAATGATGCAGTGTCTTTCTTAGTGTATTACCTCAGGTGGAACATAATGTTGATCTGTCTTATCCCTGGTAATGTTAACGTTGATCGCTTGGTTAAGGTGATGTCTGCTGAGTTTTTCCAATGTAATGTTATTCATTTTTCCTTTGAAATTCATTATTATTTGAAGGGAGATGTTTTGAGATTATGCTTAGCAGCCTGGTTTTCCTTAAACTTTCACCTGCTGGCTTTCCATTGTTGAATCTCGCCTGCAGCAGTGTTTGCTGTGGTGCTTGACTAGTGGTAACTATGTATTTCTCTTACTCTTTTTACACTCACTAATTGGAAGTCTTTTGAAGAAAGAGCTATCCCTTCTCCCCCATTTCTTTCTTTTCTTTTTGTTGAGACAAAGTTTCTTGTTACCCAGGCTGGAGTGCAATGGTGTGATCTTGGCTCCCTGCAACCTCTGCCTCCCGTGTTCAGTTGATTCTCCTGTCTCAGCCTCCAGAGTAGCTGAGATACACAGGTCCACGCCTCCATGCCCACCTAATTTTTGTATTTTTAGTAGAGATGGGGTTTCACCATGTTGACCAGGCAGGTCTCTAACTCCTCATCTCAGGTGATCCTGTCACCTTGGGCTCCCAAAGTGTTGGGATTACAGGCTTGAGCCACAGCACCCGGCCCCTACTTCGTTGATTTCTGATTCAGTTACTTTATATGAGCATAGATTCACAGGTATTTCTCTTATGTTTTTGATTCATTAATACCTCCATTTATTCTGTTGCTGAAACCATTCCAGCTTTGTCTGGTTGGCTTCTAGGAAGGATGCTGTTTTAATGGAGTGATTTTTTTCTTCTCACTGCATCCTTCCTCACTCCCCACTTTTTATGTCCTGTTGCCACAGGCTGCTGAGAACTTGGTTTTGAACAGTTGAAGGTCTGCTGTTAGCCTAGGGAATGGTACTGAACTCGTGGGAGCATGTTAGTGTCAGATGTGTGCCTCGTCCCTCTTGACTGTAGAAAGAACAAGAGAGGAGACACAGCAAAGTAGTGATGTGAAGTAGGGTATGTGAAGTAGGATAAGGAAAAAAATAGTTGAGGCATGGTAGCTCAAGCCTGTAATCCCAGCACTTTGCAGGCCAATGAGGTTGGATCACCTGATATCAGGAGTTCAAGACCAGCCTCACCAACACGGTGAAACCCCATCTCCATTAAAAATACAAAAATTAGCCGGGCGTGGTGGCGGGCATCTGTAGTCCCAGGTACTCAGGAGGCTGAGGCAGCAGAATTGCCTGAACTCGGGAGGTGGAGGTTGCAGTGAGCCGAGATGGCACCACTGTGTTCCAGCCTGGGCAATGGAGCAAGCCTCTATCCACACCCCACCCCGCAAAAAAGACAAGAAAAAATCTTGATTCTTGTAGAAGAGGCATTTATTTCTTTTAGGGTTGGATGGGGCTTGGAGGGTTTCCAGGAAACAGCCTCAACCTAAAAAGAATAGACACAGTTCATGAAGAACTTACTGTGTGTCCAGTAGATAAATATATCACCAGCATTATCTTCTGTAATCATCTCACAATCTTACGAAGGAGATACTAATATTTTGGTTGCAAAGATGAGGGAAGTGAGGTTCCGAAGTTCCTAAATGCCTAAAGGAGGTGGTAGTGTCAGAATGGCATCCTGCTCAGATGGTTGCCTGTGACTATGCCCAGAGGAAGATCTGGTTCCTTCCGCAGCGTTAGTCAATATCCAAGTCTTCAGTTCCATGGGTAGGGGAGAAGGCTTTCTATCTTTTCTCTAATGACAGTGGTACCCACACCTATATTCCACCACAAAATCTTTTTTATCTAGTATTAGGTAAAAATTCCTTTCCATCCAGTGGTCACTCTGTGTGTGTGTGTGTGTGTGTGTGTGTGTGCGCGCGCGCGCGTGTGTGTGTTCACCATGCTATGTGAATTGTGGCTTTAAATGTATTCCTGTCAATTCCATATATTTTTAAAATGTTGCTTTTAGAGTGTGTGCAAGTTTGGGGAGTTTTTGAGGGCTTTTTTTCTTTTTTTTTTTTTTTGAGACAGGGTCTTAATCTGTCACTCAGGGTGGAGTGCAGTGGCGTGATAATGGCCTACTCCATCCCCAAACTCCCAAGCTCAAGTGATCCTCCCACCTCAACCCCCCAGGTAGCTGGGACCACAGGTGCACACCACCACTTCCAACTAATTAAAAAAAAAATTGTAGTGAGAGTCTCACTAAGTTTCCCAGGCTGTTCTTGAACTCCTGTGCTCAAGTGATCTTCCCACCTTGGCCTGCCAAAGTGCTGGGAATACAGGTGTGAGCCACTGTTCCAGGCCAGGGGAGTTTTAACTTGCCATGATTTCATAAGAAATTGGTATCTGAGAGTCCCAGAAGGTAAAATACTCCCTTTTCTTCTTAACATACTTGACTACCACCATTCATGTTCTTCTATTAACCCTCCTATACTTGCCAACCCTCAACCTGTTGGAAAGAAGAAATGGGACTCCAGAGTAGATCTTAGTAATACCATGAGATCCAACCCCAGTAGCTTACAGCTGAGACCGTGAGGTCCTGTGGGAGGAGGTTGGGGAGCAGGAACTTGCCCAAGGTCACCTGCAGAGTTCGAGGCGGGGCCTGGATGGGAAGCCCAGCATGAGGACCCCAGGCCATTGCTCTGCCATCTTGTGATGCTTCCGGAAGAATGCCTGTCACTCCTGCTGACATCCGGCTGACCAAGTGGGCAAGAGGAATTCTTCGAAACAGTTTAATAATAAATGGTTGCATTTTCTCTTGTCCCCAGGCCACACCCCCCCTTCTCAGTCTTGTTTTCAAGGTCGAAAGTTCCTTTAGAGCTAGTGACCTTGCCCTTTGTGGCCTGTGGATGTCGCTCTCCATCCGTAAGCCTCCTTTCCAGCGACCCTGTTTGCAGTGAAGACTATACTTTTATTTTGGGTTTGGATATACTGATTACACTTTAGCTTCTGGTATATTTTCTTACCTGTCACAGCCATTAAATTTATTTTAATAGTTACTCCACTCTCCTGATAGCCACTAAAGGGGGAATTGGATATTGTCTATCAATTGGTTAGTCTGTGAACTAAGGCTGTATCTAATTACAAGGCATTGTATCGGTTCTGATTTATTAACCATTTACTGGGCTTTGGAGAAGGCAGCATTTTTAGTAGCACTGTTGAGCCTGCATGTAGCTTTTCCAGGAGGGCAGGGTGCCCGGAATATCTGATCTTACTGTTATTACTTTGTGTCATATATAATCTTGTTTTTTCCCTGCAACAAATAAATCTTTGGGACTCCTGAAGAAAAAAAAAAATGAGAAAGAAGAAAAAAACATTTGTGGTTACAGTATAATAAAAATAAACTGTTTGTCATGACTGCAGCTGACATTTATCAGCCTGTTTGTGGGTGCTCTTTCTCTCTATATATAATACTGAACATAATTTGTCACTTTGTAAATACATTCCAGTCTAAATCCCTGCCAGCATCTGTTAGTGTTTGAAGGATTAATGTGCTACCCTGTGTATGTCTGCACTTCCAGGGAACAGCGTAGCATATGATTACGGATCTCCGGAGAGCAAGAGGGAACAAGGAATTTTCTGTGCTTTCCCCTACATGCAGTCGTTTTGGCCTTTTTCTGATTTTTCTTGTCTTCATCCCATTCTGTCTAGGTACCTGGAATTTCATCCTTTGCAAGGATGTTCCTAGTCCCCTGCCTTTCTTCTGCCTGTGATAGTCACAGTTGAAGTCATAGTATTTTATGTGTACTATGGGTTGAGCTGTGGATCATTCTTTGGGGCCAGTTAGACTTGGGTTCACATTCTTTCTCCATCTGGTTTATGAGTTTAAGTTACATGATTTCCATTTCTTCACTTGCAAAATGAAGATGCTAATACCTACTTTTTTTTTTTTTTTGAGACGGAGTCTCGCTCTGTCGCCCAGGCTGGAGTGCAGTGGCCAGATCTCAGCTCACTGCAAGCTCCGCCTCCCAGGTTCACGCCATTCTGCTGCCTCAGCCTCCCAAGTAGCTGGGACCACAGGCACCCGCCACCTCGCCCGGCTAGTTTTTTGTATTTTTTTTTAGTAGAGATGGGGTTTCACCATGTTAGCCAGGATGGTCTCGATCTCCTGACCTCGTGATCCTCCCGTCTCGGCCTCCCGAAGTGCTGGGATTACAGGCTTGAGCCACCGCGCCCGGCCACCTACTTCTTGAAGATGCTGAGGATGAAGGAGGAAATCAATGTTAGTGCAAAGTGCCCAGTTTAGCCCCTGCCAAGAGCAAGTGGTGGCTCTGTGTCACCTGACATCATCAGTGTGATTGTATTCAGCGCATCCGTGGAACTGAAAGCGCTGGAGGAACCTAATGCCATGAGCCAGCTGGTGGTTATGTTTTTGTTTGGTTTTTCTTTTTTTACTGCTGGATAGTAGGTTCTGTTTATTGAGAAATATTTACTTCCCTCTAAATCAGGTGCTTGCTGGGGTTCTTGGCACACAGAGCATTCTGCCAATAAACTGTGGCTCCCAACAAGGCTTGCAACTGAATCTGGGCAACATTGAACATGACTTCAATAGCGACAAAAAAATTCAGATTCCTCCTGGAAGGTCCATACATTCTGTCCCCAGTAGGATCCTGGAATTCCCTGTATGATAGTGTTGCTTGTAATTGTTTCCACATGATGAAATGACTCTAAAAGGTGGTAGGGAGTCTGTATCTACTGCTATCATTTAGGAAAAGATTACCACGTATATGGGAAATAGCCTCATTAGTAACTTTTCTGTAAACAATCTCCTTATTTCTTGTTTTCGTTCTTTTTTTCGTGTGTGTGTGCTTCTGCATGCCCTTCTATGGCTTCCTCCACCAAATTTCTGGGTCTTCATTTGCAACTTACACTTCTCCAGTAAAGAGGGAAGTGTACAGCTCTCCTTTCATTAGAGAAACATTGTTTTGTTGTTTTGGTTCAAGTTTCTGAAGTATAAATGTATATGAACTGGACAGAAATACTATGCCCATGTGCCAGGTGGTGAAGATGGGGCTTGTGATTTGAAGCTTCTTTTCCTAGATTCAGGAAAGTATCACCAGTTGATCAGGGAATACATCTTTGGACCCACTGGAAAATGTGTTTTCTTAGCACCCTAAATGCCCAGGTATTGGCATACTTGGGAAATGTCTAGAAACCCCTATTTCAATTTGCTGACCATTTTTGGTAAATTCCTAGAGATGCCAAAATGCATTTCAAAAAAGGTTTCATGTTTAAGAGGACATGTGGAATGATAGAAAACATTTAATGCTGTTACGTATGAAGTGTAACACTGTTAAACTTTTCGATTACTTAATAGAACACACATTTTCCAGGGCAAAGTATTTACAGATGCTCCCTCCTATGCCCATCCACACATCCTTAACTCTTCACGTTGTTTGAGAGTGTTAGGCTGGTTTTTACTGTGTACTTTCTCAAATAGTGGGTGAGAAAGAACAGACACTCTAAGGAATGGCATGACGTTCTCCTTTTTTTCTCATGCATTAATTGGAACCTGAACGTAGTATTAATTATAAGTCTGTTAGACTTCAGGGGACCACACTCTTATTCTAAAATAGTCGTCAACTAACTGTGTCCTTCAGGGCAGAATTCCTGCCCAGTGCCCGGCTTTGTAAATAAAGTTTTACTGGGAAGAACACAGGAACGCCAATTTATTTCTATATCCTCTTTGGTCAATTTTGCTTTCATGCTATGAAAGCTGAGTATTTGGGAGATACTTGAAAAATCTAAAATGCTTACTATCTGATCCTTTAGAGAAAAGGTTTGCCAGTCCCTGTTCTAGAGGACTCATGGTCATTTGGAAAGAAAAGCATGTCAAGTCAAGATGAGCAGGTGGTTGGGTTAGTATTTTCTTTCTACACATACAGAAACAGTTCCTATCATACCTGACTCAGTTGTCAAACTTGTTTAATCCAAAGCCTGGGGGGTGGATGTAGTAGAGAAGCTGAAATCAGCTGGAGTTTTTTTTTTTTTCTATCACAACAGTTACAATTTTTTTTTTTTTTTTTTTTTTTTTTTTGAGATGATGTCTCACTTTGTCGCCCAGGCTGGAGTACAGTGGTGCAATCTCGGCTCACTGCAAGTTCTGCCTCCAAGATTCATGCCATTCTCCTGCCTCAGCCTCCCAAGTAGCTGGAACTATAGGTGCCTGCCACCACGTCTGGCTAATTTTGTATATTTTTTAGTAGATATGGGATTTCACTGTGTTAGCCAGGTTGGTCTCGATCTCCTGACCTCGTGATTCACCCGCCTCGGCCTCCCAAAGTGCTGGGATTACAGGCGTGAGCCACTGTGCCTGGCCAAAAAGTTACAGTTTTAATGGTCTAAATCAAACTTGTTCAACCTGCAGCCTGTGGGCACATGTCACCCAGGACAACTTTGCGGCCCAACACAAATATCTAAACTTGCTTAAAACATGATGAGATTTTTTTTTGCCATTTTTTTTCAGCTCATCAGTTATCATTAGGGTTAGCGTATTAATATTTTACGCGCAGCCCAGGATAGTTCTTGTTCCAGTGTCACCCAGGGAAGCGAAAAGATTGGAGAGCCCTGGGAATAAAACAGAAAAAAGGTGTAAAAGGCTTTAAGTTCATGGACAGAACAACATTTTTTAAGTGAAGTACTTATGGATGTGGCCCCTTCATAATCTCCTGGGCTCAGGGATAATTTCCAGGCTGGGGAGAAGGTAGTGGCATGGATACAGCAGTACTGTTTTGGAAGGAGAATTGACTTGTCACAACGGAGGGAGGACTACCATCCCAGTTGTGCCAACCTCTTTTTTTTTTTTTTTGAGACGAAGTCTTACTCTGTCGCCAGGCTGGAGTACTGTGGCGCAATCTCAGCTCACTGCAACCTCTGCCTCCTGGGTTCAAGCTATTCTTCTGCCTCAGCCTCCTGAGTAGCTGGGATTACAGGTGTGTGACACCACACCCTGCTAACTTTTGTATTTTTAGTGGAGATGAAATTTCACCATGTTGGTCAGGCTGGTCTCAAACTCGTGACCTTAGGTGATCTGCCTGCCTTGGCCTCCGAAAGTGCTGAGATTACAGGTGTGAGCCGCTGCGTCTGGCTTCTGCCAGCTTCTAATTACTATTTTTGAGCAGATTTTGCATTCTTTTTCAGTCTTTGTTTTGTTTATAAACTAGAAGTAATTATGTCAACTTTGTAAGGGCTCAGTAGGGTAAAATAAGGCCATGTCTGTAATCTCCCCTTCTGTGAACAGAGGGTACATTCTCAAAAGCCTTCAGTTTACATGAGTGGAATGGATTTTCTAAATTTATACAGAGGACAAGGTTGTAGGTCCTATATGAGTGATGACAGGTGACTCTTAGGTTAACTAGAACATGTGGCCTTCAGCCACAATTCCCCCATATCCCCTTCTAGGGGATGCTTGGTAGACCTGATATCCCAGAAAGGAGTGTGACCTCATAAAGTCAGTGCTGTCCTTTGGTTTTCCTGATATACTAAATGTAGCAAGTCCTCTTTTTAATATGGTAAAAGCTCTGGGCCAGCCCATCAGGCTGCAAGCGGTAGAAACTCTTCCCATGGAGAACATCTATATCCTCCAGCCAAGGAGAAAAGGGAAGATGCTCTTTATAAATATTGAAGAGGCGGGGAGAGCTTGCACTGAGGCCAGGCTGCATTAACATGCATGCCATCGTGAAGTGGCTTCTAATGGATATTTGTAAGGTGGGGTCCTCTCCCTTCCCCTCCCCACTCTAATGCTGCCTGGGATGCTCTTTGCAACACATGCAGTCTATAAGTTAGCTGGGTTTTGGCAAAATTACCCATCGCGATTCATTTGTCCCATTGGGCCATGGGAGAGGTGACTACAGAGCCAGATTCGAATGTGGCTCTGTGCCGCTGCCCAAACCAGCAGGCTGCACGTGTGCACTGACAGGATGGGACATCCCATCACTGTTCTGTGTCTGCGTGCAACTGTCAGCTGCTATCTACTGCTGCTCATAGACTTCCTGTCTGCCTTTCTCAGCATTTCTCAGTCTCCCATTCTCCCCTTGTTCTTGTCTCATCCCCTCCCTTCCTCTCTCAGCTCTTTCTTTCTCTATCCTTTTTCTTTTCCTTTTTTTCCTATTCTTTTTCTTTAGAGTTTGTTTTCTCATTGAACTTGGGAAGTGTGTACATTAAAGGAAAACCCATTAATGTGGAAAATTAGGAACATCATAACTAGTGTATGCTCAGGGCTTACTGTGTGCTAGACATTATTCTGAGTTTACACAGTGATGTCAGATTTCTCCTCTGTCACAGTAAGTTCCAAAAGATAGTGAAGAATATTGCAGTGAAAACAGTGGAACTTACATATTTCATACTCAGGGGTATCTTTTAAGTGTCAAGCAAGAGGAAAAAACGTAGAAAAAGAAAAGACTCAGGAAATGCTTTCCATTTAGCTTTCTTGAGTAAGTTACTGGAAGACTTATTACAGATTATAAAGAGAAGAACTAAAATAAAGACTTTAAGAATGAAGGGGTGGGCAGCAACTGGCACAGCCGAGTCTCACCAGGCACAACACACAACCAAGGAGGGGCAGCTCACCCGGCCTGTGTTGGCCACACAAATACACCTACCACAATATTGAGGGGCTGGACTGATTGCTCATTAATGTCCGGGCAAAGCTCAAAGAGGCAAACATTTTCATTACATACTGTTACCCATCCTATTATGGGACCAATTTCTCCAGAAAGGTCTCTCTCGGAGGGAGGATTAATAAACACCATCAGAAATCCAATTAAAACCAATTGTTAAAACCTAACAAATACGTTGCTTGTGGATACAGATATGTATAGTAATGTGTATAGTGATGGCCTATCATGTAGTAATGATATAGGCTGCACAGTGCCATAATGGAAACCGTAAGGCTGGGCACGGTGGCTCACGCCTGTAATCCCAGCACTTTGGGAGGCCGAAGTGGGAGGATCACATGAGGTCAGGAGTTCGATACCAGTCTGGCCAATGTGATGAAACCCCGTCTTTACTAAATATACAAAAATAGCCAAGCATCGTGGTGCAGGTCTGTAATCCCAGCTACTTGGGAGGCTGAAGCATCAGAATTGCTTCAACTTGGGAGCTGGAGGTTGCAGCCAGCAAGATCACACCACTGCACTCTAGCCTGGGAGACAGAGCAAGACTCTGTATCCAAAAAAAAAAAAACAAAAAAAGGGATGGATCTAGGTGCCAGACAGTCTGGGTATATCTTTGCTCCAAAAGTAACTGTCTTAAAATCTTGGGCAAGTTACCTAACCTCTGCTTTAGTTCCCTCCTTAGCAAGATGGGATGATATTACCACCCACCTCAGAGAGTTGCTAAATGGGTGAATTCATATGTAAATGTTCTTAGAACAGAGCTCAGTACATAGTAAGTACTATATAAGAATTGGCCATCGTTAATATTATTCATTGGATAAACATCAAATTCAAAATACTCTTTATCAAAAAGAAGAGAAATATATGAGAGAGGTATGCTGGGGGTATCTACAATGTTTTCTTTTTGATTTTTTTTATGTGATTTTAAATGTTTCTATTCTTATTCTGTCCTGTTCTTAAAGTATACCTGTAATTATTAGGATATAATTATGGATTCTGTCTTACTGATTTTTTAATCTTCTTGCTGTGTCTATCTTCTGTCTTTCTCCATATTCTGGGAGAGGCATCTAAGTTTCCCTTCCTTGTAACTGATTATTTTCCTTGGGATAAATTCTGGTCTTCACCATCTGCTAATGTAAGTATTCGTCCTTCTATAAACTTTTAAACTTTAAACTTTTTTTCTCTTTTTTGGGCAATCCATTCTTAACCCCCTTCCAGTTTTTCTCAGCCTATTCTTTTTTGTTTGTTTTTGTTTTCTATTTCTGTTTCATTGAGATGCACATAAAGTGGAAGATGGCCTGCATTTCTAAAAAATTTGTTTCCTGACATAGAATATTTAGAGATCAAGTTGCTGAGTCTTTGTTGTGATTTTTTTTTACTTGTTGATCCTTTCTTTTATTATCTCTTGTTGTTATCCTCACTTTTTTCTTCACTGTTCTTCATCCTTTAATTAGCATTCAAGCTAATCATTATTAGAGTAGGTAACATGATCTTTGACATACCTAGGTAATTTTTCTGAAGTATATGAGTTAAGTTGATATGCACAGCTCCTCAGCATCAATGTCATTGTTTTGCAAGTTTTAGTTGAAGGTGACATCACTGTACTACAATTTTCTTGTGCTTCCACTTCCTAGCTCTGACTCTCTACAGATGGATATAACTTATTCATTTTAAGATGATAACCATTTATTTTCAATTTCTAGTTTAACTGCGTCACAATAAAAAGGTGTGATCTTTGTGATGACAAGAATTTGAAGTATGTTGAAATTGCCTTTGTGATCTGGCTCATGGTTAACTTCAAGAATGTATGAAAAGAATCCATATTTTTATGTGTAGTGTTCCACAGCTCTTTTACTTGGTTTATACTCTTTTAATGGTTTGTTGACCATTTTATCTAAATACTCCATTTTGTCTACTTTTACTTATTTCTATTACAAATGATTAATCTCTGCCACTAAGATAGATAAGTTCATCTTTTTGCTTATGGCTGTATTATTTGACACATGCAAGTTCATGATTGTTATCTATTCCTGCTTAATTGTTTCGCCCTTTATGCATTATCCATTTTTATCTTTAGTGTTTTTTATTTTTATTTTGCCTAAAATTTATTTTTATGTTATTTGCTATGCTAGCTGTTCTACTTTCAAAATGTTCCGATATTTTTCTTTCAACTCTTTATCTTTAACCTTTTTATATTTCTCTGTTTTAATCACGTGTGTTAGGTAAGCAAGGATAGCTTCTAGGACAAATATTTTCTGTTGTTTTAATGGCTTAACACAATGCTAATTTATTTCCGGCTTATGTAACAGTGGTTATTGGCCTCTCAATTGAGGCTGGAAGTAGACATGTGAGTGTTTTATGGACTAGGCCTTGAAGAGGTGTACCTCCCTTAGATTTATATTCCACTGGCCAACTCCAAGTCTCACGGCTATGCCTAATTGTGAAGGAGACTGGGCAATGAATCTAGTTGAGTGTCTTGGAAACTAAGGCACAGGGATTCTGTGAACGGCTGGTAGTCTCCATTACAGTTCTCACATCTGGACACCAAATACCTTTTGCTTCCTTATTCCCACATAGAGAAGACATTCACTTTTCTTCCAAAGGCAGAGTCTGAAAATCCCATTTAATTCTTTAATTTTGTGCAAATTCTAGGGTCTCCTTCATGCTTAGATATGGTTCGTTATGGTCTTGTGGCATTCAAGAAGGCAGCCTATTCATGCCTTGAACCCCACTGCTGCCCTATGCAATAGAAGGTGGAGTAGAGATGGAATATTAGCAGTAAAATTTCCATTTTCAAAAGAAAAGAATGAGAAACATGCTGCTCCATGACAATCAATGATAGAATCACGCTGGGGAGGTAAAGAACCTTGTAGTAAGAGAACATTCTTTACCCAGGTCTTAAATCTGCTCTCTGGAGGGAAGTACTCTGTCCATCATGCTCCATGGTCCCATCTGAACTGGATCTGGAGTAGGGTTACTTTCCTTAGGGGAATTAGCAACTATCAGCCCACTTCCTGCTGGTGCATAGTTGAGGCTCAGTTTTTTGTTTTTAGCAGTTACAGACTTTTAAGGTCAGATTAATCTTTATTTAATTTCTTAATAATCTTACAGGATTCAGATGTATTTCTTTCCAGTTAATTCATGAGTAGTAGCCACACCAGTCTGTCCTAGACTTGACTCTCAAGTTGCTTTATTTTTCTAATTTGTTATCATCATGCCTCTCTTTCAAGTCAGTAGCAGCTACCATGAGGCTATCTGGAATAATGAGCTTGGTTTGAAAAGTAGCATCATTAATCTGATATATGCTACTGGGCTGAATTATTTGAATTTGTAATGGGCTATTGTCTCTCAAAGACTTTTGCAGGCTTATTTTATGCTTTTTGGACTCCAGAATCAATTGACTTTTTCAACTCTATAATGTCCTACCTTTCATTTCTGCTTTCAAACTGGACAATGCTTTTTTCAGGAGCACATCTCTTTCTTGTAATATCTTGGTAAAAGCAGCACAGAGCAGCCAGCACACACTGACATTCTAGCTCTTCCCTGGAGCTTCAGAAGCAGTACAGTAGGTACTAGATGTACCTTTTGCATTATGGCAGAGCAGTTTTACCAAATGTCTTTCAGTGTAAAGACACAGATCCACATGGGTGTCTCTGATTGACAGTTGGCTTTGTCTGTTTGGTGAGGAAGATATCCAAGCTCATTTCATTGAGTGGCTGTATTGTCCTCTAGGAACTTACTATAGCTGAACATTTATCTCATGGAAGGTTGAAGTATGGAGAACCCAATTCATATGAGAAATAGCCCAGGAGTTACATTGTCTTCTGCTCAGTGACCATTAGTGGAAACAAATATCTCATCTCAATGCAGTGTAGGTCAGGAAACGTGGCTTTCTGTCTAGTCAGCCTCTTCTCCCGTACTGTGGAAAGAGGAGAACTATTCTGAGGGATAGCTAGTTCTCTCTATCTGCAGTGTATTTTTTTTATACAGCATAGAACTATTTTTTAATTTCTAGTCTGTTGGTTTCTGCCTTTTAATGTGTGAATTTAAGTTCATGTTTCTTACCATTACTGATAAATTTGAAATAATTGCTATATTTCATTGTGTTTTCTTCACTAATAAGTTTTTCTTATTTTTAAATTTTTCTGGGCATACATGTGTATTTTTTTTGAGACGGAGTCTCACTGTCATCCAGGCTGGAGTACAGTGGCGTGATCTCGGCTCACTGCAAACTCTGCCTGCTGAGTTCAAGTGTTCCTCCCACCTCAGCCTCCCAAGTAGCTGGCATTAAAAGCGTGTGCCACCAGGCCCGGCCAATTTTTGTACTTTTAGTGGAGATGGAGTTTCACCATGTTGGCCAGGCTGGTCTCGAACTGCTGACCTCAAGCGATCCGCCTGCCTTGGCCTCCTACATTGTGGGGATTGTAGGTGTGAGCCGTTGTGCCTGGCCACCAGGCATATTTTTGAATCGATTAAATTTCTTTTTGTCTGAGTTACTCCATATATCATTTTTTCTCCCTGTTGCTCATTTGGAAGCTAATGATTCTTTCCTCCGTTTCTTCCTTTCTGTCTTTCTCTCTTTTCCTCTCTCCCTGTTACTCTTGAAAGTCTTATATACATGTCTAAATTTTTTCTTAGGTATCAAGTTATTTAATGTCTATCATTCTGATCAGCAAAGCCAGACAATGCATGATTTAATGGCTCAGTGAAATCCTTTCCCCCATAAAAAAAATTTCGCTTGTTGTTACTGTTGTTTTAGTTGCTTCTTCAATTCATTTTCAGCATAATTTATTTGGTCCTGTAGCTACTCCAAATGATGCACAAAATTTAGCGATAGTGATGACTCTGTTTGTGTTTATGGTGTTTTGAGTCCTCAACTTTTTCTTTCTTTCTTTTTTAAAAGCAGAGTCTTGTTCTGTCACCCAGGCTAAGTGCAGTGGCGCAATCTCAGCTCACGGCAAGTTCCGCCTCCTGGGTTCACGCCATTCTCCTGCCTCAGACTCCCGAGTAGCTGAGACTACAGGCGCCCACCACCAGGCCTGGCTAATTTGTTTTGTATTTTTAGTAGAGACAGGGTTTCACCATGTTAGCCAGGATGGTCTCGATCTCCTGACCTCGTGATCCGCCTGCCTTGGCCTCCCAAAGTGCTGGGATTACAGGCATGAGCCACTGTGCCCAGCCTTTTTTTTTTCTTTTTTTTTTTTTTTTTGCATTTTCAGTAGAAACGGGTTTTCACCAGGTTGGCCAGCCTGGTCTCGAACTCTTGACCTCAGGTGATCTGCCTGCCTTGGCCTCCCAAAGTGCTGGGATTACAGGCGCGAGCCATCGCCCCTGGCTACTTTTTCTGTCTTTATGGGTATTATGGTGGGAACCCATAAACTACTGCGAGGCAGATACCATTTTAAGCAGGAAACCTTATTTTTTTCCGAAGCACATTTAAAAATATTTTCCAGTTTATCTGTTAAACATCCTGCTTTGTTCCTGGAGATCCTCTGAATGATTTCTCTCTTTAGATTCATCTGTAAAGTGAAAACTGTCATGGTCATTTCTCCAGCATGATGATACTGTTACATGTTTACTGCATATTCTGCATACCAAGCACATATCCGTCACACACAGTGTGGCCAACTTCCAAGAGGCCGGCATTCAGCCAGACAGCCTGAAGCACCAGGAGAAATGCCTGGGTTTCCAAATGGCTTACGGAAAATTGTTGCTGCCAATATGAGTAGCCTACTTGTATTTCTACTTACGGCTTTCCCCCATATTTGATGGTATGTTAAACAGTCATTCATTCATTTTCTAAATTAAAGCTTGTCCTGAAAACGTGCTCAGTACTATTGCGTATGCATCAGGTATTAGAGATGCAGATATGAAGCTGTACATTTTAATTTACGATAAATGTCAGTGTGAATTATTGGTTGTTTTGCTTTTCTTTCATAGTCTCCTGTAGAGTTCTTGGGAATGGAAATTGGTATAACCTTTTTGGAGGACCCTCAGTAAAAATCGATCAAAATTTAAAATGTGGGTATCTCTTGACCTAGTGAGTCTACTTCCAGGAATTCATCTTAAAGAAAAATATTATATTTTGCTAAGTATTTGTATTGCAGCATTGCTTTCAGTAGCAATAAAAAATAAAAAAAAAAACTGGCAACAACATAAAATAATATTACAACAGAAACAATGAGTAACATTTATAGGATTTTTTTTTTTTTTTGAGGCGGAGTCTTGCTCTGATGCCCAGGCTGCAGTGCAGTGGCGCGATCTTCGCTCACTGCAAGCGCCGCCTCATGGGTTCAAGCGATTCTTCTGCCTCAGCCTTTTGATTAGCTGGGACTACCAGCACGTGTCACCATACCTGGCTAATTTTTGTATTTTTGTAGAGATGAAGTTTCACCATGATGACCAGGCTATGGTCTTGAACTCCTGACCTCAAGTGATCCACTTGCCTCTGCATCCCAAAGTGCTGGGATTACAGGCATGAGCCACCACACCCGGCCGCTTCTCATAGATATTATCCAGCAATTCTCACAGTAACTTCAAGGAGCAAGTTCTTTAATTTCTGTTTTTACTGATAAGGAAGCTCAGGTGTAGAGAATGTAAGTAAAAAGTTCACAAAGCTAGTGAAGTATGTGGGGATGGTTTTTAATGAATGATTGAATATTCTTTAGTGGGCCACACATACTGGTGACCAAGTATGGGTGTAGAGCTCTGTTTAGATAGATTCAATTATGTATTATTGAGGAAAACTAGATTGTGAAGCAACCACATGAGCTACAACACTATGTTTTTAGGAAAAGTTGCATGATGTTTTTACATGGGTAGAAAATATACTCTGGAAGGATCTGAACCAGGCTGTCCCTGTCCTTACCTTGGCGCAGTAGGACTTGGGGAACGTTTTTACTTTATACGTTATCCACTTCTGTATTATTTGTAATATAATGAACCAGTTTTATTTTTGCAACTAACAGTAAATGTAAATAGCTGATGACTACTTGGGTTAACCAAAGTGCTTGTGACCAACCACACGCAGGCAACTTCGGGACTACTGAGGCCAGAGAATCCTTTGTTAGGCCGGCTGTCCTGTGCATCGTAATATACTGAGTAGCATTCCTGGCCTCTGCCCTCTAGATGCCAGTTCACTTTCCACCAAGTTGCAACAAGCAGAAATGTCTCCGGAAATTAGCAGATGTCTGCTAGCGGTTAGAATGGCCCCTGGCTGAGAACCAGAGCAGACTCTGCTCACGCTCTGCTCAGACTCGGCTATCAGGATATAGTTCTCGCCCTCCCAACAGCTGGAACCGATACCATCTCCCTCCATTTGAGAATCGTTCAGACTTCACAAGTCTGCCGTGTGGAATGTAAAATCCTTTCGACCAGAACAGACAAATCTTGTTTTTGTCTTTTTATTCAATTTACCCACTATTGACTTGCGACTTGCGGCAATCACCAGGTCCCGGATCTCTGTGTTCGGAGCTACACATCTTTCTGAATCGAGGAGGTGTGGGGCACTGATTTTTCTTTTATCACTGACTTCCCCGAAGTGGGAAGTTCCGAGGCTTAACAAGTTTCATTAAGAACACGGCTATTAAATATTCAGAATATACAGACTGTTGCTGTTGAGAAGGTAATTATACAGTAAATTAGCTCATGTCCAGTACGTTGCCTTTTAAGCACGTCTTTGATGTTTGCAGTACTTCCACAAGATATAGGGCATGTTTATTAAGAGTCTTCAACTGTGTATAAAGCTAGAGCAGTCAAAAGTAATGGTGTCTGCTGAAGGATTCTTTATCATATGAATTTACCTTTAGTCATCTATTATTTATTTCAGCTATTTTATATGCCATTATAATAAATATTATGACAGAGAAAGCTTTTATGCTTCAACTTATTGTACTCCTCTTTACTTGCCTGCAATCCTTCAGGAAAATGTAACCACGCTTTACCTATAGTTAACGTAAATCATCACTTACATTAGAATGAAAAATTCACTGTGAAAAAAGGCTCTTTCTTCAATAGCAAGGCATAAATGCACAATCATGTTGACTGCCAACCTCCTGTGTCATTCACTGTCCTTCCTTAAACTGTTTTTAAGCTGCAAAGTGAATATATTGCATAGAGGGAAATGGGACGGTTTTGGAATATTTTCACTCTCTTGTTAGTTTCTGGCAAGATAAGCATTTTTTATCTGGATTGCAAAGTATTGCCAATTACTGTCTAAGCATTTTTAATAGTTTTGCTTTCCATGGCACGTAACTCTTATACCAAATTAAATAAGCTGTTATCTGGTGCAATTTCTCCTTGAATAGACTCACAATTACCTATAGATATTGACATGGTTATTTTATAAATTGAGTTCCAGCAACACAAGGCAAAAATTTTGGCCTGTATATAATGAAGGAAGAGTTGTCATCATTTTCTTCTTAGGGATGTTAGTGTATTTTGGCAGGGGGAGGTAGGAAGGGGATCTGGTGGAGGGCCCTGGAGTGAAGGTTGATGCTGGTTGGTTGATTTGAAGGTTAGGAATAGCAAACTCAGCCTCTGTTCTTCAAGACTTCCCCCATTCCCCTCCCCGCCCCAAAAAAGGCGTGAGAGACAAGGAAATCCAGGGTTTTGCCAGCGATCATTTTCGGTGTGGTTCCATATTTTAAAATGTGGAATCCTCTCCAAGAGTGTTTGTTTATTAAAAGCAAAGTGATAAAATGTGTCAAGCCAGGGAAGAGACTCTCAAACTCCCCTTTCCTGCGAATTCTATCAGGAAGAACATTTGTGAGGGCACACTTTTCATCTTTAGACTTGGCAAAGATGGGTCAAACTCCACATCAGACTGGCACACGATCTTGATTCAGGTTTGACTAAGACATACAAGAATCACTAGTCAGCTGTGTCCCCATACATTTTCCAGTGAAGATGTCACCCATCGCAACCATTACCATCGCTTAAATAATACTAGAGGAATTAGTGTTATGAAGTCCCACATACGATATTGATGAATTATTAAACCAGTTGAGTTAGATCTCTCCTGTAGTTCAGTGAATAATGTCATGTCAATACTATGCTCAACGCCAGTGTCTCTTGCTGCTGTAAATGTGACAGCTCCTATTTAAGGTTTTAGAACATAAAATCAGGACCGAGAGTATGTAAAGCGGAAGGATGAGAGACATCAGCATAATGCAATTAAGGCCCATTGGATTAGAATTTGCAGGATGCCATTAGCAATAAGCTCTGAGTGTAGATTATTGCCGTGCTTACATTTTCTCGTTCGGCAGTAACACTTCTCTTGTAAATTCTAAGTGGGTAAAATAAATATGATATAAAACAGACACAAATAAGAATATATAGATGATGTTAATTTCTTCAGAGCTTCCCGGTGTTATGTGTTGAAGAATATGACGATGGGGGAACAGCTCAGTGTGGCAATCTTGTGACGACACAAGCATTGGAAACAGCCACGTCTGAGTTGGAAACGCATATCTGTGTCTTACTAGTTTTTCCACTTTAACGTCACTCAGCCTCTGTTTTGTCATCTGTAAAATAGGGAAAATTATAGATGCTTCAAAAGATACTTGCTATTACTATAAAATGAAAACAAGCATGTCATAGGCGCTTATTTTTGTTGCTTTTATGATCAATAAATACATGCAAATGAGAGCTTTTTAAATGAGATTCTGGAAATAAGTTTTTCCATATTTGTAAGGGAGGGGTAGATACATAGCCATCCAATCAGCATCGATGGATACCTTGAAGTGAGATCACAAAAATAGCTAATTCCCTGTAAACAGCAACCCTTGCCTCTGCAGTTGCATATGACGAGTCCCCCAGCTAAAAGAGAATTTCCTCCAGGTATAATGGAGGCCAGGCTCAGCACAGCCATCTAGTGTACCTGGGTATCTTCCTTCTCCAGCCACTGTGCAGATGTGTTCCTTTATTTGACCCACATAGTGATGATGCTTTCAACACAGCATAACAAAGAACTGCTGCTTTGTGTTGCTAGATGTGCCAAACGTGTGTGCCAGGGATTCTTTCATTGGAGGTAAGTGGAGAATGCAAGGCCCACATGCACGAGATGGGAGTATTTTGAAGCATGCTCCCTAAGACCCAATAGCTTGGGCCGCAGACCAACTACTTCGGTTCACTATGGCGAGAAATGGGATAGGAGCGCGAACTCATTGATACCCTCCCAGCTGATTCCTAGGCAATTTACAATTGACGATGACTGTAAAGTAATAATTTGTGGTCTTGAAAACTAGGTATGATCATTGGAGTTGTTCCTATCCTGTGTTCTAAAGGCCTATTGCCTTGAGATGTTTTTTCTCCTCCCATTGTTGGTAAGCATAATGTAGGTATGAGACATTGCCTTTGAAGTGTTGGAATGATGGAGAGGAAAAAAGAAAATGGAGATTGAATCTGTGGAAAACACGTTTCCCTTTATAGGCAGTGTTAATGGATAAATGAATTTAGTCCTGTGAAGGTTGTCTCCCTTATTTGGGACTTGGTGTCCACTGACTGTGCTACTAATGAGTGCCCCTGTATCCAAGGGAAATGAGAGAAGCATACCTGGCCTACCAGGTTACCGAGATCAGGACAGCATGAGGCAGTTACAGATCTGATGGTTTTCCCTGGTTTTTGTCGCAGCTGCCATGAGGGCTTCCAAGGGGTAAGGAGGGTTGGGGGATGAGAGGACAGGTACATTGTGTAGACATAATGGAATATGGAATAGTTATTGAAATATTGCGTTGGGGTGAATCATGGCTTTGCAGTTACTATCTTGATGCAGCTGTGCATGAGGCTTTTGAATCTCAGCTTCTCCATCTGTGAAATAGGTGGATGATAATGACTGCACCCTGCAAAGTTGCTATAGGGATATAGAACTGCTGTGGGGCAAGGACTGAAGTGGTCATTGTTTTGAGGTCACTTTTATCATCGGCCCATGATGACCCATTCAGCCCTATGCGTGAGGAGTGAAGCATTGCGCTCTTTATGGATAGTCACCACCACATCTTATGCGTTGTGATGATCACAATGATAAAACAGTATGCAATCACAATATAAGGATCTAGAGTTATGAACTCCTGATCAGATATCATGTTCTGCTCCAAGTGCTTTAGTTACATTGCCTCACTTCCCAACCTAAGGCAGGTGCTGTTCTTACTCCCACTTCACAGAGGAGCAAACTAAATACACAAGAAGCAGTAACTTGCCCAGCCCCAAACCACCCCCTGAAAAAAGAAAACAAGGGAGACCCACAGTTACTACTATGCATTATTACTGGAACACAATGGGCATCACATTTTAGCCATGGCCTTCAAAATAACGATAATAGCATATATTGAGAGCCCATTGTGTGGCTCATACCTTATATTCACTCTATCTAATCTTCACTGTAACCATACAAGGCAATACTATTATGCTCATTCATAACTAAGGCAACTGAAGCCCAGAACCTTCCAGTAGCTTCCCTGAAGTCACGTTGCCAGTGCCTTGGCCATGCTGGGCTGTGGTTCCAGGGCAGCCTGGCTCTGGTGTCTTTGCTGCCAATAACAATATCTCCCCATTTCTCTGTTTAAATACCACACACTCCCCATATGGTTGCTTTGGTTTCAGGCAGTATCACATCAGAGTGACACATGGCTAATTTATAGTCATAAAATGATACTAGAGATCACTGTTGCATAACAACAGAAAACCCCTTTGATTCCACACTTACAGACTCGTGAGTCACTAAGACAGATTTTAGAAGTTAATAAAGAATAGATGAAGAAGACTTGCTATATGAAGAAGACTTGCTGTATTAAGGTGTCAGTGAACTGTGCTACTGATGAGCGTCCCTGTATCCGAGAGAAATGGGAGACATGTACCTGGGTTATCTGATTATGTCTTTCTGGCTGAGCCCTGGGTGTTGGGAGCAGGTGGGCTTCTGGGATACCTCGAAGTTGCCTGATGCTTCACATGTGGGATGGCACCTGTGCGGCTCTGTTTTAAAATGATGGGTTGTAGAGTCTGTATACATAATTTAAAATACATTAACATTTCTGTTTTGCCTGAGATAAACTTGTACTGGTGTGATCAGAAGGAAGAATGAGGATTTGGGGAAGGAAAATTTTGAGAGCCATTTTACAGCATTTCAAGATTCAGTGATCTCAGAATGAATGTCTTCTGGTTAAACAAACGTGGGAGGATGGATGATTAGAGGGATGGATGAATGGATAGGTAGGTGGGAAGATAGATGGATAGACATATAGGTTGGAAGGAAGGAGGGATATATGGAAAGCTATCAGTTTATTTTATGGTGGTGGTATTTTCTTTCTTTTCCTTTTTCACTCTGACAGTCTTGCTCTGTTGCCCAGGCTGGAGTGCAGTGGCGTGATCATGTCTCACAGCAGCCTCGACCTCACAACTTCAAGTGATCCTCTTGCCCCAGCCTCCTGAGTAGCAGGTGCATACCGCTATGCGCAGCCAGTTATGTTTTAGATGCTTTTTTATATGGCCTATATTCATGTGTCTTTGTGACTTTTTGAAGTAGGAGTTGGCCTGAAACAAGCCCAGAGAGGTAGACAGGGACCAAGTCATGGACTGAGTTAGTTGTTGCTCTTCCTCACTGTGTATTTTTATTTCTCCTCTTTCTGGACACATAGCATGTACCTTCTAGAAGCTAGGCCCAGCCATGTGACTTTGTCAAGGAAATGGGAGCAGAAGCAGCATCCGTCACTATTAAGTGGAAGTCTTTGAGATGCCACGTGCAGCTCACCACATTGCCTTCCACATGCCATGGAGGCTGTCAATGTTACAGACAACAGAGGCTCCGTCTACCTGGGCCCTGGCTGGCCACGGTGAGCTGGGCCCACTGACCTACAATGATTGTGAAGTGTGAGCAAGTCATAATTCTGGGTTGTTGTAAGTAATGGAGATTTGGGGGTTGTTCCTTACTGAAGCACATCCTGATTGATTTAGAGGATCTTGTGAGCCATGCTAAGGAATTCAGACCGTATCTTACTGGCCACTGTGATGTACTAAAGGGTTTATATTGCCGATGAAGACGGCAGGCTCTGACCGAACAAGGCCTGAACTTTTGATGTTCTAGATGGCAAGTGCTAATTCTAACACTTGTTAATGAAAGTCATGGTTTGCTTGGTGGTGATGAAACAGTTCTGTGTCTTGTATGTGGTGATGGTTATATGAATCCATACATGTGATAACATGTCTTAGAATTATGCACAAAAGTACAGCAAACAAATGCATCTCAACTTGTATTTGTTCGTTCTCACACTACTACGTAAACATACCTGAGACTGTGTAATTTATAAAGAAAACAGGTTTAATTGGCTCATTGTTCTGTGTTCATGTTTTACTTCTGGATAGGCCTCAGGAAACTTCCAATCATGATAGAAGGCGAAGAGGAAGCAGGCAATCTTAGCGGGAGTGGGAGAAGAAGTAGGGGAAGGTGATCCACTCTTGTAAACAAGCGGATCTTAGGCAAACTTGATGACAAGACAGCATGGGAAGGGGGTGGGAGGGATGACACTAAACTGTTTTTAACCAGTCCCATGATCCAGTCACCTCCCACCAGGCCCACCTCCAATATTGGGGATTACAATTTAACATGAGATTTGGGTAGGGACATGGAGCCAAACCACATCAGGTGACATCCCAATAATGACTGTGGTCTAGTAAATTACGTTGTGCTGATGTTGATTTTCAGGTTTTGCCAATGCATTGTGTGTATGTAAGATGTATATATGGGGGAAGCTGGATGATGGGTGTAGGGGTGTTCTCTTTACCAGTTTGGTCATGTTTTGTGAATTTATAATTAGTTTCAAATAAAAGTTAACAACAAAAAGATCATGAGTTAAACCAAGAAAGTGAATTGTTGTCAGTTGCAGATTCACTGCCAGACCTGGCAAGAAATCTCACCTTGGCAGATCGAGTCTCTTGTCCTCGTCTAACAGCAGTTCACCCCTCAAAAATGGGTTCCGTTTGTAATCTGTCAGCCACTACCTTCTTATTTAGAGCATGTCCCACTACAAATATTTCGATAAAGCTACTTAGTTTGTTAGACAATCGGAAGTGCAAACCCCCAACACACCCATAAACACATACACACACCCTAATTTAAAAGCTGCATTTTCCATCCCCTGGACTTACTGTATTGCCTCCAGTTTCTCTCCATTTCTCAGGATTGGTAGCAGAAATGGGAAACCTGATACCTAAGGTAAGAGAATTACCAGAATAACAGTGCGTGTACTTGAGTCACTATCCCCAGGAGCCTAGTAACCCACAGCTTGTGGATTAGTCTGTTGAACTACTTGATGGCTTGTGACCCCCTTTTCCCTTAGAGGCATATGTTATGATTTTCTTCTTATTGGTAGTGGCAGCTCTGTGCTTTATTTTGAAGGGAAGCGGGAGAACAAAAAGGAAACTTAGCAGTTGTAAGTTACTTACAGGGAAGACTGTATGGGCTAGTTGGCTGTGCTATCATTTTTGTTGAAATACTGCTGTGGGGTCACCATCTGGGAATGTTCTTCCTGTTTTATGGGGGAAATACAGACATGCATTTTTATAATCTGTAGCCTGCAGATCCCTTGGGGTTTTCCCTGGGGGCTTGGCTGAGCAGAACCATTTCTTTACCACCCCCTCCACAACATAATGAATGGCTGCCTTTCCTCTTGTGATACATTCACATTTCTGTAAGATTCTGCACGTGGCAGTGAGTGTCATGCTCCAAGTAAAAGGAGGCGGGGACCAGAGGACTGAGGATGAGGATGAAAGGTTACTTTGTTTGCTGACTCTGAATGTCAGCTAGTTGTGTTTATGATACCCCTCATCTTGGTGGGGGATATTGCCACATTTTACACTTTGAAAAAATGTTTAATCATCAGATAAATATGAGTTACTCAGATAGCTTGTGGGGTTCAGCTCCTTATTTGGGGCTCACACCTTCCACAGGGTGTGACTTCACTCAAGGGCTTTCACTCTTCTTGGTGGCGGTTTGCCTCTTTATAGAAGGAGGGACGTGTCCTCACCTTACAGCAGACCCTCCAGCTCTATTATTCCCTGAACTTACGAAACCAGCAACCCCTGTGTTGGCATTTTCCCCTTTTCCTAGATCAGGTTCATGTTTCCCCTCCTCTTTCCAAAATCTACACATTTGGGCGTCTGCCACTGTTCCCCAACACCAGGAATTTAAATCTGTGTTGGCCAATTTGCTCCTGCCACTGATGTGCTGTTGGGGTTTGGACACATAATTTAATCACTTTCTACCACCTTTACTTAAAACTGGGCTTTGTGCCGGGTGTGGTGGCTCACTCCTGTAATCCCAGCATTTTGGGAGGCCGGGGTGGGTGGATCAGGAGGTTAAGAGATTGAGACCATCCTGGTCAACATGGTGAAACTGCATCTCTACTAAAAATATAAAAGTTAGCTGCATGTAGTGGCGTGCATCTGTAGTCCCAGCTACTCGGGAGGCTGAGGCAGGAGAATCACTTGAACCCAGGAGGGGGAGGTGGCAGTGAGCCAAGATCACACCACTACACTCCAGCCTGGGCAACAGAGTGAGAGTCCATCTCAAAAAAAAAAAAAAAAACAAAAAACAACAACAAAACAAAAAAACAAGAAAAACAACAACAGGGCTTTGTTAGCAGGCATGACTTGGATTCTTCAGGATCCCTACCTCAGTAATCTGGTCTGATGTGGCCTTCAGGGGGGATCTTTGGACATCACTGCCATCCGTCTATCCACTGTGCTGGACTAAAGTGCACGCAGACTGCCATTTCTTGCCGAGTGGCATCAGGGCAAGACTTTGGCACAAGAGACGTCGTCTCTGCTAGTTAAATTAATTAGACAGCTTCTCTTCCGGACAGGATGTTAGGTGCTTATGAACGTGTGATCTGCTCCTAGGTTTGTAAAGATAGTAATAGTCATCTTTTACAGATAAGGAAACTGAGACTCAGCACTGTGAAATGGTCCAGAGTGAGTGTGTTTTCCAGCCGTCGCTGCCTGCTGTTCACAGCTCAAAGCTTAGGACTTGGGTTAGAGCCCAGGACTTGGCGGCCAAGATAAACCGGCTGCAAATACACTGCACATCTCATCCCAACTCCTGTCCATCCCTGAACAGGACACTTTAGGGTAGAGGATGTTCTCAGCAGTGCCATTTGCATCCCCCTTCATAGCCTTATAGGTATCATGTTATCCTCCTTAATCTTAGTTAAACATCACAGTCTAGACTAGAAGTCCCAAGTCAACAATTTGTTTTACAGGATTCTTCTTACTTGAATAGGCAGGTGGCTTTTTGTCCTTTCAAGGAGCTAGGTCTAAGAAGTGATAGTATTGAATCTCGCACTCCGAAGCGCACCCAGATTTAAAAGTTTGGAGTGGCCCCTACACACAAGGCCAGTGGGAGGGGCAACCCGGAGATCTGTCCTTGCAGAATGATGCCATGAAGAACATGGCCAACGGAACTCCATTGCTTCAAATCCTGACCTCTGCAGTTCTCCTGCTTTCTTGCCAGGAGGGAACTTGGGCTTTGGCATCAGACTGACTGGGGGTCAGTTCTTGTACTCAACTTCTTGTCTCTGTGATCTCTTGTAAGATGCTGCCTTGTCAAATGGAGAGAACATTGTCTTTGAGTTGTTAGGAGCCTGAAGTGAGATGGTATGTAAATGCCCAGCCCCCGGCAGGCCCTGAATACACAGTAGCCATTATTACCGTTAGTATTCGTATCACCAGCATGTACTCCACCTACTGATAGAGTTTTCTGGGTTTACTAAGTCAGGGCTCTCTTTGAGATCTCAGTCCGTCAGTCTATTGGTATAAACGAGTCTTTCTGCTTTTGTACTTTATATAAAGGAGTTGTCTTTGCTTTTTTGATGCAGGTTTAGTGGAGATATTTCACAACCTGGATGGCAGCTTTTGAAATTAAGACATTGTCCACTGCATCTTTCCATGATCCAGGCCTTGTCGTGTGTTCCCCTCCTTACAGCTTTTTAGCATGCAGATTGAGAGGAGATAATGTTAGCCCAAAGCCCCTCTGCAACCTCTGTTGTGCGGCTGAAACACAGCACAACCCATGCTCCCCCACTCCGCCCCCACAGCCTGTAGGTTTAGCAGAATCCCAGCCTCACATCCTCCCCGAACTTGGCAGTAAAAGCCCTGTTCTTCCATTCATTCCTATGATTTATATTCTCTCTGGGCGTCTTATATTAAACAGGGGAATTCCGACATGTTCCATAACACATTTACTGTAACTTGATACCATGAACTAAACTTGCTGTTATTTATCATTTCTTTTTATTTTCTCTCATTCCAGCATAAAGCCAAGGTAGAAGCAATGGCCCTGGACCTCGCTCTGCTCCGTAGCGTGCAACATTTTGCTGAAGCATTCAAGGCCAAGAATGTGTGAGTGCTCCAGTGGAGGGTTATAGATCATAATTTCTTGCTATTGTAATGTCTTTATCAGATGAACACAATTGGGAGAACGCAAAGCTGTTGCGTTGTCTTGGCGTCCAAACCGGAGGCTCATTTATATTGGCCCTGTTAAGGTGAACCATATTTTCTTGACTCACAGTCACCCTCATTATGAGATGTGTCATCAATCTAATAACGGCTTCCCAGATACAAAAGGAGAAGACGCTATTAAAGCACTAGTAAAAGTGGCTAATAAAAGCTTGGCAATTGTAAGATGCATCCTGATTATAAGATTTTTGCAGTGCATTTCAGAATCGAGTAAGAGTATATTTTAATTCTATTCAGGACCAAGTAAATTCAGTTATCTAGTATGGCTGGGATGTTTACAATCCAAGCACCCAAAAGACCTCCAGTTTCTAAAACCTTCGGTGATTTGATGTGGTACATGGACGTGATTCCAAAAAACATGGACTCACATTCTTTTTTTTTTTTTTTCTTTATTTTCAGTCTTTCAAAATTCCAATTGGAGAAAGCCTTAGTTAGGGCCTAGCATATTTTGATGCTATCATATGCTAGCATCCCTTTCTAACAGAGAAGGTTGTAGGAGAGAGGGAGAGAAGCGGAAGCGGGTGGGGAGACAGAGAGACAGACAGGAGGCCTCAAACCCTGAAACCCTGAGCTAAGGAAAGCGATCATGGCAAGCTACAATAATTACAATACTTTGTTTCCAAGTGTTTATTTTTACTCGTATTTAGGGCAGGCAATCCTGGTTTCTCATTTAACATAGAGGTTTGAATTTCATTAATAAAGAACTTCATTTGTTTTTTTTCAGTGACTTGATTCAAACATGAGGATTAAGTGAATAATAGCACAGGTGGTGCCAAGGATAAGATAATTACACAAGAGGCACCAGAGCCACTGAACGTGGAGAGCTCTCGTAAATGACAAGCTGCCTTTGGCTTTGCTAGGCTCTGTTGGGAACGTTAGTTCTACAGTGTTCCAAGCAGATGAAGGATGTGAGGGAAGGGATCTTAAACCAGATATTCAAATGGCCCTGTGGGGAGCTGACCCCACGCTTTTGTCTAGTATCCAATCCTCTTTGCATCGCTCTGTCACCCAGGTTGGACACGATCTCGCCTCACTGCAACATCTCGCTCCGGGCTCAAGCGATTTTCCTGTCCCAGCCTCCTGAGTGTCTGGGACTACAGGTGCCTGCCACCATGGCCTGCTAATTTTTGTATTTTTAGTAGAGATAGGGTTTCACTATATTGGTCAGACTGGTCTTGAACTCCGGACCTCAGGTGATCCACCCGCCTCGACCTCCCAAAGTGCTGGGATTACAGACATGAGCCACCACGCCCAGCCACTCTACTTTGTTAGACTTAAAAAGTTTGCTCTCAGCTGGGTCTCGTGCCTGTTATCCCAGCACTTTAGCAGACCAAGGCGGGAGGATCACGAGGTCAAGATATCAAGACCATCCTGGCCAACATGGTGAAACCCCTTCTGTACTAAAGATAAAACAAGTTAGCTGGGTGTAGTGGTGCACACCTTTAGTCCTAGCTACTTGGGAGGCTAAGGCAGGAGAATCGCTTGAACCTGGGAGTCAGAGGTTGCAGTGAGCCGACATGGCGCCACTGCACTCCAGCCTGGTGACAGAGTGAGACTCTCTCTCAAAAAAAAAAAAAAAAGTTTGTATTCAACCTGTTGTGGTGGCTTACGCCTGTAATCTTAGCATTTTGAGAGGCCGAGGTGGGTGGATCACCTGAGGTCAGGAGTTCGAGACCAGCCTAGGCAACATGATGAAACCCCATCTCTACTAAAAATACAAAATTAGCCAGGCGTGGAGGCACATGCTTATAATGCCAGCTACTTGGGAGGCTGAGGCAGGAGAATTGCTTGAACCCAGGAGGTGGAGGTTGCAGTGAGCCGAGGTTGAACCGTGCTGTCTAGCCTGGGTGACAAGAGCAAAATTCTGTTTCAAAAAAAAAAGTTGACTCTCTAAGGCTGTTGCTGGAGTTAGCAACTGTCCCAAGTCCTTGAGGTCTACATTAGAGTCAGAGTCTTAGTGAGAGTTGCAACATCCCCTAAGTGCAGACCCCAAGGTGTCTTGTAGTAACAGTGAAATGACATCCCCCAGCCAGCCAGATCTGAGAGAGACTTCCTGTTTGTGTCCTTTGCAGTGCTTGGCTGTTAGCAGCTGCCACCCCTTGCCAGAACTATCAAGAGGCACCTCAACAGGCTGTAATACTAGCGTTCAAGACATTTGTTCTCTCATTGCTTCATCATTCATTTATCCACCTGCTCCTTCACTTCACACACATTTGAGGAGCACCTCTAAAGCCCCAGGCATTCTTCTGGGCTCTGGGAAGAGAGTGGTGGTCCTGGAAGCCACAGTAACCCCACACAAGCTATCACCTCAGTTGTCATCTATGATGGACGGCTGACTCCTCAAACTCATCTGTCTGTGGTGGTTTGGGAGGGAATGATGATGACAAGAACAGCAGAGGTAGCAGCTCATTTACTGAGGGCTTATGATGAGCCATACGTGGAAAATAATTTGCATGTATGTTGTGATTCAGTTCTCAAAGCAATCCTTGGGAGTAGATGCTATTAATATCTCTACTATACAGATAAGGAAAGTGAGGCTAGAGAGGATATATAATTTATCCAAGGCATGTGGGATGTAGTTAGAGGGGATGATTTAGCCTCTCCAGGGCTCCAACTTGACCACCATATTGTACTGTCTTTCATTTTATTTTTTATTTATATTTTGAGACAGGGTCTTGCTCTGTTGCCCAGGCTGAAGTGCACTGGTGCAATCTCTGTTCACTGCAACCTCTGACCCCCGGGTTCAAGCGATTCTCATGCCTCATCCTCCAGAGTAGCTGGGATTACAGGTGCATGCCACCACAAACAGCTAATTTTTGTATTTTCTGTAGAGATGAGGTTTCACCTTGTTGGCCTGGCTAGTCAACTCCTGACGTCAAGTGGTCCATCTGCCTCGGCCTCCCAAACTGCTGGAATTACAGGCATGAGCCACTGTGCCCGGCCCTGTCTTTCATTTTAAATGCGATAGAAATAGACCCAGAGAGTGTGAGGGTCTTTTGCAGGGTCACTTTGCACGTGAGGTGACAGGCATGGTATTTCACTCCAGTCTGCCTCTTGTTCTTTCCCTGATAGCATGCGAGATCTCACATTCACTGCCACTGAATGACTTGCTCCAGTTCCTCTGTCAGAACGTGTTGGAAGCGAGCAGCTTTGCTGAAGTGAGCCAACTGTTACATAATAGGATCGTCTTCCACGTCTCAACTGGACCATTAGGTTTTAACCATTAAGTAGTTGGGAAATCATCAAGTTGAAGTGCCTTTTGTAATCAGCCACCTCAAAATCTTGGAGGAAACTCTCACCCATTTTTGCCCTAATCCCAGATTTTAGTACAGGACTTTCAGTTTTTAGAAAATACTTCTAGGTTGAGAAACAAGGGTGATTTTCCTGTTAGAGCTCTCTGTAGCACAAACCTCTTTGTGTCTGTCCCACGAGAGTACAGGATTTTACATGGCTTGGAGAAATATAGTGGTGGTGAAAATATGCATAAAGAAAGCGAGAGATTTTACTTTTGAAATGCTGCCAAAGTGAAATCTCTCATGGACAGGCAGATGACAGTTTAGTACTTGCAGGTCTTTCGATTCTGAGAACTGTCAGAAGTGAATTTAAGTGCTGGTGACTAGGCTGCCAAAGAAACACATGTAACTCTATTCTTATCACCCCCCATCTTCAGACATTAAAATTTCCTTGTGTGTAAAACATAATGACAAATGAAAGAAAGGCTGCCAGTTCAGAACCAATCTCTTTTCGCGCCGTTGCATTGTGGAGAGGAAAAAAAAAACCCTTAAATTTAAATTCCATGTGGGTGCTCTTATTTAATATACCGTTTCAAAGCCTGTATGCGATCACACCAGAGTATTATCAGGCTCTGAGTTCCTGTGTGTACTCCCTCGGTCCATGCTCCAGCTCAAGTGTTTCTCCACACTGGGATAGGCAGCATATTGTGTAGTCTTAGAGCAGAAAAGGTAGAAACAGATGCTTCGTACAAACACGGGTGAGAAGAGTGGCTCATTGTACTGTGGAACCATCCTCCATCTGCCTTTTGCAGGAGATGGGGATCAGCCTGTTCCTAGATATCTTCTTTTTATTCTGGGTGCTGGGAGGAGAGGGTGCAAAGGAGGCTATTGTAGAGGGAGCCCTCCTAACCATAACCATGATTGTGTAAACAATAGCTGCTAGCCAACTTGTTAGTTTTGTGCAAGGCAATGTACTAAGCTCTTATATACATGTATTCTGTCTTTAATTTGTTGTAAGAATTCTGGATGCTTAACCATGATTATCCCTACTTTACAAATTACTAGGTTGCAGTGCAGAGAGCCCAAGACACTTTGTCAACTTGAGCAAGTAGAAGATCCAGAATTTGAACCCAAATCTGTCTGAATGCAAAATGACTTTTTGTTACTTCTCACACTTCAGTCATAGAATTTTCAGTGTGGGTTTCTGTATTGGTTATGTATTACCGTGTAAGAAATTACTCCGGCTGGGCACGGTGGCTCACCTGTGTAATCCCAGCGCTTGGGGAGGCTGCGGCGGGTGGATCGCTTGAGGCCAGGAGTTCGAGACCGACCTGGCCAACATGGGTGAAACCCCACCTGTACTAAAAACACAAAAATTAGCCGGGCATGGTGATGCATACCTGAAGTCCCAGCTACTGAGGCACGGGGATTGGATGAACTCTGGGGTGGGCAGAGGTTGCAGTGAACCGAGATCGTGCCACTGTCCTCCAGCCTGGGGGACAGAGTGAGACTCTGTCTCAAATGGCTCCAAAATTTAGTGGCTAAAAAACAATGTAAAACAAATATTTCTATTGTCCCGCCTCTTTTCCTGCCTCCGTCTTTCTCTTAGTTTAGTTTGAATCAGGATTCAAATAAGGTTGATGCATTTTTAATCTTCAGGTTTTCTCTTCTTTTTGTTTTCCTTAAAAGTATTTCTTTTAATGCAACATATTTAAGGGACCAGGGTGTTCTCTAGAGCAGGGGTCCCCGACCTCTAGGCCACAAACCAATAGCGGAACCGTGGCCTGTTAGGAACTGGGTGGCATGGCAGGGAGTAAGTGGTGGGCGAGCAAATGAAGCTGCATCTGTGCTTAGAGCCACTCTCTGTGACTCTCATTACTGCCTCAGCGCCGCCTCCTGTCAGGTCAGCAACAGCATTAGTCTCATAGGAGCACGAAGCCTATTGTGAGCTGCACATGCGAGGGATCTGGGTTGCGTGCTCCTTATGAGAATCTAATGCCTGATGATCTGTCACTGTCTCCCATCACCTTCAAGATGGGATCATCTAGTTCCAGGAAAACAAGCTCAGGGCTCCCACTGATTGTACATGATGGTGAGTTAGATAACTATTTCAGTATATATTACAACATCATAATAGTAGAAATAAAGTACACAATAAATGTCATGTGCTTGAATTGTCTCAAAACCACCCCACTCCTGTGAGTCTGCGGAAAAATTGTCTTCCAGAAAACCAGGCCCTGGTGCCAAAACATTTGGAAACCTCTGCTCTAGAGATTTCTGCAGTTTGTACTTTGATGATTGCATCTCTGTGGTATCTTGTAACATACTCTTCTGTCTCCTGAGTTTCCTGTGAAAGGGTAGATAACTCAAGAGACTCAATCAACTTGGTGTTTAATGTTTTCGTAAGAATACTTCAGAGGCAGTGGTGTAATCGTCCAAGAGGACACACAGGCCCGATCGCCAAAGCCAGTTTTCCTCAGGCCCGGCACGTCCTGACCTCCTCACTCCTCTGTCCACTCTCTGTTTACCCACTCCTGTTTTCATTCATTGATTCTGTTACTCTCTACTCAGTTTTCTGGGTGGTCAGCCCAGGAAGCCTCAGCCTCCTTCCAGATAGTTCTCCTTAGAGTTAGCGGCGGTCATTGGCCAGTGTGTCTCGGGTCGAATTATTTTGGGCATTACTGGAAAGTTCCAAACCAAAGCCTGTGGTAAGTTCCACCCAAACTGGCTTGGGAGGGATATTTTTGTTTAAACTGCATCCCTGGAGAGGAGCCAGACTTCCCACTGCCTGGCAGCAGTGGTGTCCATAGGAGTATGAAGAGCTGGGTCCCTTTCTAATCACTCAGACCAAATATTGGGGTTTTGTGTAATGGACTGATAAACAACAGTATGTTTTTATGGTGGCTTTGCACATTTTCCTTCCTAGTGGTAGCTGCTTAGTTTACTGAAAAGTTCATATTTTCACCAGGGCCTAGAAGAGTTAACAGCTCCTAGAGAGAAGTAATCTGTAATACTTTTTCTTCTTCAAAAAATGGTTTATGGCTGGGCAGAGTGGTTCATGCCTATAATCCCAACACTATGGGAGGCCAAGGTGGGAGGATTGCTTGAGCTCAGAAATGTGAGACCAGCCTGGGCAACATCGTGAGACCCTGTATGTGTATTACAAAATTTTTCAAAAAATGGTTTATAGTTCCATATGTGCCTGATAAAATAGACAACTGAATTGCAGTCCTGGAACTTAAAAAGTTGGTGACATCCCCTGAGATATTTATTACTTAGTTTTCAGTTACCGGTCAGCTTGTATAATACTGACCAACGGTTTTGATTCTTCCTGGAATTGATAAGAAATTCATATTAAAATACCCAAGTCCAAACGTTTTTAGAACTGCATTTTTGATCATGGATTTTTATGTCTCTTCTGAACTTTCTGTCTCCAGTATAATTTAAAGAAATTATACTTAAGCTGTGTCTCACTTGGAAGATAATATAGAACAGTGGTGTTTTTTTAATTTAAAAAAAGGTTAAAATAACGGTTTTCTATCCTTGCTTTACTTCTTAAACATTTGAGAGGAAAAAAAAAATCTTTAACAAGGTTATTTATTTTCATTTCCTGCTAAATTACTTTCAGAAGTTGAATCTACTAATCCCAGATTGATATTCTTGGATTCATATTCCAAATTTTGCTGTGTGAAATCCATCTATGGAAGTGGGTGGGCTATAAATTATAAATAAATTCCAAATTTTGTGGGATAAATTACCCTGAAGACCAACGTGTAAATTACATATTAATCTTTCTTTTTCTCCCTAGCTCAGTTTTAAGAATAATGTTTTAGCCAACATATCTGCATTACTCTTGGCTCAACATGAGAAATCCATTTTTGGTTTGCCTAACAGAAGATCACGTTGCTTTGCTTCTCTACACAGTATGAAAACCCAAAGAAAAGAAAAACAAAGGCAGTTTTTTGCTGTAATGAATGCTCTAAATCTAGCTCTTAATTAAGATTTTTTAAGGAAAATTTTGAAAAGCCTACAAGTTAAGTTTTTTGTGTCCCATACGTTTTCCATCCTAAGGCATTAAGAAATCATGCTGTGAAATACTTAGTGTATCTAGAAACATCAGGGAAGAAGCATGCTTCCCTCCTAAGTAAATTTTTGCCTTCTGAAACTTTTTCAGCATTCAATCTTTTTATATAATACTTTGAAAAATATTTCTGAAATAGATAATACACTCTCTTTCCTAAAACATCAAAGTAGGACCATAAAGGGCAGAGGTAGGTAAACTTTTTGTAACAGGCCAGAGAGTAAACATTTTAGAATTTTCAAGCTATTAAGATCTCTATTGCAACTGCTTGCTTCTGCCATGGTAGTCTGAAAGCAGCCATAGATAGCATGCAAATGGATGATCATGGCAGTGTTCCAATAAAACTTTACAAAACAGACAATGGGCCAGATTGGCCGGGGGCCATCGTATAGGTCCTGGGCAAGGACATATATGTCCTGGAGTACTGTAAAGAACATGGGTGTTGGGGGTCAACTGAAACTTTCAGCTCTACCACTTAATGGCTGTGTCGCTTTGGGCAAACTACTGAAAATCTCAGCCTCACTTTCCAAGTCTGTGTAATGTGGATTTGCACAGTGCTTTGCAGGTTGTTGATTATTGAAAATAGCCAGAATGCATGAAATTACCAGACACATCTCACTTTATGGAGCCTGGGACTATTGGTAATATGCATTTGTTTCTCATGTTGATCCTAAAATGATCTAAGAAAGGTTTCCGAGAATATATAGAGCTTAAGATAGAAATAAGAAAGCTAATTAAACAGGAAAAGGGGATAGATGTGCTCAGAGAGGAAGTGTGGGTCTCATAAGGGCTTTCACAATAGTTTAAAATGTGGCTCATGCCTGTTATCCTAGCACTTTGGGAGACCAAGGCAGGCAGGTTGCTTGAGCTCAGGAGTTTGAGACCAGCCTCGGTAACTTGGCAAAACCTTCTGTCTACAAAAATTACAGAAATTAGTTGGGTGTGGTGGTGCATGCCTGTAGTCCCAGGTGCTTGGGAGGCTGAGCAGGAAGGATCACTTGAGCCAGCGTGGTGGAGGGTACCGTGATCATGCTACTGCACTTCAGCCTGGGCAACAGAGCCAGAACCTATCTTGAAAAGGAAAAAGAAAGAGAAGGGAAGAAAGAGGGAAGAGAAGTAAGAAAGAAAAATTGGGTCCAGGAATGATCTCTGCAATGCCTGGCAACCAAGAGAAGAAGGGAAATGAACTTCACATTGCCTGCAAGCTCTAGGGCGACAAGAGCCAAGAGAATTTATTGTTACTGTAGTGATGTTCCACTGAGGATCATAAAGTACTTCATTACTCTACTGAGTATTTTTTTTTTCTGCTCTTTTGTTATTCTTGATTTACACTGATGGAAAACCATGGACCCGAGGATGCTTCACAGTTTTCTTTTGGAGTAAGTGCTTAGATTCCATTTTGTTTGACATGACTATGTCTGTTCCTCTTGATTTTAGGCATCTTTTTCAGATGAGTTGCTGTAAAAGCAGCCTGCTATGGATAAGTGAGGTACACCAGCACACACTGCAAATACTAGGAATCCTTAAGCACGGTGGCACACCAGACTACTTCATCTGCTTCCTTTCTCCCCTCCTTAAAAACTTTTTTTTCCCTCGCCTCATCATTTATTCAGCACTCAAAACAGTGCCAGGAACTTGGCTAGACATTGGAAATAAAGCTTATGCCTTCTCGTATCTCCTGTACCTTATTTCTTTCTTGCAGCAGTTGTGATGCTTAGCAGTTTTTTGATAACTTTTTATGATGCCAACCTTCAAAACCCCACCCCTGATGGAGAGAATAATTATTACATTAATTAGGGGTCACTTAGCATGACATTTGTTGGGAAAAAAAAAATCTCAGTGAGCCCTTTTGCCATATTAAAAGTTATCACTGCCAAGACATAAATGAAAATGTGTTGAATTAACCACACCAATGTTCACAGAATAAACATTTTTGATTTCCCAACAGAATCTTAGGTTTAACTATCACTATCATGTTTCATGAAATCAAACTGATACAGGGAAATTGAAGACGAAAAACCTTCCCTTCGAGAAAGAGGAAAAACTACGCTTTGGAGGGTAGATAAAAATTACCCCGTGGTTGTCTTTTCCTACTCCTCACAGTCCCACCAGTGCATATGCAAGCTGGTGTCCTGCCTTTAGCTATAGAAAAGAATGTTAATTATTGCTGGTGTTAAATAATGATTATGTAAAGCACTGGACTAGACATTCATCGGCAAAGTTTTTCTGCAAAGAATCAGATAGTAAATATTTTTGCTCTTATCAGCCAGACGGTCTTTGTGGCAACTATCATTGTTGAATACATTGTTGAGTGTTACACGAGACTATTGTAATATAAAAGTAACCTGAGACAACACAGAAGTAACTGGGTGTGGCTGTGTCTGAATAAAACTTTATTTACAAAGAACAGGAAGTGGCTTGGATTTGGTATCTGGCCTGGCCGCTGTGGTTTACTACTCGTTGGACAGTAGCCCACAGACCCTTGAAGTGAAACTCATTTTAATAGCACCCTTTTTCATCATGAGAAATATATTCCGTTTTTCTTAGAAAATGGGTTATGTTAGGTTTGGTCAAGGTAATTAAGTGTTGAGAGTCGATGTTGTGTGCCTAATTTGAATTATTTGAAGAAACTCCCCCATGATATTTAAGGGCTGAGAGAAGAGGAAAGAGTTTGAGTGGAACAATGTGCTTTGCTGAGCTTTGGAAATACTACCATACGGGGAAGCAGGTCAATAAAGTAACTAAGTACTGTTTAAATAATGAAGATACTGAAGCCCTAATTGGAGTATGGAACCATGTAATGATGATAATCATTGCTAATATTTATCAGCTATTTATCATGTGTCATGTACTGCTAAGCACTTATATACCATTCCATTTTATCGTTATAAGGACTCAAAGGGTGGGTTAAAAAATGGCAGAAGAATGGTAGTGTTTAATGCTTCAGTCTGGTACAATGATTAACTACATTTTACAGATTAAGAAATTAAGAACTTCAACCAGGTTCATGCTAGCTGGTACATAGTAAGGCTATAACTTAGTCCAAAATCTCTTCTTCTGTTGAACTTAGCTTAGATAGTAGCTTGGAGAATCGTGTGTCTCATTTGGGAAATGTACCATGTAGAACACATTGTTTCTAAAGGAGATTTGTCCCATGAGTAAAATAGATGATGGACAGTCGCTGCCTAGTGGGACAATTACAAAGGTCAGTTCAAGGTTGGAGGAGATGCTTCTTTCAGTGAATTTTCCTTTTTCTTTTCTTTTTTTTCTTTCTTTTTTTTTGTTTTTTATTTTTTTTTTGAGATGGAGTCTCGCTGTGTCACCCAGGCTGGAGTGCAGTCGTGCAATCTTGGCTCACTGCAACCTCTACCTCCCGAGTTGAAGCAATTCTCCTGCCTCAGCCTCCCAAGTAGCTGGATTACAGGCATGTGCCACCATGCCCGGCTAATTTGTATTTTTAGTAGATGAGTTTCACCATGCCAGGCTGGTCTCCCAACTCCTGACCTCAGGCGATCCGCCCACCTCGACCTCCCAAAGTGCTGGGATTACAGGCGTGAGCCACCGTTCCTGGCCTTTCACCCCATTTTCTATCACCAAAGGGAAATCGTTTTGCTGAAATATGTGTAAAGGAGGTTAAACTCAGAAGAGATTCTCATCCCCTCAGTTAAGGTACTGAGACTATTTTCCACCCATTCAAGAGGGTGCTTCTTCACGGAGTTCGTTTAAGCTGAAACGGCAGCTGTTGACTCTCATTTGTGTCATCTTTATACATTTACTGCATATGTCACTGTCCATTTCCCCCTTCTTTCTATTTGTCTTCAAAATGATGCTTATGAAGTAGAAGACGACCAAGGGGTCGTTTTGCTTTTTACACCTCCAAATTGATGGCGTGATCACTGTCAAATGCAAACCCAGCCCTGACCCTGTCCTGTTTGGCAATGTCCTGCTGTCTGACCTGCACATAGCTACACTTCCTGCTGTGGCCCACCCGGGCCTTCGGAATCTGATCCCTTCTCCCCAGTCACCTGTGGCCATGTCTTCCCCATCCCGGGCCTCTCTACTTAGCTCCTCATGTTGTGGATCCTAACTCTGAGACTTTGCTTGTGTGGCTCCCCTCCCACTTGTCCATCATCATGTCAATCATCATGTCAATCATGTCAATTATGTAAGTATAGATTCCAAAGTGACAATGAGAGTGGTTAGGATGGCAAGAGGAGAAAAAGCAAGCTGGATTCATGGATTGCTTGTGTCTTGTCCTCTACAGACCCTTGCTTGTGTCTGCTCTTATCTGGGCACCACAGTTGAATTGATGAGTTTTGGGACCATCAGCAACACACCCAATCATTGTACATGGAATACTTTGGGGGATGCTTTTTTCTATATTTATTTTACTTCATTAAACTGAGACCCAGACGAGCAGAAACTGGCTAACACATCTTGGTCTTAGCTTGGAATATCTGTGCCACAACTTACTTTTTCTTTTCTTTTTATTTTCTTTTTCTTTTTTTTTTTTGAGATGGAGTTTCGCTCTGTCCTTGATCTTTCTAATTCTCACTTTCATCAGCAAAGATGGGAAAGGAGAGTAACACCACTCTGGGTTGTTGAAAGGATTCAGTAACATGTTTATAAAGCATAGTACCTGATACTTAATGAGCACTTAGTAAGTTTTAACCTGTGCACTTAAAATTTTAACCATCATTGTCATCATCTTTATCATCGTTTGCAATTATTACATTTACTGCCTTCTAGTAGAAGGAAGGGGATGGGTCGCTGGCTGGCTAGATGGATAGAAGGATGGAAGAGAGAAAGGATGGAACTGAAGAAGAGGGAAGAACAAAAATGGCGACACATAGTACCCTTGGGTGAACTGAACTTTTAAGATACAGATTCTCGGCAATATGATCTTGAATTGATGCCTCTTTGGGTGGCATGGAGGCTGTACATTTGTAGATCTTGGGAAACAACTTTTAAAGTAATCATAGTTATATGTAATCATAGTTATAACAATAGTTATTTTAGGCACATAACCCAAAGGTTTTCTTGCAAGGAATCTATGAACCTTAAGAGTGAGGGCTTCTGTTAAGAGTAAGGACTTGCCTGGAGTGGTCATGGATCATGGGACCAAGCCAACCTGGCATTGCTTGGGTTGAACAGGGAGCGACACCTCTGAGCCCAGTCTGTCAAGCCTGCTCTTTGACCCGCAGTGAGACCACCCACACAGACATCAGTGCAGCAAATCCCTGGCGTCAGGGTTTGAACATTTGGTTACTCTCAGGGAACTCTCGATTTATGTAAGACTTGGAAAAAGCGTTTGAGTTTCTGTGGTTTACAATTATATTTCCCAACTTGGCCCATGAATCCAGCTTGGTTTTTCTCCTCTTAGCATCCTAACCACCCTCATTGTCACTTTGGAATCTACACTTACATAATTGACATGTTGAGAAGTTGTGCCGAAACCACACTGAAATCACATTTTAATAACATGGGAACCATCTTTTCCCAGTAAATTGTTGAGAAGCTAATTCTTGTCAGCCTAAAAACTTGAATATACATTTGAATAAATCAGCGGTGCTACACTGTGGCAGCCGGCTGAAAATCCCCAAGGAAGATTATATTTTTAGTTGAGCTACTTGTCACTGCACTGTGTTTTTAATACTGCGAGTCCTTTCTTTTCTTCATTTTTGAAGAATCTATTCCATACCTTGTCATTCAGCAAAACATAAACAGGACCTCTTAATTAGCGGTAAAGTTCCTCAGTTTAATTTTTAAGCTTAAACTGCTGTTGGAGTTCAGTCACTGACTCGTCATCAAAAAGACATTTGAGGCTGGGCGCGGTGGCTCAAGCCTGTAATCCCAGCACTTTGGGAGGCCAAGACAGGCGGATCACAAGGTCAGGAGATCGAGACCATCCTGGCTAACACGGTGAAACCCTGTCTCTACTAAAAAAAATACAAAAAACCAGCCGGGCGAGGTGGCGGGCGCCTGTAGTCCCAGCTACTCGGGAGGCTGAGGCAGCAGAATGGCGTGAACCCGGGAGGCGGAGCTTGCAGTGAGCTGAGATCTGGCCACTGCACTCCAGCCTGGGGACAGAGCGAGACTCCGTCTCAAAAAAAAAAAAAAAAAAAAGACATTCGAGCTGACTTTATGCAATAATTGATAACCAAAAGCAGAAAGGAGAAAAAGGTCTCCGGTTGTCTCAGAAGTACAAGTTATGCATAAGGTGACAAATTACACAGCTTGGGAAATGGATCTTAGTGGAATGCACCAGCAGTGCCTTGATTTCCCACCTCAGATTTGAAAACTCCTGAGAAACTGACAAGGTGGTTCCCCAGCCTGGCTGTGTGTAGAATCAGCTGGGAATCCTTGAACACTGCAGTCTGGTTGCCACCCCCAGGATTCTAATTTAACTGTTCTGCATTGTGAATGGATGGATGGATGGATGGATGAATGGCTGGACAGAAGGAAGACTTGGAAAAAGCGTTTGAGTTTCTGTGGTTTACAGTTACATTTCCCAACTTGGCCCATGAATCCAGCTTGGTTTTTCTCTTACGATCCCAAGGAGGGTTAGAGGGAGGGAGGGAGGAAAAGGGGGAAGGGAGCAGGTAGAAAGGGAACATGGAAGGGAGGACTGGAGGAAGGAAAGAAGGGATTATTCTGGAGTGTACACTGGGCATTTGCTTTTAAAGCAAATCCAAGAGATCATTAAATTTGTATCAATGAATACACTGTTACCCCTCAATTAACACTATAATTCATATATCAGAATAACACTTTGTTATTTGTTTTTGAGGTAGGGCTGGCTCTGTCACCCAGGCTGGAGTACAGTGGCACGATCATAGCTTTCTATGGCCTCAGCCTCCTGCGTTCAAGTGATCCACTCAGCGTCCTGAGTACTCAGGACGTGCACCATCATGCCGGCTACTTTTTATTTTTGTAGAGACGAGATCTCCTTATGTTGTCCAGGCTGGTCTCCATCTTCTGGAATCAAGTAGTCCTCCTGCTTCTGCCTCTCAAAATACTGGGATTACAGGCATGAGCCATGTCCAGCTGCCTTGTATTTTTTTTTGAAGAGAATGATTGAGGTTCTGTAGGAAAAATGTTAAATATGTGTGTGCAGAAATAGTTCAAATATTCAAATTTTTTGCAAGATATTTTTTCTAATAACACTTTTTTCTACATTTTCCTTAATCATTTAGTGAAGACAGTAAATTAATAAACTGGAAAAGACTGAATATTTTAAGAAAAACCAAGTTTAAAAATTTTGCACCTAATATTTCTTATAATAGCCAAAATTCAGATATTGAGAATAAATTCAACTTGACATGGTAAAATTCTAATAGGCTGAAATAATGTTCTGGTCTAGAGCTGTGTAGCTTTGTGTAGCCCATTGATGGTCTAAAAAAAGAGCAGCCTATTTTTATGGAACTCACTGTGTCTTGTATCCTGTCTTGGTAGGGTGGGAGTGTATATGTTTTAGGGGACAATCTGGAGAGAGACCTTAAGGCTGCTTTAGGGAGAGGGTGAGGAACCCTGCTGAAGGCTACTTAATGCATTTTGAGAATGTCAGGAAAGATTTCTCAGAGACCAGGGATTTTTTTTTTAATTCAGACATAATTTACATACAATAAAATTCCGTGGTTTTTTTTTTTTTTTTTTTTTTTTTTTTTTGAACAGAGTCTTGCTCTGTCACCCAGGCTGGAGTGTGATGGCACGATCTTGGCTTACTGCAACCTCTGCCTCCTGGGTTCAAGCAATTCTCCTGCCTCAGCCTACTGAGTAGCTGGGATTACAGGCACCTGCCACCATGCCAGGCTAATTTTTGTATTTTTAGTAGAGACGGGGTTTCACCATGTTCGTTAGGCTGCTGTTGAACTCCTCACCTCTAGATCCGCCCGCCTCGGCCTCCCAAAGTGCTGGGATTACAGGTATGAGCCACTGTGCCCAGCCAAAATTGATTATTTTAAGCTGTACAATTCAGTGATATTTACTACATTCATGAAGTTACATCACATTACCACTTTTGAATTCCAGAACAATTTCAACCCAAAAAGAAATCCCATGACAATTAGCAGTTATTTTCCATCCCTACTTCCTCCAACCCCAAAGCAATCACCAGTCTGCTTTCTATCTCTACCTGTTTGCCTATTCTGGACGTTTCATATGAGTGGAATGAGACAACACGTGGTCTTTTGTGACGGGCTTTCACTTAGCATAATGTTCTAGAGGTTCTTCTGTGCTATTGCAAAAATCAGTACTTCATTTCTTTTTATGGCTGAAAAATATTCCATTGTGTGGATGTGCCATATCTGTTTATCTGGTTGTCAGTTGGTGGATATTTCTGTTGTTCCTACATTTTGGCTACTATAAATGATGCTGCTATGAACATTATTGTGATTATACCTTATTTGTGAACATCGTGGGTGGTGGGAGGTTGCAGTAAACATGTTGGAAGGTAGGGTCGGAGGTCCATTGAAATTGGGGGCTTCAGTACTTCCCCCAAGCTCAACACCAACCCCGTTTCTGAGCCCCTCTTGAAGGAGAGTTCCCTGGGACATGCCCGTTATTGGTACAGTCACTGAGGAAGCATTTTTCTTGGGGAAAAACTTACAGGTCCACGATCAAAGCCAACAAGAGACAAGGGGTTGCGTGACTCATTTTTGGTTTAAGAAGTGACAGGCTGAATCTAAGTTGGGCTCAATTATTTTGTAAAGCGTTTTGCTTATTTGACCTCTCCTGACCTGGGAAATAATTCTAACCAATCAGCACTGGCTCCCATTGGCCCTGGGGTCTGGTTGCTGTGCAGCTGGTGACAGGGGGACCACACCACTACCACATGTGAATTAATCCTCAACTCCGGAGCCAAGTGCCATTCTCCAGCAAGGTTGTATTTCTTCATTAGCTATTCCCAGGGCCCAGAAAGTCCCAGAGGATGTCAGAGTACATTAATTTTTATCATAACATGGAATCTTTCAGGTCTGAATGGCAGCACACAGCTGTCCGGGGCTTCTGAACTCTATTACAGCTCCATATATCTCTAGGCAAAACAGAGGAAGGAGTCGTCATAGGCAAGGGAAATGTACAAAATGCATGAGATGTTTTATGGTTTGAGTGACTTGACCGTGTGTTTAAGCACATTCCCCAAACAATTTTTTTCTTATTGTTCATGTAAGTTCACCTCTGCCACCACCTATTTAAGCCCCCTACCTTCATTAAAACTGTATAAAGTGTATTTAAATAAACTCTTTTTGCACGATGTGAATGATATCACCTGGTACTTAAAACTATTCTATAAATTTATTAAAAAATTAATGTTCCCTTCCCATGATTTGTCTGCAGAATTTCTGCATCCATGATACTGCAGAAGTTCATAAATAATGGCTTGTAATGCTGCTTAGTATTGCTTTATGCCTACAAAATGTAATGTTAATTTGTAGCAATGCTAATGTGTTTTCAGGAAGACTCATTATTTGTTTATTGCCTTTATTTTCCTCACTTAGCAAGTGAGTAAAATGCTTTAAGGGATGCGTTTTATGTATTCAGGAGGCCCAGGTATTATTTTAATAGAAGCGCTGTTGACAAATACCAGTCATCCCCCTGTGCCAGGCCCTGGATGAGGCACTGCTTGGCATGGAGGCTACCCAGATTCTCCCACAAGGAAAGCATAGTCAAAGGCAAAGTTTTCAGTTCTGAGAGTAAATGCGTTCTGCCTAGGCATTGTCAAGTAATTTACTGCCAGCTCTAGCCGTTCACTCAAGTTTCCTGGATACTTTTCACTACTTAGCCATGGATGTGTTTGAAGGCTGCATGGACCTTCACTTAATTACTCGCACTGCGGATCAACCTAATTGCATGAGCTCTGTGAACCACAGAGCAGAGTTTCCCACAGTTCTCCAAGATAAATAGTCTATTATCTTAACATATATTCGTTTTTTAAAACCTAAAATCAGAAGAGCAACCCCACTTAGCAGAAGTTTTTGCAAAGGGCGAGGCTAAGCTAAGAAGTATAGATGAGTTAGTTTCCAGTGTAATTTTGTAAACACAGATGGTCCTTAAATTAAGCAAATGGTACCTAAATGACTGTGTTGTGGATAATGTTAACAGAGGGAGGGACTCGGGGTTTTTTTTTAAAAAGTACTGATTGTATGCAGTGTTTTAAAGAGACAACTGTGAACTTAGTATGATCAAAGATGCAGGGAGATTTCGCCAGTGGTATCTTGCTATTTTGGGGGGATTTTGTAATTCAACAAAATTCTGTTGTATGCCAAGCATGATCCTAGGTGTGAGAGCACAGGATGACTTCAGATACCATCTCTATCCTTCAGGGGTTTTGGGCCCATTATTAAGACGTAATCCATTTTGGGCATGAGAAGCTGAGGGTCACAGAAAGAACCAATTCCCTGTTTAAATAATGCCACCCTGACCTTCCTCATCTGCTAGCTGTTTCCCTTCTTCTATTTGTATGAATCATAGTCACTTTCTCTTGTGGAGTTTGCTAAATTCTACTCTGGCCTGTCAAATGTCTTTCATATCACTATTGAATTTCTTTAGGACGAGACTATGATACATTTATTAGATGAACAAATGGGAATTTGCCAAGAGAGACTTGGGTTAATTTACATCTTTTCCATCCAAGGGCACTATGTTCAAGTGAGGCTAGTAGGTCATGAGTGTAGTTGAAGTTACTTTTTCTTACTTTCCCCACCAGCCCCCATCCTTATTGCACTTACAGTTGATTGTCCATTTTATTAAATGTCCCCAGGAAGCCGGAACACAGGGCAATGAAGTGCTGAATGTAAAGGGCAGGAGAAAAATTTAAAAACAACCAGAACTGCAACACCAAGAAATCAGACCTGCATGTCAGATATCATGCCCATTGCACTAAGTGCCGTTGGGGCACAATTATCAAACGGATGCATTTTCCCTAGAAAACCATCTTGGAGAGCATGTGGATGGACTTCTATTTTACATTTCCCCCCCTTTTAGAATCAGTGAGGTTGAGATTTTGCTGTTGGGACTGCTGATGATGGGATAGGAAAATATAATCAAGGTAATGGACATGAGGCAAAAATTTAAGGAAATGGCAAAAACAAGAGTATTTCCATTTTCTGTTAAGTGTATGTACTGATGTTCTGGAATTCACTCTAAGAGGTTGCAAATGGTGCATGAAATGAAAAATTCCTGGTGGTCTCCAGGGGACACAGCCAGTGCTGCACTCCACTCTGGGTAATTGTTTTGGATTATTTTCTCTATTCCAACTGAAATAAAAAAAAATTAATTAAATGTGGCTAGGTTATCTTGACAGCAGAATCCACTCCCAGTTAATTATTATTTTAATACTTGATGGTGTCTGTCAAATTCTCGACATGTGAAGGTCCTTTCAAATTTAGAAGCACAGCTGATGGTCATTGGCCACCCAAGCTGATATTGATTTTTTGTGTTGATATTTCTCTTGTTTTATTTGCTCTCTTTCCTTGAATATTTATTCAGGACATTCTCTACCAGGGATATTGAATAAGGGCAACAGAAATAATACATAAGTATCTTATAAATGTGGAAGACAATGTATATGTTTTTTTTTTTATTTGTCAATTATTGGTGGGTACCATATCCCCAAAGTGGAATGAGCATTTGAGGAAAAAGGAAATACCCTCTTTTAGGCACCATCTCTGTCAAGGCTGATGCTAGGCTTTTTATATATTTTCTCTAATTCTTGTGGCTGTCAAACAAGGTGGACATTATCATTCCCTCGTACAGCGGACGCAGCTGTGGCTCAGAGGGGTTTATTCACCTTCCTCAGGGCCACACACATAATGAGAGACAGACACAGGTGACAAAGTGAGTTTTCCTTGTCATGCCATCTTATCTGTCACATACCTCTCTGACCTGCGAGAATTGCACTAAACAAAAGAATTCTGTTATGAACATATCACACAAAAGATACTCTTTAACTGGGATTCATGTTTCTCATTCTCTCAATAGAATGACTAACATTTTCTGAGGGTGTCTCAGGTGAAAGAAGATCGCTCATGTTTGTCCGTTCTTTCTAAAAGATGCACTTCGTATTGCGTATCTTTCAGTGTCGCTTTCTCAAACTTAAGCCAATTATATGGTCATTTTTGCAAAATCACTGCATCAGTTTACTATTATTTAATGTTTATTGGTACCAATTTTAAGAAATCCTTTACAGGAATATTTGAGAAATTGATTTTGAGAGGATGATGATATAATTTCCATTACATTACAGCATATAAATATATATATATATATTTATATATATATATATTTTTTGGGACAGAGTCTTGCTGTGTCACCAGGCTGGAGTGCAGTGACGCGATCTCGGCTCACTGTAACCTCCACCTCCCAGGTTCAAGTGATTCCCCTGCCTTAGCCTACTAAGTAGCTGGGACTATAAGCATGTGCCACCACGCCCAGCTAATTTTTTATATTTTAGTAGAGATGGTTTCACCATGTTGGCGAGGATGGTCTCAAGCTCCTGACCTCATGATTTGCCTGTCTTGGCCTCCCAAAGTGCTGGTATATAAATAATATATATATATTTTTTTGAGATGGAGTCTCACTCTGTCTCCCAGGCTGGAGTGCAGTGGCGCGATCTTGGCTCACTGCAAGCTCCGCCTCCCGGGTTCAAGCGATTCTCCTGCCTCAGCCTCCCGAGTAGCTGGGATTACGGTCGTGTGCCATCACGCCTGGTTAGTTTTTGTATTTTTAGTAGAGACGGGGTTTCACTATGTTGGCTAAGCTGGTCTCCAACTCCTGACCTCAAGTGATCCACCCGCCTCAGCCTCCCAAAGTGCTGGGATTACAGGCATGAGCCCCTGCGCCTGGCCGGATATGAATAATTTTTTTTTAAACTCCTTGGATGCTACCTAAAATCATCTTGAGTTTTGCTAGTGGCACACATGCTGCATTTTGGGCAGCTGTGGCCTTGGTGGATTGCTGAAGTAGATTTGACCTTACCTGGACTGAGGTAGCTGTTGAAGGGAATTGCTATGTTCAGTGTATGCTGCCATCCATGATTTCAGAAAACTACCTCTAGCTGTTTAAGCAGGGGTCAAACTTAGAATTCTACAGTATTTTTCTCCCTTTTCTGGGAGAAAAGACAGCTGAACGCCAGCAAAGACTGAGAAGTTTCTTAGAAGTCTGTGGGTCCTTAGGCCCTTTCTATTGAATTTCAGAGTATTTCCAGATAGTATGAATTCTTGCAGCTTAGTTGAGAAATGCCCCAGATAGTGTGACATTCTGCTTCCAGGAGGGATTGGAAAGTATTTCCCTTTACATAACATTCCACTCAGCTCATTCCTTTGCTGTGTCTGAAATGGAATCCCCCAAAGCCATAATTATGTTACATTCTGAAGAGTGTTTATTTAACCTGCAAAATCTTGCCTCACTTTGGGGGAGCATGTTAACAATTTCACTTACATATCTTCTCTGTAACTCAACCCCATGGTAGTGGCTAGTACTGCTCCTAGACTTTTTAAAGCATCTTTCTCATCTCAGGTTTGAAATGGTAGGTCTCATTCTTGGGTTCCTTGAGTCCTAATGGGCTGGTCTTGTCTCCACAGCATAAATGACTCTTTCTTGATCAACTAGAACCACATCAACTTTTTCCCTCCCGCTTCAGTGATGTATTGTGAAACATGGCTATTCGATGTCCTGTAGACCAAATGCCATAAGGAAAATAGCACTGATTCAGATGTATCCATCCTGATGCGTACAAAAGGTTTACTTGTCACCACATCTTGACTCTGGGCAAACATGCACTTCCTATGGACATTGATTACTGTCTACTGTAGAGATAACATTTACCCATACAGATTATGGCTGATGGTAGAAAGTGTTAAGTAATGTAGGAATGGACATATCCCAAGGAGAATTGGAAGCCAAGTTCCCTGGCCCTGCTCAAGTTGGTATGACTGGTATATGGTGCCTTAATGGGTACTTAAAGTCCAGGTGACAGTGGAAGGAGGCAGCCAAATGCCTAGGCAGATAGGAGCGTGTCCCTGGTGAAACCCCACTTCCAAGTTGAAGACAGTTTAAAGACTGAAAGCCAAGCTACAGTCCATATTGAGAACTTGTCTTCTTGTTTGGTACACTCTCCTGATTGAGTGTATTCCACATATACCTGCCCTTCCCTGACTGGTTTCCTACACTGTGGTGCCTACCTTTGATTGTTGCCTTCACTTTAACCTTCTGTGCATGCTCACAAACTAATTAACATGTCCTCCCCATTCTGAGTTAATATAAGGCCCCATACCCAGCCACATGGGGCAACTTTACTGCCTTCAGGTAGGGGAACCACCCCTACCATGTTCCCTCTCCACTGAGAGTTTTCCTTTTACTTAATAAATTCGACTCCACTCATTATCCAGTGTCTGCATGCCTAATTCTTCCTGGTTGTGAGACAAGAACTTGGACCTAGCTGAGCTAAGGAGCAGAAAGACTGCATCACAGGGAACTAGGATAACAGCTCAATCTCCTGTCCTATGTAGCTATGTATTGGTAAGAAGTTGAAGAAACTTGTGTCATTTAGTTGTGCCTGTCTTCCTGACCTTGTAAAAGGTCTTGGGAAAGCATGCAAGAACTTTTGAAGAGGAAGATACAGCTAATTTGCAGATGAGGAGCAAGGGAAGAATTCCTGGAGAAAGGAAGAGTCTCCTGAGTCACCTTTGGGAGGTAGGGAGGGTTCGACATGTAGGATGGCCATCTGGGACCAAGTGAAGGATTCTGTCAGTCCCATCTCAGTGGACCACTCAAGAAAGGCGGGTAAGCACTAGGTATAAGTGTGTAAGCAGGGAACACAAAGTACTGTGATTTAAAATATGCTAATTTTTCTACTGTACAGATGAGAGCCAGTTTGGAGATGGGCTGAAGCTCAAGCATCTTACCTCTCTCTGATTTCTTAATGCCACGTTATAAGGCTGCTGCTTGTAGCTCTTGAAGTCACTCAAAAACAGATGAGTGAGACCCTGTTGCTAAAGTCCCACTGGGTGTAGTTTATTCACAGATACATAAACAGTGGCTTATTCCAGGTAGGATGTGATGAGTGCTTTCAGAAATACAGAAAGTCCTACTGGTTTAAAAAAAAAATTAAATGAAGTGAGTTTTACAGCTAGCACTGTACAATAGGGCAAATTTCACTATGCTAGCACTGTACAATAGGGCAAATTTCACTATGAATTATGACAAACACAGCCATAGAGCCACCATCATTACAGTCAAGGTATAGAACAGTGCCATCACCCCCCAAATGTCCTCTGTGCCCTATTGTAGTCATACCTCCCTCTGACACCTAGCCCCTGGGAACCATTGATCTTTTTTCCATCCCTAGTTGTTTGTGTTTTCTGGAACATTATGTAAACAGAAATATTCTGTGTGTTGCTTTTGGAGTTTGGATTCATTCACATAGCATAATGCATGCACTATTTGTCTGTTGCTGCTAAATTACCCCCAAAACTTAGTGACTTAAAACAGCAAACATATCCTATCTCACTTTATTAGTTTTCCATTGCTGTTGTAATAAATTACCACAAACTTACGTGCTTAAAACCCAAAGCTATTATCTGACAGCTCTGTAGGTTAAAGGTTTGTCTTGGGTCTCATTGGGCTAAAATTAAGGTGTCAATATGGCTCTGCTGATTTCTAGAGACTCCAGGGAGAATCTTTTTCCTTGCCTTTTCCAGCTTCTAAAGGTCACCCACATCATCTTCAAATCCAGCACTGTTGTATCTCTCTGACCTTAGCCCTGCAGCCCCATCTCCTTCTAGCCACAATCGGAAAAGGATCTCAGGACTGTTGTGATGACACTGGGCTCACCTAGATTATCTAGCATGAGCTCCCTGTCTCAAGGTGATAGAGTTTGTATGTTTTTCTCCTCCACATGCCATGTTGAAACATAATCCCTAATGTTGGCGGGGGGTGTGCAGGGAGGTATTTGGATCATGGGGGCGAAACCCTCATGAATGATTTAAGGCCGTCCCCTTGGTGATGAGCGAGTTCACATGATATCTGGCACCTTCCTCCCTTTCTTGCTCTTGCCCTCACCATGTTAGTTGCCTGCTCCCCTTTTTCCTTCTGCCATGACTGTAAGCCTCCTGAGGCCTCACCAGAAGCTAAGCACATGCTTCTTGTACAGCCTGCAGAATCGGAGCCAGTTAAATCTCTTTTCATTATAAATTATCCAGCCTCAGTTACTTCTTTATTGCAATTCAAGAACAGCTTAACACACAAAGTCTTACCCTTGACCACAGTCTGCAGCATCTTTTACCATGTAAGGTAATATGTTTCGTGGCTGTAGGGGTTAGGATGTGGACTTCTTTGGGGGACTATTATTCTTCCTGCTTTGTATTTTTGTGACTCAGGAATTTAGGGACAGTTTGGCTGGTTCTTTCTGGCTTAGGATCTTTCTTAGGCTGCAGTCAAGATGTCAGCTGGGGGCTGGGCATAGTGGCTCACTCCTATTATCCCAGCACTTTGGAAGGTCAAGGTGGGTGGACTATTTGAGGTCAGGAGTTCAGGAGCAACCTGGCCAACATGGTGAAACCCTGTCTGTACTAAAAATACAAAAATTAGTTGGGCATGGTGGCACATGCATGTAATCCCAGTGACCTGGGAGGCTGAGGCAGGAGAATAGCTTGAAAATAGGAGGCAGAGGTTGCAGAGAGCTGAGATCACACCACTGCACTCCAGCCTGGGTGAAAGAGCAAGGCCCCATCACAAAAAAAAAAAAAAAAAAGGAAAAAAGAGATAAGTCAGCTGAGGCCAAGATCATCTCAAGGCTTGACTGTAAAAGGACCTAACATCATGCATGGCTGTTGGCAGAGGTCAGTTCCTCATGACCATTAAACTGAAAGCTATAATTCCTGAGTATTGACCAGAGGCCAGCCTTAGTTCCCTGCCATGTGGCCGTCTCCATGAGGCAGTTGATGACATAGCAATTAGCTTATGCTGGATTGAGTAAGCAAGAGAACAAGAACAGGAGTGATACAGAAGCCAGCATCTTTTTGTAAACTAATCTCAGAAGAATTGTCCATCATTTTTTTCCATATTCTGTTGGTTAGCAGCAAATTGCTAGGTCTACCCCACCCTCGAGGTAAGGGGATTACACAAAAGTATGAATACCAGGAAACAGGGAGCATTGGGAGTCATTGTGACCCTGCCTAGGACAGTGCATTTGAGATCATCCATATTGTTCTATCCATTAGTAGTAGTTTGTTTATTTTTAATGTGGAGTAATATGCCATTGTGTGTTTATATATTGGTAATGATTTTAAAGAGGGCTAATCAAGGTGTTGATTAGAAGGAAAATTCTTCAGTGAAATAATATTTGAGTAAAACCTTGAAGAACTATTAGGAATTTGACAGAGGGAATGGCATGGATAAAGACCCAGACCTAATCAAGTGAGGGGCATACTCATCCATGGGGCAGTGGATGATTCAGCCTGCCTGGAGAGAGGGGTATAGTTGGGGCTATTGTTCAGAAGGACCTGAATGTCAGGATGCCTTTGTGTTTAATTTAGCAGACATTTAGGAACCATTAAAAGTTTTTGAGAATGGGTAGGTAAGATTAGAATAGTGTTTTAGTAAGTTTAACTGGGCTTTAACCAGTATTCATGAAAAGTCAAGTAAGAGAATATAGAGGTGGTAAGACCAGGTGTGGGCTATTCCAGTGACTATACCTAAAGGGAACAAGAGGTAGAAAGATGGAATGACAGTGGTTATCTTAGGTTGGTGATCCTAGCAGCTGAGCCTGGGATGGGGATTCTTGTTCATATGATCGATTAGGGGGCTGTTCCCAGAAGAGAGCAGAGAGGGAAGCAGGCTATGGTTTCTGCTGGAAATCTGTTTCAGCCCGATTCCGTGGGGAGCTCTGGAGAAGGAATTGTGTCACCGAGTTGGTCCTCCTGTTGAGAGCACGTGTGTGGGGGTGATGATTTCCCAGATGTGAGGGTGCCCTCTGGCCATGTACAGTTATCTGGAGGAGTTCATGCTCGCAGTGGTTTGGAGTGGGTAAGATGCAGATGGAGCATGGTAGTGCCTACCTCTGTGGAAATGTAGGGGATGGGACAGTATATTGGGGGTGCCTAATAAGCCTAGAGATCCTGAGCTTGGCCAGTCACAGAGACTAAAGGAGAAGATGGGATAGCACATTGTTTCCTAAGTGTTTGTAATCAAGTGACTGGTTTGCAAATACCAGCCATTACAGAAATAAGGGTATCAGGAAAGGTAGGAGATGTGAGGAGAGAAGATGAAGAGTTTAGATTTAGGCATGTTGACCCTGAATTTGTGGGAATGTATCTGGGAAGATAAGACTGACAGGTGGGAATGAGATTCTGGAACTTGGAAAGAATACAGCGACTAGAGCTAAGGGTTTGAAGTCTTCATGGAGGTTTTGTTTGGAGTCATAGATTTGGATGAAAGTGCTGCAGGGAAGATTTTAGAGATGGAATCAAAAGAGATTGATGATGGAACAATGGGCAAAAGAGGAAGGGTTGGAGGAGACAAAAGATGGGGCAGTGGTAACATTGGGAGGTCCAAGAGTGGACGTTATCACAGAAGCCAGGACGGGAAAGTGAGCCAGAAGTGAGGGAGGGTCCTCTGCAACAGGGCAGTCTAGTCTCAGCAGAGAGGAGGTTGTTGGATTGATTGATTGAGAGGCCAGTGCTCTCCAGCCAGTTTTGAGAGGTTCTGGATGGTGATGGAATGGAATTCATTCAGCTGATAAGAAGTACCTTTGGGGCAGGGAAGGAGACTGAATGGAGATGAATATTTCAAAACTATAGACCATAAATGGGAAGAGTGAGGCTAGTGCAACCTGCCTAGGTCAAGTGAATGTCCTTTTTTCTCTTTCCAGCCCTCATCTTTTTCACTCTCTTTGTTTTCTTCATTTCTTTCCTTCTGTTCTGATTTTTCCTTACCTGTTGATCAGAAAGATCTGATTGAGCTGATGCGCAGCAAGAATGAGCCAGTGGAGAGGAAAATGTAACCGCCTAATGGGTTCTCCTTTCCTGCTGGCTAGACAGAGCTTGATTTATCAAGACAGGGGAACTGCAGAGAGAGAAGGAGTTTAATCCACACAGAGCCAGCTGTATGGGAAACCGGAGTTTTATTACTCAAATCAGTCTCCCAGAGAATTCAGGGATTGGAGTCTTTAAGGAGAAATGTGGATAGGGAGCCAGTGAGTGATCCGGGAGTGCTGATTTTTTGACTTGAAGATGAAATCACAGGGAATCGAAGGTGCCCTCCTGTGCTGAGTCAGTTCCGGGGTGGGGGCCACAGGACTGGTTGGCAGGTCCAGGTGGAGCCACCCTGTTGTTAGAAATGCAAAAATATGGCTGCTGCAATGGCGTACTCCTATAATCCCAGTACTTTGGGAGGCTGGGGTTGTCATGCCTCTGATCCCAAGCTGAGCCGTCATAACCCCTGTGACCTGCATGTCTACATCCAGATGGTCTGAAGCAACTGAAGAACCACAAAAGAAGTGAAATAGCCAATTCCTGCCTTAACTGGTGACATTCCATCATTGTGATTTGTTCCTTCCCCGGCCTAACTGATCAATTGACCGTGTGACATTCCTTCTCCTGGACAGTGAGTCTCAAGAGCTTCCCCACCAAGCACCTTGTGACCCCCACCCCTGCCTGCAAGAGGAAATCCCCTTTAACTGTAATTTTCCACTACTCACGCAAATCCTATAAAACTGCCCCACCCCTGTTTCCCTTTGCTGACCCTTTTTTTGGACTCAGTCTGCCTGCCCTCAGGTGATTAAAAAGCTTTATTGCTCACACAAAGCCTGTTTGGTGGTCTCTTCACATGGATGTGTGTAACAGAGGTGGAAAGATCACTTGAGTTCAAGAGTTTAAGACCAGCCTGGCCAACATGGTGAAACCCTGTTTCTACTAAAAATACGAAAATTAGCTGGGCGTGATGGCATGCACCTGTAATCCCAGCTACTCGGGAGGTTGAGGCACGAGAATCACTTAAACCCAGGAGGTGGACGTTGCAGTGAGCCAGTTGCACCACTGCACTCCAGCATGCGATGCAGAGTGAAACTGTCTAAAAAAAAATTTTTTTTTAAATGCAAACATCTGAAAAGACATCTCAAAAGCCAATCAGGTTCTACAACAGTGGCCATCTGCAGGAATAATCGAGAAAGTTGCAAATCTTGTGACCTCTGGAATAACGGCTGGTAATTATTTGGAACCCAAGCCTGTCTCATGCTAATGTGGTGGCCTTTCATTGATTTTACAAGAGCAGTTTAGATTTGGCGAAAAGCTGTTATTTAAACTATGAACGAAATTTCTCCCAAAGTTAGCTTGGGCCATGCCCAGGAATGACCCAAGACAGCTATCCAGTTACCGGAAACGGGTCCTGATCCAGACCCCAAGAGAGAGTTCTTGGATCTTGGGCAAGAAAGAATTTGAGGCGAGTGCATAAAATTAAAGTAAGTTTATTAAGAAAGTAAAGGAATAAAAGAATGGCTACTCCATAGGTAGAGCAGGAACTTTGGCTACTGGACTAAGGATATGTATAGTTAATTATTGATGATGTGCTAAACCAGGGGTGGATTACTCATGAATTTACAGGGAAAGGGGTAGGCAGTTCCTGGAACTGAGGTTCCTCCCCTTTTTAGACCATACAGGGTAACTTCTTGATGTTGCCATGGCATGTATACACTGTCATGGAGCTGGTGGGAGTGTCTCTTAGCATGCTAATGGATTCATATTAGTGTATAATGACTAGTAAGGATGACCACAGGTCATTGCCATCTTTGTTTTGGTGGGTTTTGGCCGGCTTCTTTGCCGCACGCTGCTTTATCAGCAAGGTCTTTATGACTTGTATCTTGTGCTGACCTCCTATCTCCTATCTCATCCTGTAACTTAGAATGCCTAACTTTCAGGCCTCTAAGCCTAAGCCAAGCCATTGCATCCCTTGTGACTTGCACATATACGCCCAGATGGCCTGAAGCAACTGAAGAATCACAAAGGAAGTGAAAATGCCTTGCCCTGCCTTAACTGATGACATTCCACCACAGAAGAAGTGAAAATGGCCAGTCCTTGCCTTCAGTGATGACACTGCCTTGTGAAATTCCTTTTCCTGGCTTATCCTGGCTTGAAAATCTCCCCCACTGAGCACCTTGTGACCCCCACTCCTGCCTGCCAGAGAACAACACCCCTTTGACTGTAATTTTCCTTTACCTACCCAAATCTTATAAAACGGCCCCACCCTTATCTCCCTTCACTGACTCTCTTTTCGGACTCAGCTCACCTGCACCCAGGTGATTAAAAAGCTTTATTGCTCACACAGAGCCTGTTTGGTGGACGCATATGACATAACCTCCTGGGAATGCAGCCCAGTAGGTCTCAATCTTATTTTATCCAGCCCATATTCAAAATGGAGTCGCTGTGGTTTGAATGCCTCTGATAAACCTATGGGACTAAAGACAAGATGGAGTCAGTTAGGTTAGATTTCTGTCACTGTCATAATTTCCTCAGTTATTTCACAAAGGGGGTTTGAGAAAGATAGAAAATGCTAGAAAGAGATGGGGTAGTCAGTGGTAGGGATCTTGAGGGGTTAAAAAAGGGTAGGGGCTGGTCCCTTTGCAGTAGGAACTGCCACCTAAGTCCACTCTTGCCAGACAGCCTGGCTCTGTCATGAGAAATCTTGGCCCATTGTCACTCCCATTGATGACAACCCCTGCCCCCACCACTAACACCTTAACTACTGAGGGGATGTCCTCTGGCCCAGAAGGAATGCATTGGCTCTAGTTGAAGGGGTTGCTGTTTGTAAATACCATCCCCACAGTCAGCAGGCACAAAGAATGCCATGGGGCCACTCATCAGTAAGGTGTAGGGGCTTTATGTGTGGGTAGATGAGAGCCATGGAGAACGTGCAGGCTGCCCTCCATTGGAATCTCAGGCTCTAAAGAAGGAGGACAACCTTTTCTGCCCTTAATCACCCCTCACAGATGAGAATCCACCCAAGAAGGAAAAAAAAAATCAACTCCTTAAAGTGCTGACTAATAACATCAGTTTTTGGAAAGATACTATTTTTGTTTCCATTCCGTCTTTGTAGTTTGAACTTTTCCTTTTGATAGTCTGTAAATATTCATCATCTCAGAACCTTTTGAATTGCAGTGGCTTTTAGTCAAAACTGAGCAAAATGTGTCATTTGAATAATAAAAACCTCATTAAAGTGAGGCAAAAGGAATTCTTTTCCTTTTGTACAAGCCAATTAAGTGTCTTTACAATTAAAAGTTAAGCACTTTATAGTTTCATATTCCATAAGCCTGTTTTTAGTTAATAGAGGTGACAAGTTTTAGATACAGGATACATATTTTGCCTCTGGTGTTGTGCAATTAACATTAATGAAGGGTATTAAAATTTGGTGAGAGAGGAAAGGGTTTTCCCAGGTCCTCTGTGGGTTCTTGCCTCCAGGCCTGTCTTTGGTAGCAAGTTCCTTGGTTTGCTGAGGTTTGCATTTTCTTGAGAAAATGTACAGGCAAGAATAAAGGTAACTAGAAGAGACATTGTTGTTGTTGAGAAGTATGATGTTAAAATTGCCAGTGTCCAGGCCTGTCTTAGAGATAGGTAAACACCGCAGAAACTGTCTTTGAGGAATTTATTTTGTCTTGTGCATAAAAGTGAACGATAAAGAGACAAAGGAAGTAATAATTACCTAACGTGGCAGGCTAGCAAGATACTGGGGCTTTACCCCTCACAACCATGGGAGGAGGATGTTTAGTTTACCGGGGAGGACACAGGTTCATGGAGGTGAACTAACTGGCCATGAGTCAGGTAAGGAAAACAACGTGGGTGAGCTAGTTTCTCTAAGAACTTGGCTCTATCCATTCCAGGGAGCTTCTGTAAGACAGATGGTATTGTGCAGTAGCCTTGAAGTCAGGTGACCCCCTTGTTTTTTTTCTTGTTTGCGTCATTATATTAGCTTTTTTATTTTGAGACAGGGTCTTGCTCTTCATCAGTTGCCCAGGCCAGTGAGGTGATCACAGCTCACTGCAGCCACAAACTCTCAGGTTCAAGAGATCCTCCCACCTTAGCTTCCCAAGTAGCCAAGACTGCAGGTGCATTCCACGGGCTATTTTTGTTTTGTTTTGTTTTGTTTCGAGTTTTTAATTTTTTGTAGAGATGAGGTCTTGCTATGTTGTCCAGGTTGGTCTTGAACCCCTGAGCCAAAAGATGCTCCTGTCTTGGCCTCCCAACGTGCTGATATCACAGGCATGAGCCACTGTACCTGGCCTGTGTTAGCTATTTCTGATACTTCATTTCTGTCTGTAAATGGCAATCATAATACATGTCACCTAGGGTTCTTAAATACAAAAAGCTCTTAAAAAGTTCCTAACCCATAGTTAGTACTCAAAAAAGGAAAAAAAAAGGTACTAACAGTCCTGGAAAAGTGAGCAAAATATTTCAGATGCAACCTGAAAGGAGCTCAAATGTAAGTCATCTCTTCACTTTGCCCATCTTTCCCTCTTCCCCACAAAGTTTTTAGCAATAGTCCTGTCTTACTACAATCTATGAGTTATCCCTGCTACAAATTAGTAGATTCTGCTTTGATTTGAAGCAGAGTCTAATGAATATTACTAGGTAGGCTTGGTGCTTCAAAACATTTGTGCCTATCTCTTCAGAGTAGCTGGGCCATTGAGTGATTCTGTATTGACAACTGTAGTGGGCACCATATGTGGAAAACAGGTGTTCTCAAACAAATACAACTGACCCCAACCACACCACGATTTTTGAGGTTTTAGGTAGGGGATGGGTGGGAAAACAGATGGGACAACAGAATGAATAATTTCTTAATGAGATCTGGATTACCCAGTGATAGAAGATTTGCATGAACACTTCAAACAACAACAGTGATTTAATACGTTTTTCTAGTTAAAATTTAATGAATACTTTCCAGCAAGCACTTAAAGAATTAATATCGGCTGGGCGCGGTAGCTCTCGCCTGTAATCCCAGCAGGCTGGGAGGCGGAGGTGGGTGGATCACGAGGTCAGGAGATCGAGACCATCCTGGCTAACATGGTGAAACCCCATCTCTACTAAAAATACAAAAACAAAATTAGCCGGACGTGCTGGCGGTCGCCTGTAGTTCCAGCTACTCGGGAGGCTTAGGAGAATGGGGTGAACCCTGGAGGCGGAGCTTGCAGTGAGCCGAGATCACGTCACTGCACTTCAGCCTGGGCGACAGAGCGAGACTACATCTCAAAAAACAAACAAAAAGTACCAATTCTCCACAAACTCTTTTAAAAAATAGAAGAGGAGGAAACAGTTTCTAACTGACTCTGTGAAACCACTATTACTCTGACAACAGAACCAGACGAAGATATCACAGAAAAAGGAAACTTTAGATCACTTTCTCTTATGAATAGAGATACAACAATTTTGTACAAAATGCTAGCAAGCCAAATTCAGCCACATATATAAAGAATTGTACATTATGACTAACTGGGATTTATCCAAAGAATTCAAGGTTGGTTTTACATTAAAAAATCAGTCAATACCATTATAGTATATGGTATAATAAAAACACATAAAAACACATTTTAAAAAGGTCCAACACTCTGTCTTGATGAAAACTTTTAGTAAACTTGCATCAAAGTGGCATTTTCTCAACTCAATAAAGGGCATCTGCAAAAAAACCACAACTGACATCATACTTAATGCTGAAAGATTGAGTACTGTTCCCTTAAGATCAAGAAATAAGACAAGGATATTGACTCTCACCACTTTCATTTAATATTCTGCTAGAAGTCCTAGCTAGGGCAATTGGGCAAAAAAACAAAAAAGCAGAAGACTGAAAAAAAAAATCCAGATTGGAAAGAAGTAAAACTGTGTTTATTTGCAAATGAAGTCACCTTATCTGTAGAAAATCCTAGAAATACACTTAAAAAATATTAAAACTAACAAGTTCAGCCAGGATAAATGTAGGATAAAAGTTTAATATGCCTGAGTCAATTGTATTTCTATATACTAGCAATGAAGGCATCCCATGTTCATGGATCAGAAGATTTAATATTGTATAGCTGACCAAACTCTCCAAATTATCTACAAATTTAGTGCAATCTCTATTAAAATTTCAGTTGACTTTTTTGCAGAAATTGAAAAGCTGATCCTACATTTTATATATGAATGCAAAGGAACCTGAAGAACCAAAACAAGCTTGAAAAAGAATAGCATTGAAGGCCCTCCATTTATCAATTTCAAAACTTTCCATAAATCTTTAGTAATAAAGACAGTGTCATACTAGCAGAAGAATAGATCTATAGGTAATAAAATAGAATTGAGAGTCCAGATGAATCCATGTATATGGTAAATTGATTTTCAGCAAGGATGCCAAGACAATTCAAAATAGTCTTTTCAACAGTGATGCTAGAACCACTGGGCGTCCCCATGCAAAAGAATGAGGTTAGATCACACTTGCATAAACTACACAGAAAAAAATAGCAAAATAAATAAATAAATAAATAAAAATGGGTCAGAGACTTAAGAGCTAAAACTGTACAGCTCTTAGAAGCAAATATGGTAGTATATTTTTGTGATGTTGACTTAGACAATTATTTCTTAGATATAACCCCGACAGCACAAGTGACAAAAGAAAAAAAAAGATAAATTGGGTTTGATCCAGAATCAAAAGTGTTTGTGCTACAAACGATACCATCAAGAAAGTATACAGATGATCTACAGAATGGGGGAAACATTTACAAATTAAATATCTAATAAGGGATTTATATCTAGAATAAAGAGCTTTCACAACTCAATAATAAAAACTCAGTTAAAAAATAAGCATAAAATCTAAATAGATATTCCTCCAAATGTGATACACAAATTGCCAATGAATACATAAAATGATGTTCAACGTCATGAGTCATTAGGGAAATGCAAATGAAAGCCACCATGAGATTCCACTTCTTAGTAGGATGGCTAAAATTAAAAAGTCAGATAACAAATACTTAGGAAGACATGGAGAGATGAAAGTTCAAATACAGTCCTGGTGGAAATGTAAAATTGTACGGCCACACTGGAAAACAGTTTGGCCATTGTTCAAAAAGTTAAACATTAGGTTACCATATGACCCAGCCATCCCACTCCTAGACGTATTCTCAAGAGAAAAGAAAACATGCATTTCCACAGCACTTTACAAATGAATGTACATAGCAGTGATATTCCTAGTAGCCAATAAATGGAAACAATCCAAATATCCATCATTGGTGAATGGGTAAACAAAGCGCAGTATATTCATATAATGGAATATTATCTGCCCATTAAAAAGAAATGAAATATTGATATATGCTACAACATGGATGAACCTTGCAAACATCATGCCAAGTAACAGAAGCCAGTCACAAAAGACTATGCATTTTATGGTTCCATTTAGTATATACAATGTTCAGAATAGGTGAATCTATAGGACAGAAAGTAGATTAATGGTGTTTTGGGGATAAGAGTGTATGTAGGTGGGTAGAGGGTGGCTAGTGATTGCTAATGGGTTTTTTTTTTTTTTTTTTGAGTTAAAGTGCCATACAATTAGAATGTAGTTATGGTTATACAATTATTTGAGTATACTGAAACAGTTGTACAGTGTACATACATAGATTTTTTGGTATGTGAATTATATTTCAGTAAAGTTCTTTAATTAGTTTATGCTTATTGTAGAAAAGTTGGAAAATACCCAAAATCATAAACAGGAAATAGAAAAAAAGTAATCCTGACTGGATATCTGGAAATTCTTTTTGGGGGGTATGGGGTATGAATCACACATATAAAATTTAATTTCCTACTTTTTCAATTAAATTGAGAAAGTTTAGGAATCTTTGGCTTAATCATTGTTTATCTACTCCTCTTGCTGGATGTTAGGTTGTTTCTAGTTCATATAGAATTTTATAATTTTAGTTGATGTATCATGCATTCTTGGGCATAAGCTTTTATATGAAGTTTGAATATTAGGAAAGAATTTTGGAAGCTATATTAGTTTTCTAAAACTATTATAACAAATTAACACAGATTGAGTGGCTTGAAACAACAGAATTTTAGTCTCTTACAGTTTCAGAGACCAAACATCTGAAATCAAGTGGTCTACAGTGTTGGTTCCTTCTAGAGGCTCGAAGGAGCATCTGTTCCGTGCCTGCCTCCTAGCTTCTTGTGACTGCCAGCCGTCCTTGGAATTTCTTGGCTTGTGTCTAAGTCACTCTAGTCTCTACATCTTTCCATCTCCTTCTCTGTGGGTGTTCCTTCTCCACTTCTCCTTTTTTGTAAGGATAGTCATGTCATTGGATTTAAGGCCCACCTTAATCCAAGATGATCTTGTTTCAAGATGTGGGCTTAATCACACTTGCAAAGACTCTTTTTCCAGATAAAGTCACATTCACAGATCGCTACCATTCAACCCAACCCACTATGGAAGCAATGGGGTGGGAGGTACCATTCAACCCACTATAGAAGCAGTGGCATATCAAAAGGATGGGAGGTAGCCATGGGAATGGTCTGCCCCAGGTGCACGCAAAATGGGGAAGCATTTTGTATAGAATGGAAAAACAACAGCAAAGATAGCTAAAAGTTGATCTGCTTTTTACAATCATGTGCTGACAGTTCTAAACATTATCAGTGATAAAATACTTCTCCCTAGTGATATTAACTGTGCCATTTCTGCTGCCCCTGCTACATACATGCTTTACTGCTTGGAAACAGGATTACTTGGTGAAATAATATGAACCTTTCAATTCTCATGATACATGTTTTCAGCTTAATATCCAGGGTGCAACCCCCCAACTTTATACAAGGTAATACAAATATAATAGTATGAATACATATGCTAATTTGATAGAAAATATTTTAATGTTTACTAGTGTAGTTGGAGGTGTTAAGTATTGCACTGGTTATTTGTAATCTAGTTTTATAAAATTTCTAATGTCACTGTTTCTGTTAGACTCTTAGAAGACGCGTGGTTCTCTCATAGATATGTAAGAACTGTTTATATAGTAAAAATATGCGGCCTCTAAATGATTGCTTATATTTTTCACTTTTGTTTTACTTTTTTAGAGAGCAGAATATTTAATTTCTATAAAGATTTTTCTTTATGTTTCCCTTTATTGCATGCCAGTGTTCGTTTTTTAAAAACTTGTAACTCTTAGGCTGCGATGTGAAAACTGTCTTTCTTTTTTTTTAATTTGGAGACAGAGTTTTGCTCTAATGCATGCAGTGGTATGATCATAGCTCAATGCAGCCTTGAATTCCTGGGCTCAAGTAATCCTCCTATCTATCTCAGCCTTCCAAGTAGGTGGGAGTACAGGCACACGCCACCACACCTGGCTAATGTTCTGGTGGTGGTTGTTGAGATGGGGTCTTGCTGTGTTGCTCAGGCTAGTTTTGAATACTGGCTCAAGTGATTATCCTGTCTCAGCCTCCCAAAGTGCTGGAATTTCAGAGGTGAGCCACTGTGCCCAGATTTCTCTCTCTCTCTCTCTCTATATATATATATATATATTTTTTTTTTCTTTCTTTGAGATGTAGTCTCTATCTGTTCCCCAGGCTGGAGTGCAGTGGCATGATCTCAGCTCACTACAACCTCTGCCTCCTGGGTTCAAGCAATTCTCCTGCCTTGGCCTCCCAAGTAGCTGGGATTATAGGCGCGTGCCACCACACTGGGCTAATTTTTTTATTTTTAGTAGAGACGAGGTTTCACCATGTGGTTAGGCTGCTCTCGAACTCCTGACCTCATGATTTGCCTGCCTCAGTCTCCCAAAATGCTGAGATTACAGGCGTGAGCCATCGCGCCCGCCCTTATTTTTATATATCTTTCATAACGTTTCTATCTCTTTCTCTCTCTTTCTCTGTTTCTGTGTGTGTCTGTGTCTGATAATAAAATACATTAAATTTTATTTTATAACGTGTTTTATAAGGTCAGTAGATTTGTTTGTGATTTTAATGGCTGCATAGTGTTCTATCATGTGGGTATATTCTAAATGTAATAATTCCTCAATGGTGTATTTAGTTTACTTCTAGTTTGCTGCCTTAGTTTATCACAAACATGGTGAATAGCCTTGTGTATATTTTGTTGTACAATTCTTATTGGTACATTATGATTTTTCACCAGTATATATTTACTTTTTGAGAATTTAGCTTTTTGATTCACATGAAAGGATTACTTTTATCGTTAACAGTTTTATTATGTTTGTGAGGCCTAGGCAGGAGGATTGCTTGAGACCAGGAACTCAAGATCACCCTGGGCAACATAGCGGGAGTCCGTCTCTACAAAAATAAAAAAGAAATAAAGTAGCCATGCATGGTGGTGTGCCCCTGTAGTCCCAGTAACTCAGGAGGCTAAGATCGTCTGAGCCTGGGAGTTTGAGACTGCAGTGAGTTACGACCACACCACTACACTCCAGCCTGGATGACAGAGCAAGATCTTGTCAGAAAAAAAAAAAAAAAAGATTAAATATATACAAAATAAGAGAGAATATTATGACAGGCTTCTACTTACCTATCTCTAGGCTTCTTTATAAAATATTCATTTAATCTGATCTCCACAAGAAATTCTGTATCTTTAAACAGTATGTACCTTCTCTTTAGACAGAGCATTTACCCCCTTGCTATGCTTGCTTAGCACCTACCAAGTCCTGGGTCCTGTGTCAGTTGTTTTGTTTTTTCTTTGTTTGTTTGTTTGTTAATTTGTTGAGATAAGAGTCATGCTCTGTTGGTCAGGCTGGAGTGCAGTGGCATGATCTCAGCTCCCTGCAACCTCTGCCTCACGGGTTCAAGCGATTCTCCTGCCTCAGCCTCCCGAGTAGCTGGGATTACAGACATGCACCACCACACCTGGCTAATTTTTTTTTTGTATTTTGATAGAGATGGGGTTTCACCATGTTGGTCAGGCTGGTCTCAAACTCCTGACCTTAAATGATCCACCCGCCTCGGCCTCCCAAAGTGCTGGGATTGCAGGTGTGAGCCCCCATGCCCGGCCCTATGCCAGCCTTTCTAACAGCATAATTTCTCCTTTATTACTCATAACTATTTTAAGGGCTATTTTTATTTACAGACAAAATGAGACTTGGATGAATTAAGAAAGACGGAGTTAATCAGGTGGTTGAATCTGAGTTCCAGCTAGGGTGACAACTCTTCCCGGATTGGCTGTCACTGTCCTGGTTTTCGCACTGAAAGTCCTGTGTCCTAAAAAGCCTCTCATTCTCAGCAACAAAGGACAGTTGCCCACTCAAAGCCATGCGACATTCTAGGGTATCCTATTTCTAAATGGTTGGAATCTAGAAGACGGAGAAAGAATTTCTCATTCCTGAAGGAGCATTGATTATGCTTGGTTGTAGTGTTTATGTTCACATCATGTGGAATATTTTATTTTTCAGGCCTCTTCATGTGCTTGTGTGCAACGCAGCAGCTTTTGCTTTACCCTGGAGTCTCACCAAAGACGGCCTGGAGACCACCTTTCAAGTGAATCATCTGGGGCACTTCTACCTTGTCCAGCTCCTCCAGGATGTTTTGTGCCGCTCAGCTCCTGCCCGTGTCATTGTGGTCTCCTCAGAGTCCCATCGGTGGGTTTGAATTGCATATTTGTTCACTTACCCCCTTTCTCATACCAGCTAATATTCCCCCAAGGCTCTCATTCTGAAAATAATTTTCATTAGTCCTACTTGAGACATGTGGGTGGACTCAACTTGGCTTACTTAATTTTTCCAGGTCTTTTTTGTGTGTGTGTGTGATTGTAGGGGACTGTTGAGAAGGACTGTCTAGAGCAACGAAGATTGTTTTTATGACTGTACTTCAAGCTCCTCATCGATTTTGCTTAGAGATGGAATAATAATTGATGAAATCTGAATGGCGTGACCTTTATTGATTTGTAATTCAACAACTTCAACATCTTACCAAGAAGAATGTGCAGTTACTCTAGCAGGAGAAACAATGCAATTAAAGCCTGCGAGATGAAATCCAATTGTTTTATAATGAGAAATTAGGGAATTCGATACAGACATTAGCTGTGTAATTGTGGAAAGGGAAGTACTGTAGTTAGAGCATATTAGAAATCTGGCCATGCCTCTTTTGGTTAAAATTTCAATTAAAACATCAGATGGCACTTTTTTCCTATTGCCATTAGGAGAATATTCAATTGACTGAAAAAGACATTTGAAAATTTCATCGTATTTTCAGCAGATTTGTTTCTAGAGTTGGATAAACAACTATTTGTCTAGAGAGAAATATTCCGAAAAGACAAAGGCCTTGCTGGATGAGGCTGGATTTAATATGTGTTAGGGAGATCTCTCTTTCACGTTTGCTTGGTGTGTGTTTTTGGGGGGGAGTTTACACTCTTAGCAGAGTAGCTAGAAAAAGAAATAATGTGAAAGGGGCGCATTTTTTTCTTCCTTCTTCTCCGTCTTAAGTCCTGAAATGTTTTAGTGACCCAGAATGAAGCTTACTTTTTTAATCATACTTCCATAAAATGTAACCCCTGGGACTTGGAAGAGATAGACCAGCCAAGGGTTAGCTTGAAACCTTTATCACTCCCAAACACAGGGGCTTATGGTGTAAGTGACACACTGCAGATAGATTTACTTTTGCCACTTTAAATTTATGATGGCTGAAATGAAAGGAAAATGCCAGTAATAATCCTCCCCCGTGTTAAAAGACATGAAACATCCAGTAATTAGGTGGTAACAAAATCTGGACAGCCTTATCTTTGCAAATCACACCAGGTTTGTGAAAGAAAGTGGAGTGGCCCTGTTAAGGGGCGAGGGAGGCTACTGTGGGGGCAGGCAGCAGAGAGAGCTCCAGAAATAAATCTGCCAGCCCCAGTCATCCACCAGATGTGGAGGGCACCACGGGATATGTTTAAATGAGCTGGTATTTAATGGGAGATTATGTTGAATTGTCAGCTGCTCACTCTCCTTTGTAAATCTGTATCTGAAGTGGTATTTTGTGTGATGTCTTTGTTCTCTCCTTAACTACAGTGTAATTCATGCCTACTTTGGAGATCCGAATCTTAGCTTCATTTAAAAGATTAATTTGAAAGGAAGGGACTTGGACTCTTGAATTAGACCTATCTTAGTTTGTAGGGAGGCCTTCCTGAGATGTGTTGTCGTGTTCACTCCTGTCTGATGGCTGGCACTAGTTTTCTGCTTTCCAATTATTCTTCGCACATTGTTGTAATTACTATTATTTTTTGAGAGAGAGTCTCGCTCTGTTGCCAGGCTGGAGTGCAGTGGCGCGATCCCAGCTCACTGCAACCTCTGACTCCCAGGTTTAAGCGATTCTCCTGCCTCAACCTTCTGAGTAGCTGGGACTACAGGCATCCACCACCACGCCCAGCTAATTTTTGTATTTTTAGTAGAGACAGGGTTTCACCATGTTGGCCAGGATGGTCTCGATCTCTTGACCTTGTGATTCGCCCACCTTGGCTTCCCAAAGTGCTGTGATTATCAGGCATGAGCCACCGCGCCCGGCTTCTTTGCACATTATTTAAAGGTGTTTTAACAAAATGGCAATTTCCCCAGGCTGGCTTGTGTATTACCTTTGCATTGCATCCCTTGGCTCCCATGAGCGAGCGTGGTGACTTGGTGCACAGGCGGTACGTGAAAACACTTCGCTCACTACCCAAGAACCCAGGGCCCTAAACCATGCTGTAAAATGCAAGTGTTGATATCTAATTACCTCCATAAACCTTGGCAGAATCTCTTCGTTGGAGTCAAGACCCCCTGTTAGGGGAAAAAATAAAGTCCTATGTTTGCAGAAAATATTATACTAGACTGCCCCAAGGCAAAATACTTATTAGCCTTCCTGTGTCTTCACTGTGTTTTAGTTACTCATCTGGAATCCGAGCAACTGAATTGAGTTTCTGCGTACCTAGAATACATCATAGTGAAATGAGAAGTTGACTTCCTTGCTGTGAAAAAATTTCAGATAACAGTTAAAGTAGAATGAAAAGGGCAGAGTGCTGGTTGAACAACCCTCAATGGCTGCAGCTGGATCGAGTGCCAAATTGCCCTCTCCCACCCCACACACAAAATCACGCAGTGACACACATACATACACACAAACACACACACACACACACACACACACACACACACACACACACACGGAGTTTCTGAGCTTCCGTGTAGATAGAATCCAGCCTAATTATTTTAGGCGGGAATTAAAAAAATCCTCAATAAAATTGGGCTTGGTGGCACATGCCTATAATCCCATCTAGTAAGAGGGTGAGGTGGGAGGATGGCTTGAGGCTGGGAGTTTGAGGTTGCAGTAAGCTTTGATCGTACCACTGCACTCCAGCCTGGGTGACAGAGTGAGACTCCATCTCTAAAATAAAAATTAAAAATTATTAGTTAAAAAAATGCAGTATAGGCCAGGCACAGTGGCTGATACCTGTAATCCCAGCACTCTGGAGTTTGAGATCAGCCTGGCCAGCATGGCGAAACCCCATCTCTACTAAAAATACAAAAATTAGCCAGTTGTGGTGGTGGACGCCTATAATCCCAGCTATTTGGGAGGCTGAGGCAGAAGAATTGCTTGAACCTGAGAGATGGAGACTGCAGTGAGTGGAGATTGTATCAGTGCAGATTGCACCAGTGGAGGGAGATTGTCATCAGCCTAGGTGACAGAGCAAGATCCTGTCTCAAAAAAAAAAAAAAAAAAAAAACCCCAAAAAGCAAAACCCCCACGGTGTATATACAAGAGTGGGCGGGGGTGGGGTGGGGGCCTCTTTTGTAGGGACATGGATGCAGCTGGAAACCATCATTCTTAGCAAACTATCACAAGAACAGAAAACCAAACACCGCATGTTCTCACTCATAGGTGGGAACTGAACAATGAGATCACTTGGACTTGGGAAGGGGAACATCACACACCGGGGCCTATCATGGGGAGGGGGGAGGGGGGAGGGATTGCATTGGGAGTTATACCTGATGTAAATGACGAGTTGATGGGTGCTGACGAGTTGATGGGTGCAGCCCAACTCGGCATACACCAACATGGCACAAGTATACATATGTAACAAACCTGCACGTTATGCACATGTACCCTAGAACTTAAAGTATTAAAAAAAAAAAAAGTGGGCGGGGGGGTCCCCTTACAAAGCAAGTGTTACTGTCCACAGAGCAAATGTCAATATCTTAATGTACTAGTAAGGGAAAATTCTGTTAAGACATAATTGTTTGGCTTTGTCAGTTTGTCAACTTGAAAACAGAGTCGGCAGCATCTGAAGAGTTGTTTTATTACCTGTGGAGCTGAGAGGTGAACATAGTCGTTTTTCAGGAAGCCTCTTTTGGCTCAGAGAGATCAGAAGCCGGCCCACACTTGCCACTTCCTGGAGGACTGTCAGTGCTAGCTAATGAGACTGTAAAAGTGGGATATCTGCCCAGGAGACAGTGGGGAAGGAAATCAGGGGTCAACCTTATAGGGAAGGGCTGTTTGCAGAGAAAGTGCCTGCTATGTAGCAGCTGGTACTTCTCCATCTTGAAACTGTCCTTCCTGGTTCTCATTTTTCATCATGGGATTTTTTTTGTCTTATTTCTAGATTAGGAATCAAGAAGAAATGACTTTCTCCTCTTAGACATTTAATTTACTCGGTGTTCCCTAGTCATGAGATACTTCTGTGTTATCCTTAAATACCTAAGTGGGGACCTTATTCTTAACAGTAGAAAATCACTGTGTGTGATGATGGTGTATACCTGTAATACCAGCCACTCAGGAAACTGAGGCGGGAGGATCCCTTGAGCTCAAGAGTTGAGATCAGCATAGGCAACAAAGCAAGACCTTGTCTCTAAAAAAAATAACAAAAACCAAAAGCCCTAAACATTAGGAAGTTCCACATGTAAACATTAATGGAAAACATAGAAGAGTTGAACCTAGTGGTAAATTTTACCTTTAGGGCAAGACTTGAAACAAGGGAAACTGTCAAATTCTCGTCATGGGATTTGCATTCCTTTGTTTTTTATTAAGGACTTGGTCCTTGGATTGGAATATCCAAACCCATGACCAAACTTGAATTGTCTGATTCTGTGTTGAGTCCTTACTATGTGTCAGGCACTGTAGTAAGCAACACTCGAGTCTTACAGTCTACTTTCCATTAATTCACAGTCTCGTTTTGGGATCAGGTGATCAATTGACTTACAGTCTGGCATGGTGATAACAGAGGAACAACGTACAGACAGAACGGCGAGCCATTTCACCGATCTTGGAAGGCCAGGAGTGTCACTGAACACTAGGAATGGTGTCATGACCTGGGTCCTGAAGAGTGGATACTTAATGTCCATGGGGACATGTATTTTTGTCTGCCTTCCATGGCTTCTTTCATTCTCTCCCTAACTTCCACCAAAAAAATCACCATGATATCCAGCTGTGGAAGAGTTCATTATGGGGAGCTTCCTAGAAGAAGTAGTCCCTGAACTGGGTCAGGCTAAACAAATATGCCAAGAAGGATTTCCGGCAGCAGTTGATAAAAGATGAGTAGAGAGAGGGAATGGATGGTACTATATTCCGTACCTTTTGGATACTCTCTAAATCCTTGTCCCTGTTGTCTATGCCATGTTGATAGAGTTTTCAAGTCCTGTCCCATACCTGGGATCACTGGATTCTCATCTCAGTAGCACCTTTGTGTGACAAGTCTTCTGTAATACCTTATTATGTTGAAATAAAGTTCGCAAATAACATAACTTACATGTACAACTATATTTTTAATTCGATATGGTGGCTTTACTGTAATGCAAAGAAAAAATAACGGAAACAAAATGGTGTGTGTTTCAACATGTGAATGCTTGGGCCGGGCTACAGGAAAGATGGAACATATGTATCCATGCATGAATCACCTTGAGTGGACTCAAAAAAAAAAACACACACCCTTACCAGGTGTATGGTATTGCAGACTCCAGTACCACCAACCTTGAGTGAGGCCTGACTGTATTAGTCTGTTCTAATGCTGCTAAGAAAGACATACCTGAGACTGGGTAATTTATAAAGGAAAGAGGATTAATGGGCTCATGGTTCCACATGGCTGGGGAGGCCTCACAATCATGGCCGAAGATGAAGGAAGAGCAAAGGGATGTCTTACTTGACAGCAGTCAAGAGAGCATGTGCAGGGGAATTCCCATTTATAAAACCATCAGAGCTCATGAGACTTACTCACTACCACGAGAACCGTATGGGAGAATCCACCCCCATGATTCAGTTTTCTCCACCTGGTCCTGTCCTTGATGCATGGGGGTTATTACAATTCAAGGTGAGATTTGGGTGGGGACACAGCCAAACCGTATCAGTCACCCTCCAAAAATCACACAAAATCTGAAAGTGCCTTCATTCATTCTACATGTATATTGTTGCACTACCCACTTGGAAATTCAGTGGATGTTTCTAGGCTCAGATAATTATCCACAGGCTTTTCATCTGCATGAGAGTCCACTGGGGCAATCTTCATTGAGCAAGACTTCATCTGCATTGCAAGACATCTTCCATCCCTGCCACCATCACCAGCGATCATCACGACAACCAGAAGGCCTTCATATATTTTCAAATTTCCCGCTGAGTTCCACTGCCTTAGACAATTAAGCTTGGAAGTTGGACTCTTCCTGTAGTTTGAGTACTTGAAAATGGGCAGCCAACAATTCCTTTCAAGATCTCATTTCTGTATCCCTGATGATGTCTCTGGCCATCGACTTTGTTGATGGCTTTAGAGCAGCTATGTCATTTAACACTAGAAATTGGATGTCACTGAGTCCTGTGGAAGGGATATTTAATTTCCATTAAAACATGAATTTCATCTGCCCTTGCCATGCTTTTCTTGGTCTTAGCCCAACCTGAGCTGCTGATATTAAGGAACAATAGGATTATTCTGTAATTTTCATTTTACTTTTTGCTTTTTGCTTTTTGTTTTCCATAGCAGTTTTCTAGAGGATTCCCAATATGCTTCCTCATTACCCGGTGCCCAGAATGAACTTATAGAAGCAGAGTATGAGGGGTCCTTTGACAAAGATGAGACCATTTAGAAAATTCCTTTTGTTTGTTGTGATCCATTTTTTAAGGGCAATCACTGCATTGTTGTTATTTAAGAGAAAGAGACAAAGGGAAAGAAACAAACAGCTGGTGTTTAATGACTCCGTCAGACCCAATTATAAAACATCAACTAGTTACGTTGATTTGTGTACATCCATGCCATGGGTATACTTAAAAACATTAGACTGTGCCAGAATTCATCTTGGCTTTGTTTACATTTATCTTTTAAACGTATAAGACTATTGATGGCACCTCACCAAGGTTATAACCCCTTTATAATCATTAATTTTTAATCTAGAAAATAGTCTTGGAGGCAACAAGACTCATCTATATTTTCTTGGACACTCAAATGAAAATATACAGGCCTCAAGCATTAGCTAAAATCATCCAGGAAAGCCTTGTCAAAGGTTAGGAATGTGATATCCTTCTGTTTCCAAAAGCAGCAGCCCTTTATTTAAGATGCTTTTCTGTTTAATTTAATTATCTTTGAACTTCCTGTTGAAGGTTTTGAAAAATACATGTTAGAGGGTGGGGAGGGAGTTCAGCATGTCAGGACTGCTACATTTATGAGTGTGGGCCATTACTGAAGTCTATCTTTGGAGCCAATGCTTTTTTTTTTTTTTTTTTAATTTTTAAATTTTAAATTCTTACTTTTAGAGATGAAAGTCTCACTCTGTTGCCCAGGCTAGAGTTCAGTGGCACAGTCATAGCTCACTGCAACCTCGATCTCCCAGGCTGAAGCGATCCTCCTGCCTCAGCCTCCCAAGTAGCTGGGGCCACAGGCATGTGCCCCCATACCCAACTAATTGTTTATTTTTTGTAGACATAGTGTCTCCCTATCTTCCCCAGACTGGTATTGAACTCCTACACTCAAGCAATCCTCCCTCCTCAGCTTCCTCAAGTGCTGAGATTACAGGCATGAGCCACCACACATGACCTATGTTTGTATTGTTAAATCACCATTGTCGATCTTTAAGGGAGACTTTGTTTTGATGTATGCAAGATTGAATTTTTAGTCATCTCTACATAGTTTTCTCAGATTCCTTTTTATTTATTTATTTTTTAAGATGGAGTCTAGCTCTGTTGCCCAGGCTTGGGTCACTGCAACCTCCGCCTCCCATGTTCCAGCGATTCTCTTGCCTCAGCCTCCCATGTACAGGCATGCCACCACACCTGGCTGATTTTTGTATTTTTAGTAGAGATGGGGTTTTGCCATGTTGGCCAGGGTGTCTTGAACTCCTGACCTCAGGTGATCCACCTGTCTCGGCCTCCCAAAGTGCTGGGATTACAGATGTGAGCCACTGCAGCCAGCCATCCTTATATTTCTAATAAAAATAAAAAGCTGTATGGGAAGTCAGAACTTGGTTGCTTCATGTCATATTTCCTATTTTTAAGATTTACAGATATTAATGACTCCTTGGGAAAACTGGACTTCAGTCGCCTCTCTCCATCAAAAAACGACTATTGGGCAATGCTGGCTTATAACAGGTCCAAGCTCTGCAACGTCCTCTTCTCCAACGAGCTGCACCGTCGCCTCTCCCCGCGTGGGGTCACGTCGAACGCAGTGCATCCTGGAAATATGATGTACTCCAACATTCATCGCAGCTGGTGGGTGTACACACTGCTGTTTACCTTGGCGAGGCCTTTCACCAAGTCCATGGTAAGAGAACGGCTGCTGGCGCCGCAAACACCTTGGGTCCTAGAGAAACCTGCACACATGTGTCTCCACCTTTTTACCTCTTGCAGGCATGAGTCTGGTCTCAGCAATAACATTGTCCTGCCCATCATAAAGGGCTCTTGAACACATTTGCATCAACTTTAGATTAAATCTGTTGGGGTAAATGCGTCTTGGAGGGCTTGGGTGGACCATGTGCGTTTCAGTACCATGTTAAGTATGGCTGAAAGTCCTTATGGAAATGGTGATTTTTTTTTTGTGTTGTTGTTGTTATGTTTTGTTTTTTGGGGGTTTTTTAATTCAGAAACTTTGAAAATCTATTTTGTGGAGTGCTTGAAAACTGCTGTTTTGTGTCAGTAGGTGGACAACAAAGATTTGTGACTACTGAATTTTCAGGAGATGTGATTCCTTTGTTTCGTAGAAAATCTGTATCTGATGTTCTAAATTCTTCTTCTAATGGGTGTAATCCTCTGTTGGAGAATCCTTTGACGGCTAGGAGTGTGTTTTCTTCTTTACTTTCCCAAAGACGATTTTGGATGAATCACGGTACTGTGGTTACATTTGGAAGTGTTTACAAGGGTGATACCATGTTTTTATAATTTGATGTTCATTTATCAGCCATATTAAGAACATTATTCTGTGAAACTGTTTTCGTAGGAAGTAATTTGAATGAAGAAAGCATATTTTCCACAATATATTTGGTAGATTATTTTTCAAAACCAAAAGACTTCAAAAACGTCTTCCTATTAGTGGACACCAGTATTCCAATTACCCAAACTTGAAATCTACTGTACAGAAATCTTCCTTTTCCAAAACACATTTGGCTTTTAGAGATATCACAGGCCTTCACAGTTGAACCTAGGATGTTAATAAAACAAAGCAAAACAACAACAACAAAAAAGAAGTATCGCTGGCCTATTATCCTCCAACCAATGTCACAGCCTTGGAAACCGTCTGCTGCCTTCTCTTACACTCATTCCCACCTCCCATCCTTAACCTTGGTATTTGGGAACGACTTTTAAAACCACATCAAAAGTCTTTTGAACTGCTTAAAAGAACTGCTTAGGAGGAAATAAGTAAGTACATCTTTTATTCTAATCTCCCAAGTGGTTTTTATGCAAAGTAAACAGACATATTCCAAGAGCTGAACACTTAGGATCAGTTGCAGTGAAGGCACGTATGGAGAGTGGTTCTCCATGCCGCAGGGTGGGATTCATCTGTAGGAAGTGATGAATGAAACTTATCTGCAGGTGGATCACAGGGTTTTGAAATTTCCCCATCACTTTGCTCCTGATGATTGTATAAGCGCAGCCTCTACATGCCGGTTTCTTTGACCGTGATTATGCCTCATACTTTGCTCTGTCCTTCAGTTGGCATGAAAAGAAAGAATATGGATCTGAACTGGGTGCCAGTGCCGTTTAAATGAGGCGTTTAGGAATGGGGAGAGGAGAGAGGTGGATTCTTCCTTATTTTCTGCTGGCCCAGTGCCTTCCACATTAGCAAGCCCAATCAACCATCATTTGTAATCTTTGGGTGTTGAGTCATCTCACTAGTATTTGATCACTGATGGGTTCTAAGGAACTTGGTTCGGTGGCATCAGAGAGTTCATTTTCTCCTTCTTCCGTAAGGTCCCTAATCAGAGGGACATGATGGGAAAGATTTAGAGATGAGTCTGTGACTGCATGGAATTTGGTGAAGGGTGATAGAAGCATCTTGCCATTTGTCGTCAACGCGAATGGATGAGGAGTTGTTGACGGAAAATAGTGGAAACTGTTATTCTGTGTCCTGATCACATTGTTTAGGGACTCTGGGCCAGGGCAGGTGGGAAAAGAAGGAAGACAAGTTTGCTAAAATATAAATGCAGGGTAAATATTTTTATTTATTGGAGAAGAATTATTATCGAATATTTAATATAATATGCTTAATAAAGTCAGACTTGAATGTTGGCTGGTTGAACCTAACAGGAGTATTTCTAAAAAGTACCAGCAAATTCAGTTGGGTCGGTGACTGTATCATGATACCAGAGTGTTGCTGTTTTGGGGGTAAGGGTGCTCAGGACTTGGGCTGAGTGGAAAACCAGAATATGGGGTTAGAAGCAGAGGCAGAAGGATTACCATGTGGGGGAGGACGCACCATGAACTGGACGAAGGTTGCAACTCAGTGAGCACCATACCTGGAGTGTGTCCTAGTAATAACAGATGCCCGACCTCCGTGCCTAATTCCTTTGCCTGCCCCACCAGTGTGCAGCAGCCTCTGCCGCAGCCTACCACAGTCTCTCCTGTTTGCCTGGCAGGAGAGCTCAGAGACTACTTGTGAGCAGGTCTCAATGCCTAGAGCAAGGCAAGGCTTGGGAGAAACAGACGTCCTCTGGGAGCAGCCCTGGGTAAAAGATTAAAGGCGCACTAAGCTTTAGGTCCCTGGGTGAGAAAGCTGTGGGAAAATGAGTGGGTAGCTCATGAGAGGGTTTGGAGAAAAGTGGTGACGTCGCAAAAATCCCAGGTTTTGTTGAAGTTGTCTGGGGAGGGGCACTCATAGAAAGGGCAGGGGACGTCAGCATTTCCCTTGTACTTGAGATGGGATTTGACATGGCTTCCTGGTGGTGGCAAGAGAAGAAAGTGGTAACCTGGGACAGTGGACCTCGCAGCTCTCCTGCTAATGGTGCTGATGGCTAAGCTCAGCTCTTACCCTTGACCACTGGAACAACTTAGGTCACCAGCGTTCTGAGTCTGTCTCATTAAGACGAAAATTGCGATACAGGTTGGTGTAAGGACTGACAATAATGCATATAACATCACTAATGATGGATATAGAATTTCTGCAATGATTATAATCTGGCTCTCCAGTAAGGTAGCCATGGGCCACATGTGGCTGGGTTTCTAATTGTGATTGAGAAGCTTAGCATAGATGCAATCTCCCTATCACCAGATGGCTAGTGTGGTCTGCCTTGTCTGCCTATCACCTTAGAGAGGGTGTTTGCTTCTGACACGAGTATTGCTGGAGTACACATTCCATTGCATGAGGTCAAGGGAGCAAGGAATACAACCCAGCCTTGTGTTTGGAAGCCCTGCCTTCATTTCTTCCCTGTAGCCGGCTCCCTTAAGTATTAAACAGCAGTATTCTAATATCAACGTCCCTTTTTTATTTGCTGTGACTTGCTGTGACTACGGTGATTTTAGTTACAGTAATTAGGTCACCCTTCATGGAGTCAGGCTATTTTAAGTGCCTCTTTAAGGCATATTGTTGCAGATCAGTAATTTTACAATTGGATGTTCTTGTGCAACTTTATTAAATGTAATCTGTCTTTTAAATGTTGCCCTTTTACAGTTATACATTTCTAATTGTTGCTGTAAATGCATTATCACTTTGAAATTAATTAATTTTTCCATTTTGGCTGCCTGCAGTATAATAATCACTAATGAGAAACTCACAGGAATCAATTCTCAGCACAGCGGCCCCTACTGGTAAAGCCGTGTCTCTGCCTCCCTGTTCGTCTTGAGATCTAGAGAACTGGACAAGTGATTTGGGGGGTTCTGGGGGAGAAGTGTTTGTTTCCTCCTTCCTCCAATTTATGGTAAAATAAAAATCACAGATAAACTTGGAAATTGAGTTATTTTTAAATGTCCTTCTAAAAAAGATGCAAGATACTTCAAATAGCTGCTTCTAAAATATGTTAAAGGAAACTAACATTTGCTGAGCACTTTCTCATAATGAAGTCACGTCATGCGTGCATTGCCTGTTTATTTTCCTGTCTCTAGAACATTCTTTTATGCAGTTAAATTACTCTAAAATGTTTTGCACATGCATGCATTAGTATGTATTGTTTGGTAAGAACTTCGCAGTTGGTGAAAAAACGTATTGTATTTTAGCATCTATATTTGTGTATACATATTATTCTATGGGTTTTAATTCACAAAACCAGGCATTGTATCTGGTGCACATAAGGGATTTTCAAGGCTAATCTTGGCTTTTTGCAGTTGTAGCCACGTGTGATGACTTTAGAATCCTACCGCACTTCCAAATAGAGATGCAGGTTGGCAGTTTATCCGAGATACCACGATGCTTTATGTATCAGCATATATTTTCACTAATTTCTCATAATATCTATTAGATTTAATAATTCCAAGTTCTGCAATCTTAGAATTATTATCTTTATTTTGTAGTTGAAAAGCAGAGAGCTCACCCAGCGTGTTCCGTAAAATGATATACCAGCCTTGTAAACTTTCACTTGCTACTCACAGCTGCATTTGCTGCGTCCAGTGCACAGTAGTTCCCCTTCCATCTATAGCTACTTATGCAGTTATGCTTCCTTTTTTAAATGTTTGACAGCACCTTCACTGAAATGAATGCCGCACCCCTCCTCCTTTTTTTTCCACGTAAGCTTTCATTTCTGGTAAACACATCGTTGCCAGAGTTCCCAGGTCCAAGCCAGCCCTTTGTGGACCAGTATGTAAATGTGAAGCTGAGCACTGTCACGTGCCTTTTAGGAGGGTTTTGTGCAACCAAATATTTGTGTTGGCAGGTAACAGTAGAAAGAATATCATGTGTTAGGGTAGCAAGAGCTTAGCAGATGTTTTAGGGAACTGCGTTTTCAAATCATTTTACATTAAAAAATGGCTTACGTTTATGGAACTTCTGCGGCGATCGGGTTACGTTTCCTGTGCCCGCGTAAAGCCAGTCATCGTGCTGAGTTGTAACGGATGTGCGGCTACCCTGCTAATGGATGGGCCGGCAAGGCTGGTTCTGTTGCAAAGTTATAAATTATAGCTAGAAAAAGCACAAGATGTCATTCTTCTAACCTTCGTGAAAGCTAAACGGGGTAATTCTGCCCTTGAATAACCCGCTGCAGGGTGATTTATAGTTGTTACAATTTAAAACATGATGAAGGAGATAATAGATGTTGATTTGTTCTTGAAATTAGTATTTTAGAAAAACACTTCTCCCCCTTTCCACCTTTAAACATACCTGCAGCTGACTACACTATAGATGCCATCAAGGACAAAGTCCCCTGCTTGAATGTGTGTTGGTACATTGGTGTATCACATACAAAGCAGAAGGTGTATGAAACAGGCTTCTTTCTGTTGGGAGGGGGTAATATGATTTTCAAAGTGGACATTTCATTGTATTCTTCATGAATCTAAACATTTCAAGACTCCTGAGTGAGGACTGAATTCTCTGGTTGCCTTTCTCTTGCCAGTCCAGATATGTTAGAACACTGGACTCTCAGGACCCCTCTGTCCTTGGACCACACTGGCTCTTTCCTGCAGTTGCCTGTCAACAGAAGGACCTAGTAGCTGCCTGGGCTCCTCTTACCCCGCCTGAGGCCGCCTTCTCGCAGCCTGAAACATTCTTCTTCCTGCCCTGGATTAGCATTAGCATTGGTGTTAGTAGTCTTTCGTCATTATGTCCAAAGCTTTTAAGTTTACAGTGCTTGCTTAGTCCAGAGACCAATGGATATAAGTAAGTTGGAAAAGGGCAAAGGATTTAGAATCATGAGAGTTGTATTCAAAACGCAGCCTCTGCTACCTTTTAGTTACATAATTTTAAAATGATTCGACCTTTCTGAGGTTAATTTTCTACATCAGTTTGGCTGCTTTAGGCCACAAGTTATTAACACCCACTTAAAGGTGGTTGGAATAATAGAGCTTTTGCTTTCCCACGTGTCCAGAGGAGCTGAGGCAGCAAGAGTTGTGTTTGGCTACTATATGGGTGGCTCCTTCGTGATGATCTTCACTTTTCCCTCATGCTTACAAGATGGCTTCTGTGGTGCCAGCCATTGCATCCTACTTGATAAGGTCTGAAGGCATAGATGGGTGGGATGAGGCTCCTCATTGCATGCCTTTTTCCTTTATCGAGAGAGAGCATTCTGCTTCAGAACTGTCCTCCTGAGTTGACTTCCCGTGAGACTCCACTGGTTGGGACTGAGTCACCTATGTAAATCCTAGATATAAAGGAAGCTAGAGAAGTGGACAACTGGCATTTTGAGCTTCTAGAGTGAGAGGCAAACTCTGATTATGGGGAAAAAGGATAGGGTAATGGTGTTGACGCCGGCACTGTTGAATAGGTGTGTATGTATTTTAATAGATTTTTCATTTATCAGATGAAATGCTGTCTATTTTATAGGGTGGTTGTGAGAGGAAGTGAGAGTTGAAATGAAAGGCATCTAGTCTTATCCGGTCCCCATCCACTTCACCCACCATACCTGAAGCCGCTTCTGGCTCCATGCTCTTTCTCCCCTTCGGGTTTTGAAACATGTTGTTCTTCAGCCTAGAATACTCCTCCTCCGCTCTTAATTTGTACCCATCCTGCAAAACTCAGTCCAAACAGCACACGTCAAGGAAGCAGTTTTGGTCTCTAAGATTATATCAAGCTCTCCAATATGTTCTCTCAGAACAGCCACTGCCTAGAATACTGTCTGACTCCTAATAGCACTCCTAATATACTGAATGAGTAAATGTAGAGTCCTCAGAATTTCTTCTTCATAACATTTCACACAACACAACTGCAATTTAAAGATAATTTCTGTAGTTTTTTTTGTTTTTGTTTTTGTTTTTTTTTTTTTTTTTGAGATGGAGTGTCTCTCTGTCACCTGGATTGGAGTGCAGTGGCACAATCTCGGCCCACCTCCATGCCTCCCGGGTTCAAGCGATTCCCCTGCCTTCCGGGTTCAAGCGATTCCCCTGCCTTAGTCTCCTGAGTAGCTGGGATTACAGGCACCTGTCACCACATCCGGCTAATTTATATATTTTTAGTAGAGACAGGGTTTCACCATGTTGGCCAGGCTGGTCTCAAACTCCTGACCTCAGATGATCCACCTGCCTTGGCCTCCCAAAGTATACTGGGATTACAGGTATGAGCCACCATGCCTGGCCTGAGTTTCTTTTTCTTTTTCCTTTTCTTTCTTCTCTCTTCTCTCTCCTCCTCTCTCTCTCCTCTCTTCCTTCCTTCCTTCCTTTCCTTCTTTCCTTCCTTCTTTCTTTCCTTCTTTCTTTTGCTTCCTTCTTTCCTTCTTTCTTTCCTTCCTTCTTTCCTTCTTTCTTTTCCTTCCTTCCTTCTTTCCCTTCCTTCCTTCCTTCCTTCATTCCTTCCTTTCCTTCCTTCCTTCCTTCCTTCCTTCCTTCCTTCCTTCCTTCCTTCCTTCCTTCCTTCCTTCCCTCCTTCCTTCCTGTTCTTGAGGTGGAGTTGTCTTGCTCTGTCACCTGGGCTGGAGTGCAGTGGCATGATCTCGGCTCACTGCAGCATCCGCCTCCCAGGTTCAAGCGATTCTCCTGTGTCATCCTCCCGAGTAGCTGGGATTACAGGCACGCACCACTACACACGACTGATTTTTGTATTTTTAGTAGAGACAGGATTTTACCATGTTGGCCAAGCTGGTCTCGAACTCCTGATCTCAGGTGAGCCACCACGCCCAGCCTGTAGTTTCTTATTTAACGTCTGGCTCCCCTTCTCTTGACAGTGCTGTTTTTGCCTTCACCTCACCGTATCCCTGGTCCATACAGTAAATTCTCAGTAAATGTTTGTAAATGAATACATGAAAGATGACTCAATAAATGAGAGTTCTTAATGTACTTCTTATCCTTTATGCCTCTGAGGTAGGCAAGGAATTACAGCTTAGAATGCGTAAATACGTAAAAGATAAGGCAAGGAGACCTGTCCAGAGTCACACAGCAAGTACCGAAGGTCCCCCCAAGCTCACGGTCAAATGACATGTAAGGGACATACCCAGCGGTGTGGGTGTGTATGGAGGGAATGAAAGTAAGGAGAGAGAGGCGGGGCACAGGAGACACAGGAGAAGCTTTAGAGCTAGACAGCTCTCGGGTCCAACCCTAGCTCCCTCCCATTCTAAGTCTTGGGCAAGGTTCAAAGCCTGATTAAGATTCACAGGTAAAACTGAGATGTTAGAACTACCTCATGGGCTTGTCTTGAGAATTAAAGACATGATGAACTCAATGACTCTACAGTGTGCTAGACGCTTAAGAAATGTTAACTACTATTGTTATTGACTTGCAGTAGAAATTGAAGATTATGAATGTTCAGCATTCAGAACATACTAGATACTCAATAAACATTATTGCTGTCATTATTACCATTATTTTCCCCAACTTTACTGAGGTATGAGTGACAAATTAAAATTTCATATATGTGTGTGTGTATGTTTCTGTGTGTTTGTGGCTGGGCATGGTGGCTCATGCCTATAGTCCTAACAGTTGATGAGGCCAAGGTGGGAGGATGACTTGAACCTGGGAGTTCAAGGCTGCAGTGAGCTACGATGGTGCCCCTGCACTGCAGCCTGGGTGACATAGCGAGACCCTGTCTCTAAAGAAAAAAAAAATATATATGTATTCATGGTGTGAACTGTGATGTTTTGATACACATATGCATTGTGAAATGACTACCACAATCAAGCTAATGAGCACATCCATCACCTTACATAGCTATCATTTTTTGTGTGTGGCAAGAACATTGAAAGTCTAGTCTCAGCAATTGTCAAGTATATAATACATTATTATTATAACTGTCGTTAACTGTATTGATCATGCTGTACAATAGATCTCCAGAACGTATTCATTCTGTCTAACTGAAACTTAGGATCCTTTGACCACTATCTCCCCATTCACCACCCCCTCCCACTTCCTCACTACCAGCCCCTACTGGGAACTGCCCTCTACTCTCTGCTTATGTGAGTTTGACTGCTTTAGATTCCACACAAAAAGTGAGATCACAGAGTATTTGTCTTTCTGCTTCTGGCTTATTTCACAAGAAATTGGTGGCTTCTCTCCCCATTGTTTAAAAATACCCATTCTCCTAATGATGGCACTGTGTCTGTCATAAAAGGCCTAATTCTCCCTGTTAACACTGAACATAAAATCCTCATGTGGACCAGGCACGGTGGCTCACGCCTGTAATCCCAGCACTTTGGCAGGCCGAGGCGGATGAATCACCTGAGGTCGGGATTCAAGACCAGCCTGGTCAACACTGCGAAACTCTGTCTCTGCTACAAAGATAGAAAAAAATTGGTCGGGCGTGGTGGCTCTTGTCTGTTGTCCCGGCTACTTGGGAGGCTGAGACATGAAAATCACTTGAACGTGGGAGGTGGAGGTTGCAATGAGCTGACATCGCAGCATCACTGCACTCCAGCCTGGGTGACAGAGTGAGACTAGAAAACAAACAAACAAACAAACAAACAAACAAACAAACTGTATGTCCAAGCCTCAGGAACCACTAAGACAGATTACACACTGGTCGTCAGAACTCAGTAGGCTTCCACAGTGCAGATTTTAAGCTCTGCCCCCTGTTGCCTGTTTTACTAGCACCAACAGCACACCTTAGCTTGGAGGAAACATTGGCCACTTTCTTGTTAAAATCAAAGAGAAGGAAACTAGATCTGCGTTTGTGAGGCTGTAGTATCTCATCACTGTATTTTTTCTGCCTTGCTTTATGGTGTCTCAAGTCAGCCTCAGCCTTTGTTCCTGAATGAGCACCCGAGAGGGGGAGAAAGTGACTATCTGGCCTTAATATGTGTGACAAATTATTTAATGAACGTTTAACCAAGATTTGCAATTCCCCTAGTTTTATCTTCCCGGTTTCCTTTTCTTCTGTGTACTCGTTGGCATTTTGGTAATGCACTGCCTCTTTATAACTCTTTCTAGCTCTTGTATTACTTTTCTTTTTTCTTTTAAGTTTGTGGTGCCTTCTTTGATCCTCCCCTCTTTCAGTTTCCTTTTCTCCGATTTCATACTTACTTCCAGTGATTTTTGGCTCCCACACAGTTTAGATATTGGAGGCCAGCGTGATTAAACTGAGGCCAGGAGTTTGTATTGCCCCATGATGATGTTTCTGGAATGTTTCTTCTATGAACATTGATTTTTGTATAACTCACTGGACATGTTGATTTTTCCCTGTGAGGTGTAAGGTAATGTTTTCCTAGCAAAAACAAAGAGGGCTCAAACCTGGTGCTCGGAATCATCGGGAAATGGAACCCCTCTCCCTCTTCTTGTTACACCAAGAAAAAGGAATACTTTGCAAATCAGCTGAGAACATGTTCCCAGCTCTGTGCCGGGTGCTATGGTCATGGGTTTCCTTCTTTATGTCTTACTCATCTAATGTAATTTTAGAGTGTGCTCTCGTTAGACAATTGTGTGTCTCTGAGCAAATCACTTATCCTCTCTCGTCCTCAGTTTTCTTATCTGTTAAATGAATCAGTTAAGCAAGCATGGTCACCCTGTGGGTTAATAGAACAGTTTAATTTGAAAGGAAATAAAAGAAGACTAACAGGGGCCCGCAGATACTGTATTTCATAAATTTTGGATGAAAACCGAACCCACCATCGTTTTGTAAGATAGTGGATATTTTCATGTCGAAAATTGTAGGAAGGACACAGTTATGGGACAAGGAGCAGTTCTTTCAATGGAATATATTTGACTTCAGAGAGAACTCACTCAAATGCTGCTGTGACTGTTTCTCCCTTTTACTGTTACTTTTGGAAGTGATAGGGTCGTCCTTGGAACGACTGGCCTAGAAAATGCTACAGGTATCATTTAAGCTCCATAATTCTTCTGTGTGTGTTTCAGATCCCAGGTTCCAAACCTGCAGTAAAACTTGCTGCATCTCAGTTAATGATGTAGTGAGCCAGGTAAGCCCATCTGTAACATGCAGACCTTTCTGGACGTACCACCTCGTGGGGTGAAGGGAAAGAAATGTTACAGGTTGACATCAGGGTATAAGCTGTCGTAGAGTTTAGATTCTTTTTATCCAAAAGCCATTCTTTCAGCCTGTGCCCTTTTGTAAATATCATACCCCATCTACTTCCAGAAAGGATTTGGGGCATTAGTCAGTATAGGGGGAAAATGTTCTAGAAGAAGGGCTCTCACCTGAGTAAATTGGTGTGTGGGCCACAAAAAGTTTGGCACGAGATCTTTTTGATGCGCAGGCATTGAACAAATATTGAGCATCTAACATGAACCAGGTGCTCCGCTAGGGACAGAATGCTAAACAAGTTCCCTGTCCTCATGGGAACCATATGTTGGGAAGACAGATGATAGGCATGAAGGGAGAAACCACTCTGACTTCAGCCCGGGAAGGAGCTTTAATTTGAGTGATTGTTTTCACCAATTCATCTTCACAGAAAGAAATAATATGATCACCTTTGGTTAGTAAACAAAACAAATAAGCAAACAGGTTTACAGGCTGAGGTGGGCTGGATCACTTGAGACCAGGAGTTTGAAACCAATCTAGCTAACACGATGAAACCCTGTCTCTACTAAAAATACAAAAAAAAAAAAAAAAAAAAAAATTAGCTGGGCGTGGTGGAGCTTTCCTGTAGTCCCAGCTACTCAGGAGGCTGAAGCACAAGAATCACTTGAACCCTGAAGGTGGAGGTTGCCATGAGCAGCGATCGTGCCACTGTTCTCTAGCCTGGGTGATGGAGCAAGGTTCTGTCTTGGGGCGGGGAGTGGGGGTGCAGGGGGGAAAGAAAAGAAACAGCTTTACTTATGTTTTTGATGAGCCTAGCCTTTGCTCTGCTTTGGAAAACGGGCGCGTCATTTGGCTAAAATAGTCAAATGCGTAGCTGGCTGTATGTGGACTGATGAGTGGGTTTTTTTTGCTTCTTTTAGATCTGGAAAGGCTAACTGCAAAACAGAAATGCTCATGGTATTGATGTCTTTTTCTTCCTTTGGTGTGATGAAAAGGTACCAGTAGGGATCATCCATAAAACTAGTTAGTAAACTATCAGTTTAATGTACAAAGGTCAAGAAATATACTCATCATACTTGAGACCATGTTCCAGAGAACATTTTGTAACCTGTGAAGCTCTTTTCAAGTCTTAGATAGGAAGTATGGAACACGTATGGCCTTTTGACTGGGGAGGTCTTGGTTTTTTTTCCTTTTCCTGAAATACTGAGGACTGTATTAATTGGGAACTTCCTATTAATATAAATACATTTCGAAATATGTTTTTCTTTTCTGAGACAGAGTCCCACTCTGTCCCCCAGGCTGGAGTGCAGTGGCATGATCTTGGCTCACTGCAACCTCCGCCTTTCCGGTTCAAGTGATTCTTGTGCCTCAGCCTCCCTAGTAGCTGGTAGTACAGATGTGCACCACCACACTGGGCTAAATTGTTTGTATTTTTAGTAGAGATGGGGTTTCGCCATGTTGGCCAGGGTGGTCTCGAACTCCTGGCCTCAAGTGATCCGCCCGCCTCAGCCTCCCAAAGTCCTGGGATTATAGGCATAAGCCACCATGCCCAGCCCCAAATTTTTTTTTTGTTTTTTTGAGATAGATTCTTGTTCTGTTCTGGAGTATGGTGGCGTGATCTCGGGTCACTGCAGTCTCCACCTCCTGGGTTGGTCTTGGGTTTAAATGTCGAATTTTGCCCCTTGCCTTCTCCATGGCCTTGGTCAACATCCTGAAGTCTCAGGTCCTTTTCCGCCTTTGCTGTGACACCAGATGTTGCCTGCCTCAGGCGGTTGTTGCAAGGACTGAAGACAGGAAGGCCTGGAAAGACTTGGAAGCATTTCTGTCACATCCCAGGAACTCAGTAAATGCCAGCAAGGGTTATTATTGTGATGATTTTACTACTACTATTACTGATATTATAATTAATATTCTAATTGTTCATTATTGCCTTATGAAAACTACTTATTATGATATGTTTTTCTCACTATTTGGTGAACATCAACTATAGTACCAAGTGTATACTTTCTTTTTTTTTTTTTTGGAGGGGGGGAGATGGAGTCTCTCTCTGTTTCCCAGGCTGGAATGCAGTGGCATTAGCTCACTGCAGCCTCTGCCTCCAGAGTTCAAGCCATTCTCCAGCCTCAGCCTCCTGACTAGCTGAGATTACAGGCATGTGCCACTACACCCGGCTAATTTTTATATTTTTAGTAGAGATAGAGTTTTTCCATGTTGACCAGGCTAGACATGAACTTCTCACCTCAAGGGATCTACCCACCTTGGCCTTCCTAAGTGCTGGGATGACAGGCATGAGCTACTGCCAAGTGTATACTTATTTTAGGTGTATTATGATGTGCCCTGTGCTTTTCTTTGCTATACTGGAAGGTCATGATGGCAGAATATCTTACTTATGCTTCTCTGTACTCTGTCCACTACAGTGCCTTGCGAAAGTAAGGTTTTTAGAAATGTTTGAGTAGTTATTTCCTGTTTTCTGAAACAAGCAGAGTATTTGATCTTATAAAAATCTGGCTCAGTTCAAGTTTGCTGTGTAGCCTTGGAAGGGACCCTGGGCAGATGGATTTTCTAAAATTACAGAGGAAACTAGATCTGTAACTCTGTACATTTACTCCGATGCCAGTAACAATGGCAATATTTTAATACTATGATAAATTTTTTCTTAAGCATTTGCTGTAAATCAGTAAATCTGTGTAAAGCAACTTATTTCGTCATCATGTGGAATTTCTACATCCTGTAGAAGTTCAAGAGAATTGTCCTCCTTTTACAGACAAGGAAACTGAAGTTTAGAAGTGCTAAGTAAACTGTCTTAGTTCACTTAGCTAGTAAGTGACAGGGATGGAATTGAATCCATATTTATCAGAGGTGAGAGTGTACGTGTAATTATTCAATTACATTTATGTAGATACCTGCATACATGCATGCCCCCCTTAGACTCCATTGTTCCAAAAGGTAATGATAACAGATTAAAAATTAGTGGGAGGTGGAAGGAAATGCAAAAGTAGACATTTACTTGAGAAAGAAAAAAGAAACCATGCAGGATTCCATTTCACAAACCTGTACACCTGTTACTGGGGAGTTGGCGGAGGGTACTGGAGGAAGGCAGACTTTGTTCTAAGCTGATAGCAGCCGAGGAAAGCAGAAGAACATCATCATTATTACTACTATTATGGAGTCAGAGTTTCCTTCTGTCATCCAGGCTGGAGTGCAGTGGCATAGTCTCCGTTTTCTACAATGTCCACCTCCTGGGTGTAATCGATCCTCCTGCCTCAGCCTCCCAAGTAGCTGGGATTACAGGCACCCACCACCACACCCAGCTAACTTTTGTATTTTTAGTGCAGACGAGGTTTCACCATACCGGCCCAGCTGGTCTCGAACTCCTGACGTCAAGTGATCCGCCTGCCTCAGCCTCCCGATGTGTTGGGATTACAGGCATGAGCCACTGCTTCTGGCCTAGAAACTGTTATTAATAGAAGTTCTGGGACAATGGCCCTGCTCTCATTACTTGCCCCCAATCCATGCAATGAAATACTGGCCTGTGGGTATGTGGTCCCTTCAGCTCATTTTTTGAAGCTGACCAAAGGACCACAGTAATTCATAACGGGGGAGTTAAATTCTTCAAGATGAGCAAAACAGAAATGCAGAAATTAATAAGATTGTGTGGATTTGTTATGTATCACTGCATAACAGATTACCTCAATAGTTAGCAGGTTAATACAACACACATTCATTATTTTTCAGTCTCTGTAGATTAGGAAGCAGACATGGCTTAGCTGGGCTGTGTGCTTTAGGGTCTCTCATGCTGCAATCAAGTTGTCCACTGGGCTGGAGTCATCTTCTTACCAACAACGCTGGCATCCCAAAAGAATGGGGTCTTTCCCTGTTGGGTGTCATGAAGGTAACACACAAAACCGAAGGTGAGTGTCAAGCAGTACACGCTTTATTCGGTGGTCATGGAATTGAGAAGCAGGAGCATGCTCACAAATTTACAGATCAGCTGCTCCACTAATGAGGGGTGAGGAAGTTGAAATATAGACTTTGTTGTTGTTGTTTTAATGAAGAAGCTGGACATTAAAATCAAGGAGAGAAATAATCATGTCTTCTCTTGAGATGGGCAGTGAACTTCCCAGAACCAGAGTGTTGCCTTCGTTGTTTGTGTATTTTTATTTTTTTTTATTTTTGAGACGAGTCTCGCTCTGTCGCCCAGGCTGGAGTGCAGCGGCGCGATCTCGGCTCACTGCAAGCTCCGCCTCCCGGGTTCACGCCATTCTCTTGCCTCAGCCTCCTGAGTAGCTGGGACTACAGGTGCCCGCCACCATGTCCAGCTAAATTTTTTGTATTTTTAGTAGAGAGGGGTTACACAGGTTAGCCAGGATGGTCTCAATCTCCTGACCTCATGATCCGCACGCCTCGGACTCCCAAAATGCTGGGATTACAGGCATGAGCCACTGTGCCTGGCCTGGCCGAATGTTGCCTTCCTTTTTATCCTTTTATGGCTTCTTCTGATCATTGTCATGGTGATTGTCAACTGTCATGGCGCTGGTGAGAGTGCCATTTAGCATGGAAATGAGATTATAATGAAGCCTGAGGTCTTTTTTAAGTCCTTGGGTCAGCTGTTTTGGTTCTAACAAATCTCAGCTGGTCTGGTTACAGAGGGAACTTTTTATCACAGGTGTCCTGTTTCTTAAAGATAAGCAGCGTTATTACAGGGTAGAAATTCAGCTGTCACGTAGGCATTATACCAGGTAACAATCTCAAGGCTCAAGGGGGAAGGATCTACTGCCAAGCCCATGTAGTTGCTGGCAGGACTCAGGTCCTTATGGGCCAGTGGATTGAGGGCTTCCTTTCCTTCCTAGTATTTGGTTCCTTGCCACGTAGGGATCTCCATCATGGCTGCTGGCTTTATGGAAGCAGGTAAGCCAAGAAGGAAATGGAATCCATTGGTAAAACGGAAGTCACAGTTCTTTGAAATGTAACCACAGAAGTGCCATCTTACTGCTTTTGCCATATTCTTTTTGTTAGAAGGAAATCACTGAGTCTGATCCTTGTTAAAGGGGAAAGGACTTCACAGTGGTATGAATCCTGAGAGGCAGGGGTCATCAGGGCCAGCTACCACACTCTACAACTTGAGTTTTGTTTTGGATTTTAGTGCGTTTTGGAGGCCCTGCTACATGGTGGTAGATTTACTCAAAGGACTTGATGATTTTTCTTGGCCTGCCTGAAGCCATAGCGTTTATTACGGATAATTTTGTCTTTTCTTTGGTCTTTTCCTGTTTGCATCCTTTCGTCATCCTTATCTTCCCTCTTTCTGGGCTGAGAGAGGCACCAAATGTACCCATTTAAAAAATTATATAAATATGTATATGTATGTGTGTGTGTGTATATATATATACACACATATATATATGTTTATGCTTTATGATGGGAGATAAGATTTAGTCCTTTAATAAGAAAGCTTATGAAAAGAATAAACAAACCAGTAGATAAAGTATCCTAAAGTCAAGTATTTGTTTTCATGTTGCTTTAGTAGAAGGGGCCCTTGTTAATCGATGGCCCAAATCATCTTTCTAAAGAAATGTGTATTGCAGAATTTGAACTTAAGTTATAAAAACTAGCCGGAAAGTGTGAACTTTTTTTTTTTTAAGCCATAAAGCTAGGTAAGGCTGGCCAATCATTTCAAAGTCTGTGTAGAATATCTAGACTATATGTAATCCTAGGATTTGTTGCTGTATTGTTACGATTTTTTTTTAAGCAGGAAGCTAAAAAAGAAAAATAACCACATTTTGCTGCTTTTAGAAAATAGGTTTGAGATTTATTTTGAATACTAAAGTTTGGTTTTCATGTTATAAAGCCAACCATGTTAAAAATGTATAATAAATAAAGTATCTAATTTAGCAAAATTCAAATTTCCCCCATGAAATATCAAGCTCTTTTACTGAGCTGGACTTTTTGCTTCTTCACATGCCACCTTGTGTAGAATTTGAACCACTTTAAACATCGCATCCTTCAGTTTCATATGATGGGGTCTCTTGAATCATTTACATTTTGAAAAAAGAAAGTGAAATATTCTTTAAGAAGCCAAAGTAATCCACGAGAATGTATGGTGTTTGTTCAGCTGGATATCTTATTTATTTGAAGTACTGAGAGAGAAATCTCTTCTGACTGCTCAAAAAAGGGAAGAATAAACAGTGAGAGTGTCCAAGTAATCTGAGCTAAAAAGTTCCTTCTTTCAGAGAAAAGTTATAAAAAGTATATTTGCTGGATCCAAAAAAAATACTGTATATCAACTACTGAGAGCTGCATAATGTTTTCTTAGTATTCTCACTCTTTAAAAGAAAAAAGAAAACCTGTAAAATTTGGGAACTTAAACTTTTTTTGATATTTTTATATTTCTAGGCAGGTGAATGCAGTTAAGTCTGTTTTTTGGTTTTAGAACATAACATTTCTTGTTGGCTATTGTGTGTGCTACATGTATGATTTGTCTCTCTGTTAATTCTCTATAACCATAAACGACCAAATAATGAAATTACCATGGCTGAATTCTGCATATTAACCCAGAGCAGATTTCCTCTGAGAAAGATTATAAGGTGGTGCTTAAAAGAAAAAATTATAATATATTTCAAAAGAATTAGATTCTGAAATATACCCAATAATGAAAACAATATAGTTCTCTTCTGCTTTTTGTCCTTCCTATTCCAAGCACTGGAAAGGAGCTGGCATATTTCTTATGTATGAAAAGTAGAAGAATATATTGGATTCCTTTATCCCTAACCTGGAAGAGTCTTTCTTGGACTGCAGTTTGCTTTCCCGTTATACTTAAGCTTGTTTATTGCATCTTCCAGTGTCACTTTATCTCATTGCCAAGCTAAAGGCTCTGTTGGGTTCTTATTTGAACCCAGAGTGGAGGCCGATTTCATCCAAAGCCATTGTTTTTTTAAATTAGAAACTAAACTCACCTTTTTCAAGTCCTCCTGACCATGTATAGGTCCTCATGTTAGTCTGTAATGTGAAGATATGAAATGTATTTGATACAATAGGAGATTGACTGATTTTTTCACTGAAAGAATATACATTCTGCAGAACTAGAAGATAAAGATAATAAAACAACTCACATTTCTTAGGACTCAGTTTGCTCGGGCTCTGTTCCAAGTATGTTTCATGTGTCAAACTCATTTATTTCCCATAGTCCACTACCAACATGGCGGCATGGGGAGGAGCTGAGAAGAGCATATTTCGCTGAGTTTGGTTGCAGAAGGATGCAATGTGAGGTAGCAGACGCGCCATAAGAACACAGGATCTTGAAGTTGAAGAAACCAGCCTGGAATGAATCCAGGCTCTTCCTTTTAGTGACCTACTGGCCAGCCACATTACCTCTTTGGGCTTTGGGTTTTCTTTTTCACTGTAAAATGGGGAAAGTAGCTCCCACATCTTTGGGCTGTTGATGGGGGGTGTATAGGACACAGCTCAAACCTTTGGTGTATAGTAGATACTAAACGTAATGCTCGTCTTCTTCATGTGCTACCAGTTAATGTGAATTTTACTGACATCTTACTGATTTCTGAGGCCATACAGACAGTTATTGTCAAGGATATTACTGATTATCTGACACCCAAACATACGGAGTTATGCCACTGCAGGTGAGAAATACTCTTCAATTCTTGATTCTAAGGAAAATCCTTGGGGAACTGCCACCATTCCTTCCATTTGATAATGAAATTATAACATCATGTACCGTTGGAACCCTCAGTTCAACACTGCCTTTTTTCAGGCCATATTAATGCAATGGTTAGCATATGAACTTGTTTCCATTTTTAGTGAATCTAATGCATTATATTCACCTTGTTCTCTGCTGTTCTTTCTTTCTTTCTTTTTTTTTTTTTGAGACGGAGTCTTGCTCTGTCACCCAGGCTGGAGTGCAGTGGCGCGATCTCAGCTCACTGCAAGCTCTGCCTCCCGGGTTCACGCCATTCCCCTGCCTCAGCCTCCAAGTAGCTGGGACTACAGGCACCCGCCACCGCGCCCGGCTAATTTTTTGTATTTTTGGTAGAGACGGGGTTTCACCATGTCAGCCAGGATGGTCTGGATCTCCTGACCTCGTGATCCGCCCACCTCGGCCTCCCAAAGTGCTGGGATTACAGGTGTGAGCCACCGCGCCCGCCGTGCATGTTCTTTCTTTAAGTCATGTTAGATCCCTTTTTTCGAAGCAGGTCAAATTTGAATTAATAAAATGATTTATGTTGAAGTACAGGCATATCCCACAGAATCTCTTAATACCAGGCCAAAAGTAACTTTATCTTGATCTGTACTTTGGACATATTTCTGAATTGTCCACACTCAACAAAAGAGTTTGCACAACACCCTTTGGACAAATGGATATTTGAAAACCATCCTGTCTTCAGTTTTAGATTTTTTTCAATTTTTTTTTTACTCTTATATGATTCACATGCTAGTTATTGAATGCAGTCTGCCAGCAGCCCAGATGGCAGATCTTTTAATTAGATATGTTTGTGTTCATGTGTGTATGCATGTATGTGTACATGTAATCACAGTTCATCAAGGACCTAATAAATATTTCTCTCTCTCTCTTTTTTTTTTTTTTTTTTGATGGAGTCTCACTCTGTTGCCCAGGCTGGAGTGCAGTGGCGTGATCTTGACTCATTGAAACCTCTGCCTCCTGGGTTCACACTATTCTGCCTCAGCCTCCTGAGTAGCTGGGACTATAGGCATGCACTACCACAGCTGGCTAATTTTTATGTTTTTAGTAGAGACTAGGTTTTACCATGTTGGCCAGGCTGGTATTGAACTCCTGACCTCCATGTGATGTGCCCACCTTAGCCTCCCAAAGTGCTGGGATTACAGGCATGAACCACTGTGCCTGGCCTTAATAAATACATACTTATGTCTTTCGATCTTTTTCTGTTTTTCTACTATTCCCTTTCCCCTATGACTGCTATTGTTTTCCAGTGAGCTATTTATATATATATATAGAGAGAGAGAGGGAGAGAGAGGGAGTCTTACTCTGTTGCCCAGTCTAAAGTACAGTGGCAAGATTACAGCTCACTGCAGCCTCATGAGCCTCAACCTTCTCGGCCTAAGTGGTCCTCCTCTCTCAGCCTCCCGAGTAGCTGGGATTACAGGCACCCACCTTCATACCTGGCTAATTTTTGTATTTTTGTGAAGATGGGGTTTCATCGTTTCATCATGTTGGCCAGGCTGCAGCTATTTATATCTTAAATGTGTATTTGTAAAAAAAATTTATTTCTCAGCCCTGTGTGGTAGCTCATTTCTGTAATCCTGGCACTTTGGGAGGCCGAGGTGGGAGGATCACCTAACACCTAAGGTCAGGAGTTTGAGAACAGCCTGGCCAATATGGTGAGACCCCGTCTCTACTAAAAATACAGAAATTAGCTGGGCATGGTGGCAGTGACTGTAATCCCAGCTGCTTGGGAGGCTGAGGCAGGAGAATCGCTTGAACCCGAGAGGTGGAAGTGGCAGTGAGCAGGGATCACGCCACAGCACTTCAGCCTGGGCAAATGAGCGAGACTACGTCTCAAAAAAAAAAAATTTATTCAGTTCATTTAAGATGGTTTATGAAGACAACAGGAGCTAGCGATAGCAATGCAAATGGACACTTGCAGACAGTAAGGACTCAATACGTGGGTTTGTTCAAGTTATATCGTGCAGACAGGCTTGTGCAGTTAGAAAATCTGTCTAGGGTAGGGAGAGATAAAACCAGCCACTTCAGCCCTGCTATTTTTATCCTGAAGATTTTTTTTAACTCTGTTTATGAATAAAACATTTTAATCAGTGCTGTATCAACACTGATCAATTTTTTTCATGAAATGTAATACAGGGTGAATTCCATTAAGTCAATTAAATACTTTGATCCAGTTTTGAAACAGTGCAAAGATAGTTAAGCTCTTCTTTTATTGAAATCCTTTTTACCAAAACCATTTTTTATGTTTATTTTATAGTGAAGATTTCATGTATCTGTTTTCTGTACATGCCAAGTTGTACAGCTTTTTCTATTGTGAGTTTCCTTTTGCGTCAATTTTTCCCACCAAGTCTAACTTTTAGATTAGGCAGATCTCGATTTCACCACATCTGGTTTTTGTTGTCATTGAGTTTTTGTGATGCAGTGATTTCAATGAGAAATATATGCCATTAATTTGATGAAAGATCAGCATTTATTATCTAATACCCAAGACATTCCCCAGCAAGCCTCCTCCAGTATTCTAGAGTTTCTTATTTCTTGAGGATTGGTCTCTGGGCATACTGCTAATCTCATTGTTTCCCAGACTTTCAATGTTTTGGATGACTTTGGAAGCCTTGATTTCTGTAGGCTGTGGCAGGACAGTTTCTGATAGACAGATCAAGGTGTTGTATGTTGCTCTAAAACAGCATCTCTCAAACTTTTTTGGACCACTACCTAAGTTTTTTCTGTTGCAACCCAATGCATTTATACTTATGTATATTCGTGTGTGTGTGTATGTGTATGTGTGTGTGTATTATAGGCATGTGCGTGTATTTGTCTGAAATAAAAGTTTTACAAAATGATACTTTTGCCTATGAGCAGTGTCCTCTGCTGTTTTTTTTTCTTGGTTGTGTTTTTTGTTGTTGTTGTTGTTTTTGAGATGGAATTTCATTCTTGTTGCCCAGGCTGGAGTACAGTGGTGCGATCTCGGCAGACCCCAACCTCCACCTTCCAGGATCAAGTGATTCTTCTGCCTTAGTCTCCTGTGTAGCTGGGATTACAGGCATGTGCCACCACGCCCAGCTATTTTTTTTTTTTTTTGTATTTTTAGCAGAGATTGTTGGTCATGCTGGTGTCGAACTCCCAACCTCAGAGGATCCATCCTTCTCGGCTTCCCAAAGTGCTGGGATTACAGGCTTGAGCCATTGTGCCCAGCTGTGTTTTTTTTGTTTGTTTGTTTTTGTTTGTGCATGTGCCAATAATGGCCCAGTTTCAATATCCACTGTTGGTTTCACCACCCCACTAGATCACAGTCTGGCCTTTGACAGTCACTGCCCCAATACTGTTTGATCTGCTCCCCTCTGATAAACGTTCATTGAGTGCCCCACGTGTCAGGCACTGACTTTAGGCGTAGCAAATGCAAAAACGATCTAGGTGTTCTGGATGTATGGGTGCCTACCTTAGGAGGACGCAGATGGGGAGAATGGGAAAGGGAGGTGAGATGAGCAGCACTGGGATGTGTGACTTTTCTGTCTTGAGGGTAGATACAAGAGGAGTCAGAGAAAGTTGCAGAACAGAGATGATGTCTTTACTGAGACTTGGATGATGTGTCGGAGGCAAACGTGTTGACACAAATTAGAGAATTTTAGGTTCCCTTTGCAGCTGTGGCTGGGCTGGGATAAGGACTATGGACAAACTTACGGGGGTGCTAAAAAGCTCAGTAATGAAGATAAATGATATTTTAATCTAATATTTTAAAAAATAGAGTCTGGGCGTGGTGGCTCACACCTGTCATCCCAGTACTTTGGGAGGCCGAGATGGATGGATCACCAGAGTTCAGAAGTTTGAGACCAGCCTGCCCAAAATGGTGAAATGCCATCTCTACTAAAAACACAAAAATGAGCTGGGTGTGGTGGTGTGCGCCTGTAGTCCCAGCTACTCGGGATGCTGAGGCACGAGAATTGCTTGAACCCAGGAGTAGGAGGCTGCCGTGAGCCGAGATTGCGCCACTGCACTCCAGCCTGGGTTATAGAGCAAGACTCTCTCAAAAAACAAACAAGCAAAACAAAAAAAATTAATGCAAAACAAAATGACAAAATTTCAAAATTTATGTCAAGACAAATTCAGTATTATAGCAAAGGCTCAAGTAATGAACATGAATTTGTAATGATGCCTTGGGGAGGTGAAGGTTAAAAAAAAAAAAAAAGGCCACCAAGGACCTCATGTTAAAGTTGATGATGACAAAAGTGAACAGTGATGATGAGATTAAAAAAACTAACATTTATTTTTACATTTTTTAAACTAGCATTTGTGTTAACATTATTTTAATCTGTGCACTTAAGGGAGACGGAATATGCTGAGGCTGGCAGTGGCTATAGGCCAGGACCTATGCTATGTACCTTATCTGTTTCTCATGCTGATTCTTTGAGAGCAGTGTTCCCTGTTACTACCAAAGGAATTTAGAGGCAATCAGTGATGTGCACAGGGCTATGTAACTAAAGGGGGTGGAGTGGGATTCAGGCCCCTTCCAACTGACTGAAGTGCCCAAGCTCTAAATCCCTGCCACACACAGCCTCTGTTGGCCCTCGGTTGTGTCTGAGCTTCAGAGGTTGTTTTTATAGCAGCAAAACAGTGAGTTGGGAAGAGGGAGACATTTTTAATATAGACACCAAAAGAGAGGCTGGAAGAGTTGACCATTTAGAAATGTCACGAGTGTCTGTGAATAGTGTTGGAGGCTGGGAGGCAAGAGAAAAAAATAGTCCTCATGTTGCACAAGTAGCAGTAGAAACAGCCTTTTTTAAAAAAATTAATTTTGTTTATGCATGTGTGCATAAACAAAAAAGTAATAGAAACTATTTGATATTTAAGTTTAATTTAGCACTTAAGAAAATGTTTTGTCTTTTTTTGGTTTGCTTTCTTAATCAGTAGCATTAAATTCTTGTCCCAGGGATACCTGATAGAGCTACCATAGAACAATAGTTTAACGTAATTTGAAGTATTTTTTTCTTCTGATGGGTACGTAGTTTATTTTTATAAATAATTTTAAAAATTGTGAATCGGTTGCGTCTCTGAAACATCCTGATATATCTTTTTGTTGATGACCCTTAGCTAAGGATGTAAGACAGATTCTAAGAGAATAGGTAGAATAGCCATGTGTGTCACTTTCATAACATGTGTAAAAATTATCATGCCCATTCATTATTTAAAGAGCTGTGGCCTTTTAGTGAATACCAACATTAACAAACCATGTTAACATGATTTAAAATACGTAATGAAATTTGCGATGCATCTGATGACGGAACTATCGAATTAGTGCACATGGCGTTGACTGATCGCCCTTAAAAAGAGTTACTTGCATTGCTTGAAGAGGGAAGATACACATCCCCTTGTGGGCTGGCAGCATTTTTGCTAACTTAAACGATGCTACTGGCAGGCTGGTTTATTTGATGTTGAAATGTCACACAGTATGTGCCCACCCTACGATTTGAATCTGCTGTGCAGTTCGGACCGAATGGTAACGTTCTCTGTGATCGTGTCTGTGTCTGCACCCTTTCTGGTTTTGTTTCTGTTGTCTTCGTCAATAGACCTTTCAGGAACCTTCCTCGGATCTCAGATAACAGTTCTTCTGAAACAGGATTATCCCGAGGTAGCAAAAGCTGTCCTGCAAATATGCCATCGTACAACTTTAAATAAAGTGGAAAAAAGTCTTTTCATTCAGTTCATATTTGCTACTTGTTCTCTTTTTTTTTTTTTTTTTTGAGACGGAGTCTCGCTCTGTTGCCCAGCCCAGGCTGGAGTGCAGTGGCGCCATCTCGGCTCACTGCAAGCTCCGCCTCCCGGGTTCACGCCATTCTCCTGCCTCAGCCTCCCGAGTAGCTGGGACTACAGGCGCCCACAACCGCGCCCGGCTAATTTTTTGTATTTTTAGTAGAGACGGGGTTTCACCGTGGTCTCGATCTCCTGACCTTGTGATCCGCCCGCCTCGGCCTCCCAAAGTGCTGGGATTACAGGCGTGAGCCACCGCGCCCGGCCACTACTTGTTCTCTTGATTCCGTCAAAGTAATGACTAAGTACAGGTCTTTGGATAAAGAGCTGCACCAAGCAGGTATTGCTTCGTGTCTTGCACATACGTCCTGAGAAAGCAAAGGTGAATTTTATCAGTTGGTAGGTGGAAATAGAAAAACTTTTTTTTTTTCATTCACCAATTTTTTTTCCCCCAAATGCTGAGCTTTCTTTGGGGAAATCTTAATAGCCATTTTTATAAGACTCTGCATTTACAACGTGTGTGGGGGCCACAGAGGACACACACGAAAATAACATGAACTGGCTAGATGCAGTGGCTCATGCCTGTAATCCCAGCACTTTGGGAGGCTGAGGCAGGTGAATCGCCTGAGGTCAGGAGTTCGAGACCAGCCTGGCCAACATGGTGAAACCTCATCTCTACTAAAAATACAAAAATTATCTGAGCGTAGTGGTGGGTGCTTGTAATCCCAGCTATCGGGAGGCTGAGGCAGGAGAATCGCTTGAACCCGGGAGGTGGAGGTTGCACTGAGGCAAGATGGCGCCACTGTACTCCAGCCTGGGTAACAGAGCGAGACTCGGTCTCGCCAAAATAAAAGTAAAAATTAAAATTTAAATTTAAAAAAAGTAAAAAAAAAAAAAAAAAAAAAAGAACATGGACTTTGCAGCTTTCCCTGGGCTTAGTAACTTGTCTGACCTCTCATGCTGGAGTTCGAATCCCCTTGTTTCTAGAAGAGAAATCCTTCAGATATGAAGGCGTGTTCCGTGATTTTGCCGAACTTACCCTACAGATTGTTTTATTATATATTCTGCCCTCTTCTATTCCCTGCCAATTAATTGTTTCATTGGTATAGCTTTTTTTTTTTTTTTTTTTGAGACAGAGTCTCGCTCTGTTATCCAGGCTAGAGTTCAGCAGCGTGATCACAGCTCACTGCAGTCTTGACCTCCTGGACTCAAGCAGTCCTCCCGCCTTAGCCTCCCAAGTAGCTTGGACTGTAGGCAATGCCACCATGCTCTGCTAAATGTTTTTGAATTTCTGTAGAGACAAGGTCTCCCTATCTTGCCCAGGCTGGTCTGGAACTCCTGTGCTCAAGCCATCTTCCCACCTCAGTCTCGCAAAGTGCTGGGATTACAGATACAAGCCATCATGCCAGGCCATTGGTATACTATTGTTTTTCTTAAACGTTTATTTATTTTCTTATCTCATATTTACAACATATGTAGTCATTTTAATTTATTTTACAGCATATAAAAATAAAAATATAAATTAATTTTTTAGCATTAATATTAGGGAAGACAATCTGACATTTAAAAATATGTGTCTGTTTATGTGTGTGTACATACACAGAAGAAGTATATGTGTAAATGCGTACAAATACTAGTGGCTGCTAATAGGTGGCGCCATGTTTTATCTGTGTAGTGTTGGGGGTGGAATTAGCACGTAGGGGTTGGGAAAGGGGACAGGAGGCTGTGGGATGATTAGTATATTCTTATTTGGCCGGTGAGGGAAAAAAAAAATCTTTCATTTCCAACAATATTCATTGTCTGTGTCACCTCAGCATTTAATTTACTTCCCTTACATGACTACTTGAAGTTGTCCCAGGCTAGTTGGTTCTATTAATTACAACCTAGAGGCATTCTGTTAGTAAACTAATGGATTACAGTATCTAAATGGAAGCCAGCAGATGACTTTGGAAGAACTGATCCGCAAGGGCCTTGCGTGGAAAGATTAAATGAAGCTTCCTTTAGCCTTCTCAGGTGCCCATAGTTTCCTATAACCTTAGAGGTTATCGAGGCCAAAGCTATTAATTTAGAGATTAAGAAGCCGAACCCTGAAAGGTTAAGAGACTGTTGTAAGTTCACACTGAAAGAGAGTGGTGTAATGCCCTTTTCACCAGGCACCAAGAAATTAGCCTATTTTATGTGTTTTTTGTTTTTTGTTTTTTTGAGGTGGAGTCTTGCTCTGTCACCCAGGCTGGAGTGCAGAGGTGTGATCTCAGCTCACTGCAAGCTCTGCCTCCCAGGTTCATGCCATTCTCCTGCCTCAGCCTCCTGAGTAGCTGGGACTACAGGCACCCGCCACCACACCCGGCTAATTTTTTTGTATTTTTAGTAGAGACGGGGGTTTCACCGTGTCAGCCAGGATGGTCTCGATCTCCTGACCTCGTGATCTCTCCACCTTGGCCTTCCATAATGCTGGGATTACAGGCGTGAGCCACCGCGCCCAGCCGCCTGTTTTATATTTTAGCAGACATGGTATCCCCAGCATTTTTAATAAATGCCCTTTTCTTGCATAAGTAACTGGATATTTCCAAGTGGCCTACAAGTGGAGCGTGATTTCATCTTTCATCAGGAGAAGCAGCTTTTCCTCTTCCTTCTGTTGTTTTCCTTCTCTAACCATCAAGGTCATGTGGTATCTGCCATTTTGCATATTCTTGCTTTGCTTCATGTTTTCCTTAAACTCTGTGCACATGAATATTTGTGGTATATGGCTTAATTGTAAGCGATCAGGCATCAATGGCTTTTTATGAAGCAAAATTTACTTTCTGCACTTGCGTGTGCCATTATTACAGATTGCTGATGTTTGCCAATGGATATTCTTGGAAATCCTCTTCTGGTTTAAATGCAGTTAAGTATTTAAAAATAATACCAGTGACATGTTTGCATTTACATTCAGCCTGAAGGCCTATTTGATGCTGGAAATGAAAATTTGTTAGACTAGATTTTATTTTATTTTAATTCTTTTTGAGATAGAGTCTTACTCTGTCACCCAGGCTGGAGTGCAGTGGTGCAGTCATGGCTCACTGCAGTCTTAACCACTCTGGCTCAGGTGATCCTCCCATCTCAGCCTCCTGGGTAGTTAGGACTACAGGCACATGCCAGCATGCCCAGCTAATTTTTTTGTATTTATTATAGAGATGGGTTTTCACCATGTTGCTCAGGCTGGTCTTGAACTCCTGGGCTCAGGCAGTCCGCCCACCTCGGCCTCCCAAAGTGCTGCGATTACAGGCATGAGCCACTGTACCTGGACTCCACTATGCCTTCCCCTCCCCTCCCCTCCCCTCCCTTCCCCATCCCACAGAGTCTCTCTCTTTTGCCTAGGCTGGAGTGCAGTGGTGTTATCTGGGCTCACTGCAACCTGTGTCCCCCAGATTCAAGAGATTCTTGTGCCTCAGCCTCCCAAATAGCTGGTTTTACAGGCATGCACCACCACACCCAGCTATTTTTTGTCTTTTTTGTAGAGACGGGGTTTCACCACGTTGGCCAGGCTGGTCTCGAACTCCTGACCTCTCCTTGGCCTTGCAAAGTGCTGAGATTATAGGTACCCTGCCTGGCTGATACTTTCCTTAGTTGTTTTCAGTTTAATAACCTATCTTCGGTCTACTCTATGTCTTTTTCTCTCCTTTCCTCCCTGAATACTCAAGCTTCCAGTGCGCAGATTTCTCCAACCCTGAATACGACAGATACCAACACCGTACTAGCTGTTCCATAGCTGCCCGTTTGTTTTGCAGAACGTTGGCCTGAATGACTCAGACTTGGAGCTTAGAAAAGAGAGAACTGATGCGGCCTGTGGCAGACATGTCCAGTGGCCTGCTGTGTCCTTGATTTTGAAGAACTAAAGAGTAGACTTGACCACTTTTTAAACATGACATTTGATCCATGTGGCATAGCAAGGATGGGGTCCACAAGATGGAATGATCTTGACGCAATCCTCATGACCGTAAATACTAAACGAATGCTCTGTTTCAGTTGAGTGATTTGTTCTATCACGTGAGGACACATCACTTGCATCTCACTGTGAGTTTGAAAGTGTTTTCTGTGGAGAATAATGCTGAAGAAATGGGCCCTCCAGATGTCACTAGGGACAGGGGTGTCACTAATCTTGATTACTAAGTTCTTGCCACAGATAGAAGCCACGCTACTGTACAAGTTTCATACTTGAGGAGTGGACATCTGACGCGGTGTTGGTGGTTGTTAAAGTGTACGTCTATTACTGTGTTGCTTTGGAAGCTTGGTGCCACAACAAAAGTGCAGAATTCCATGTTTGATACTTTTTTTAACTTGATTAAAGTGACGTGTGGATACAGATTTCACTATCCATGACTGCCGGCCTTAACTTTCTCATGTACTTATTTTAAATCAGAGAGCCCACCTGTCCAATTCTAGCTCCTCCTGGGCACCCTGTGTTAGACATAGGCCCTCCCAGCATTCTGAGTCACCATCCGCTGCTCTTGCACTGTCCATTATCCAAATGAGGAACTCATCAGTAAGGCCAGAAAGGAAAGGGAGAAAAAAAAAAAAAAAAAGAACAAGAGGAAAAGAGTTTATTTACAGATGGTAAAGAATTCTGGGCATGAGAAACCCAGCCAAACAAGTAGAATGTGTGCATAGGTGGGACTCCTGCTCTTGTTTTATGAAAGAAATAAAGACAAGTCAAACAGATCTTTTGCAAGGGTCCCCGTGTGTGTATGTCTAACCCAGTGACAGGTAAGGCAGCCAGGAGCTGCTGTTATTTCAGTGCAAAGCTGTTTTCACAATCACAGCCATGCACAGCTCAAGAACCCTCACAGGTCATGCCTGAATACCTTCAATGTGCCCCATGTAAAAATACACAGCAAGTCGATTGGACATGCCCTATGAATTATACCTTATTTATGACCATCGAGCCCTCCCTTTTCCCGTCATGCTTTAGAATTATGGGCTGGAGCAGTTTTTAATACTCTATTTATTTTAGGGGAGGAAAATGTTTTTCTTTAACCACAACATTCATGCAATACCAACTGCTGGCAGTTTCCCCAGCATTTAAGGAAATATTGTTGTAAGACTTTTATGTTCTGTACTTCAATCAGCCAGAGCCAGCAGTATCCCAATAGAAGGACCCTCAACAGACCATTTTCAGCATTTTGCTACAATTAAACTCCTCTGGTTTTAGCCCTCAGGCAATTTAGTACCTTTTTACATATGCACATTATGAACTTTTGACCAGGGTCTAGCAGTCATATATTAGAGTGCTGCTCTTGAAGGCAGGCTTAACAAGTTCCTCTGAGTATTACAGTTGGAGTCAGTTGTGGAAAAGGTAATTTAAGCAACTTGCAGCGAGGCTATTCAGAATCTCAGCGATGATCCTAAATATCTCTCTCTCTCGCTCACACTCTTTTTTTTTTTTTTTTCCTTGTTTCCTCTGGAAGCTGGTAGCAGGAGCTTTCAAAGTCTGTGATTGATCTTTTATTCAGTAGCTAACGAGGGCTGTGATTCTATTAGCGCTCTACAAGGCAAGAGAACAGTGATTTAATGAAGTGTCTAGTGAGCCGGCCATAGATTTATCCTGTTGTCGCTAATTTGCAGCGCTGTTGCCAGCATAAAGGAAACTGCACTCACACTGCTATTAAGCAGGTATTTCCTTAGTAAATTGTTGTAAGGTCAGGTACAGTTATCTGAGCAAAAGCAATGCCTTACCTCTTCAGTGTCTGCAAATGACAGCCGCCGTGCTGAGTGCTCACTGAAGTGGAACTGGGAGATCAGAGGTCCGTCTCCAAGTCGCCCTTAGCGGAGGCAGGAGCAGATGAACTGCCAAGTAGGAGTAATAGAGTCATAATTGGTGATTAGAACTGGAAAGGTGCAATAACATCTTAATACAAACTGGCGTATGTTATAGTTACTGTCAGTTGTTGTAAACTCGTCCTGCCGCCTGGACTAGTTACGTTTCCCTTGATTAGCTCTGAGAAACGAGGCAGCGGGCACTGGGGCAGCCACACAGACAACATCCAAATTTTTGTTGCTTTCCTGGGTCTTGCCCTGTCCTTGCTGTTTTCCTTGGGTACCCTGTTCCCCCTTTAGAACACACTACAGTAACCTTTTCCCACTACCCTGGGAGGACTGTGATTTCATACATGTCCTCTGATCTGTCCTCCTTGCAGAAGCAGTGACATTTATGCACACTGGCTTTGAGGCTGGTTGAACTTTTGTTTTATTTGCCTTTGCTGAGGCGGGGGGAGGTCTTTGCTTCATGTTAGATCCGTATCCCACTGCAATTCTGTGTCACTGTAGCAGATTTGGGGTTGGTGTGCCAGAGTGAAAACACGAAAGAAAATAAATAGGCAGCACTGAGGAATTACACACTTGAGCTTGGCATTTTTCTGAATGCAGGGTTATTTTAGGTGAATTGAGCGTGTTGGAGGCGCCCTTGCAGGTATAGGTAAGCAGTGTCCATCCGTAGTAAAAAGCAATCGAAGAAATTCTTATCTGATGCTTAATGAATTGCCAGCCTGGTTAAAAAGGATAACCCTTTAAACCCAGGGTGTCCAACTGGTAATTTATATAGACTGGAGATGTTTCCATGCATTGCAGCAAAATTTTACTTCAAATTCACAGAAGCAGCGGCTGTCCAGCATTGTTCACAGGTGCTGAGTAGCTGTCATTATTGATAAACAGGTAACTGGTCATTTGTATTGTTTTGAGTAGGATAGTCTTCCAGGATGCCTAGTAGAGAAAAATGAGATGAGATAATGAGATCATTTACACTGACACATCTTACGAATCTGGCACATAGTAGGTTCTCAATAAATATTTTTTGATTCTGTGACTGTTAGAATCTGTTGGCTGAAACTCTGTCATCTGGCTCTCACTCTGCTCGACAAAACTTGGGTAATTCTAATGCTTACTTCACCCCAGGGCTTATGTGTCTTAGGTTAGGGTTTATGATCAAGTAAAGGGTTTAAAGAAGTGTTTTATGAGGGAGTCCTGTTTGCAAATGATCACCTGGTAATTTAAGAGGGTGAGCGAAACTTCCCTAATTTTCTAGTATGGACCTTTGGGGCTCAGGATGAGGATGTTCAGTTTGTACTGCTGGTGGAGCTGCCATTCCATTAAGGGCATCTTTCTCCAAGGGAACAGAAATCTTAGGTTGATCTGGAGATCAGGACCTAGTACAGGCAAGGCAGTGGTCTGTTGAAGAGTAGATGAAGCTGATCAGAGCACAGCGACACCGGTGACAACCGGTCAGGACGTGGGAAGGGCTCTGACCTGTTCATCTCAGAGAGATGTGGCATGAGGAATACTGAGACCTAAGGCTTGTTGCTTAGTATTGTGGACAAGGGATGCTCTGGGTTGTCTAATACTAAACAAAATGGAAGGGAAGGATGGAAGGAAGAGAGGGAGAGACGGAGGGAGATGGAGGATGATAGGGAGATGGAGGGAGGCAAAAAGAAAAAAGAAGGAAAGAGGAGAGAGGGGAAGGGAGGAAGGAAAGAAGAGAGAGAAGGAGGAAGAGAGGGAAGGAGGCACAGAGGTAGAGAGGCATAATGGAGATAATGGAGAGCCTGGCCAAAAGTTAATGCTCAGTTTCCGGTAGTCCGCAGAAAGCAGCTTGACCAATTGACTGAATACAATTAGTATCACAAACTACTAGGATTTATTGGATGTTTGCCGTGTGTCATGTTTCCTTGAATCTTCATGGCGATCCTTCAAGGGATCCCTGTTTTCTAGAAGGTAAAGGTGCAGCTTAGAGGCTATGTCAGAAGCAAGTCAGGATTTGAAGGCAGATCTGTCTGCATTTCCCCCTCTGTAAATCCAGAGCTGCTGCCTTATTTCTTATGTGGCCGCCAACCCTGCAACAATTCTTCCTGGGAGGCTTCATTCCTGAAGGGAATTCAGTCTCCTTTTTGAAGAAAGGGCCACTGCAACTCTCTGATCTAGACATGTTAGACCCTCAGTAAGGAAAATCAGAGAAAGAAGAAACAAAACGTATTACTCCATTTTCATACTGCTATGAAGAAATACCCAAGACTGGGTAACTTATAAAGAGAAAGCAGTTTACTGAACTCAGTCATTCCACCTGGCTGCGGAGGACTCAAAATCATGGCAGAAGGCAAAGGAGGAGCAAAGGCACATCTTACATGGCAGCAGGCAAGAAAGCATGTCCAGGGGAACTGCCCTTTATGAAACCATCAGATCTCGTGTGACTTACTCACTATCAAGGGAACAGCACAGGCAGATCCCATGGCTGTGACTCAGTTACCTCCCTCTGGGTCCCTACCATGACACATGGGAATTATCGGAACTGCAATTCAAGATGAGATTTGGGTGGGGACACAGACAAATCGTATCATAGAATTATAATAATTCCTATTTCTAAGGCAGATAAATAATCCCAGTTGGAAATTGTACTGATTTAGACTTAAAACCATTCAGCCTTCTTTACCATTTCTGAACGTGGCCCTGAGGGAGGATTTGTCTTTTGCTGTTTTCTTTTTTTAAGAGATGGGGTCTTGCTGTGTTGCCCAGGCCACTCTCGAACTCCTGAACTCAAGTGATCCACCCGCCTCGGCCTCCCAAAGTGCTGGGATTACAGGCGTGAGCCACCACACCCAGCCTGGGGGAGAGTTTGTTAAAGAACTGTCTGTTTTTATCACATGACCACAAGTTAAAATTTTGGGCAATATCCCTGAATGATATCTTTTCACTAGTAACTCACATGGACACATCATCTCTGAATTTAACATGCTTTTCAGGAACATGTTCATACTTTCCACCTATAAAACCTGTTTTAGTAACTTACTCCCTTGTGAATGCTCCTTGGTATGTAAATTTAGCATATTTCCTTTTAATTGTCCAGGTAAGTAATACCCATCGTTAGAGGGCACCAGTAGTGGAATCAACTTATTTTTTAAAATGTATTCTGTATTTCATGAATTTTTCTGAATAACTGATCTTTAGAGTCTGAATTGTGTTCTGTTGGGCTTGACTTACTTTTAAATTAAAAGAGGCTAACACATTAGACACAAGAGGTCACATATGATATTCCATTTATATAAAATATGCAGAGTAGACAAATTCATAAAGACAGAATACAGAAACATTGGTGGTTTCGGGGGTGACGGGGATAAGGGGAGTAGGGAATGACTGTTAATGGGTACAAGTTTCTTTTTTCTTTTTCTTTTCTTTTTTCTTTTTTGAGATGGAGTCTCGCTCTGTTGCCCAGGCTGGAGTACCATGGCGTGATCTCAGCTCACTGAAAACTCCACGTCCTGGATTCCTGCCATTCTCCTGCCTCAGCCTTCCGAGTAGCTGGGACTATAGGTGCCCGCCACCACGCTCAACTAATTTTTTGTATTTTTGGTAGAGACGTGGTTTCACCGTGTTAGCCAGGGTGGTCTCGATCTCCTGACCTTGTGATCCACCCACCTTGGCCTCCCAAAGTGCTGGGATTACAGGCATGAGCCACAAGCCACTGCGCTCGCTGGACCATTGGGTACAAGTTTCCTTTGGGGTGGTGAAAATGTTTTGGAACTAGATAGAGGTGATAGCTCTACAACACTGTGAATGTACTAAATGACACGAAATTGTACACTTTGTAATAATTTATGTTATGTGAATTTCATCTCAGCCAAAAGAGGCTAACACATAAGGAGATACACTTTGACACATGTGGCATATTAAGCTATTGTTGTTGTTTTTTAAATATTCCAGCTGGCTGTGATGGCTCATGCCTGTAATCCTAGCACTTTGGGAGGCCGAGGTGGGTGGATCACTTGAGGCAGGAGTTTGAGACTAGCCTGGTCAACATGGTGAAACCCTGTCTCTACTATAAACTCTGTATCTACTATAAATAGAAAAATTAGCCGGGCTTGGCGGTGGGAGCCTATAATCCCAGCTACTCAGGAGGCTGAGACAGGAGAATCACTTAAACCCGAGAGGCAGAGGTTGCAGTGAGCCAATAACTCACCTCTGCACTCCAGCCTGGGCAACAGAGCGAGACTCCATCTCAAAAAAAAAAAAAATTTTTTTTTCTTCCATCTGTATCACACAGTTTCACCATTGTAGCATGGACAGGAAATAATTGGGTTGTATGTAATACCCAGGTAAAGTAAACAGATCTTGAAGAGGGATGCCAATCCCTACCGTGCATGGTGTTATTCACAGAGCTGCAGGGATACAAACGTACCTTATCTCTTGTCCATGCGATTGATTAGTTATGTGTTTGCCTGTGTTATTAATAATGTATACCTTGAAAAATCTATGTGCATTATAGTCTTTGATCTTGTCATGAATTTCAAAGCCAAAGATTCCATTTTCTTTCTTTAAAAAAAAAAATTTTCAAAGAGGTAGGTTGGAAGTAAATTTAAAACTTTTCCCCTTTCTAGCAGAGGACTTTATACTGATCACCATCCATGTTAATTAGATATGCATGTATGTGTATGTATGATATATATACCCATATACACACATAGTCTATATATACATGTATACACACATACACATATATACACATATTTTAAGGAGAGAATTAGAAAACGATCAATTCAAGCAGTATTACTATATTCTAGAGGTGAGGAATATCTGAATACGAAACTTACTCATCTAGTAGATTAAAACAGAAGACTGTAGACTAAGGCAGGATCAAAGGACCTCTTTTCATTGTTCTTTTATTGTTTATTGACTTCAAAAAGACTTTTTAGTTTAAACTGACTTTAATGTCTCTTGAATGCTCTTTTGTAAAATGACTTTGAAAACTTGGGGATAATGTCTTCATTAAGTGGAGAAAAATCTTGGGAAAAATATAACTGTAACTTGGCTTTCATTAGAGTAGAAAGAGATAAAGCTTTGCTTAATTAATGCCTGTTTTCCCTCTGTTCAGAATTATAAGGAAAAAGGGGACTGAAATTAGTGCTGATAAAAGCTTGAAATAGACATTCTAGCACTGAAACGTTTTTTTCTTCCTTTCTTAGAGTTTGGAAACCATACTTCATACAACGCTATGAAGCATAGGGGAAGATTTTAGGTGCCCTGTCTTCCTGGATCTAAAATGACGCCAAACCCAGTGGTACTGATCACCCTGGCATCTTTCCACCTTTCTCACTTCATTGTCTTTTTGTGTGTTTCTGACATCTGTTTACACATGGACAATCTTGGGGATGGAGGGATTCTGTTGGTCTACTTTCCTTACTGTTTAACAAAACTCAAAACTGTCTCTGCTCTTGTCCAAGCCACCAATCAAAACTGACCTTTCGGAGTGTCCTTATTGCCCTCTGGGAATGTTCATGGCCTCTGGGAGTTCAGGAATTACTTTTCCACCGGATCTTCACTACTTTTATTATTCTGTGGCTTTCTGCCAGTTCTCTGCTCAGCCTCTCTTTTCTAGAAACCTGATGCACTTTGTTAGCTTAGAATGCTGTTCTAGGCTGCCTTTTTTTTTTTTTTAGCTTCTTGGTGAGCAGAACACTGGACTCCAGACTGTGAGGCTCTTCCTATGCAGCCTGCTGGCTCCCAATACCCACTACCTTGTCACCTTAACGCCACGTATGATTGCAATGGCAAAAAGGAGAAATGCACAGAGGAACACCACCTATCAGAGTTTGCACTGAGTTTCCAGATCCATCCTTTTGCTTCCACCCATCCCAAGGAATGCAGTTCTTGGAAGGGTCATCTCATGGTACATTGTTGGCCCTCTTAGAAGAGATTTCAGGCCTTCCCTTCTTGTAGCTTGGTACTTACAGGGAGCACTAGGGTAAGTGGAAAAAGCACATGACTTGGAATAAAGACCTAGTACAAATCCCATGTCTGGTTTATACTAACTGGGTCCTGGACCTAGTTCCTGTACCTGTTTGAGCCTCAGTTTTCCCATCTGCAAAGGAGGGATGATAGTACTTACTCCAAAGAATTGTCGTTGGATCAAATGAGTTGGAGTGGGATACAGCAACATTCTGTATTCTGATTTCAGCAACACTATGCAATGTAATTCTGTATTATAATAACACATCTTCTGTGGGTCTTTCTTTTGGGGAAGCTAACGTTTTAAAAGGTTTCCCTTTTTAACCTGTGACCCCCTCTACCCCAAAAGTATATTCAAGAACGAAACTTTTGGTATGATGATGTCTTACACCGATAGTTCTGAATTACTTGACCTGGCTATCTTTTTTGAGTCTCTTGATTGATAGATGGATGGATAGATTGATTTTGTTGTAACCCTTGTTCAGCCTTGCTGTCCTTACTTGTTTTCAAATACTCAAATGCCATTGAGTCACAGGTTTCAGAGGGAGATGGTAATACCTCAGGTTTTAAGTTGCAGGGAGTCACCACCGGTTTGTTATGGAAACCATCAGGGATGTTTATTCCCTCTCCTGAGAAACATAATTGAGCCTCTAAACCACCCACAAAGATACCTGCCTGTAAAATATTTAAGAACTGGTACTATGAAGACATTTCCCTCATGCAATTTGTTTTCCATCTAGGAACAGAGCGAGGAAAATATAGCTGAGTATAAGTTACAAAGCCAAACTTTTAAGCCACAAAAGGCATCTCTTCACAATATCACTTGGAGAAGGGCTGAAGGCAAACAGAAAGTGAGCAGAAGGGAGACCGGTGTTCTGAAACAGAGATGACAGGCTCCACAGTGCAGGGTGATGATGCTGTTATAAATTACCCATTCAGTTTTAGACTAGACGTTCCCTGGAAGCATGTCATGGGGTATGCAGAAGGGCTTTTGGATAAAAGGGGTCTAGTTAATAGATGTTATAAAAACAAACTCGAAAAGCATAGCAGGCTGCCAGGAAATGTCTGAGTACCTTGCAGATGGTGGGGAATAGCCTATGGATTCTGCTTACACCATGGATGCCCAGGCTGGGCCATGGGTTGTGTTTTTATCCTCAGTTTACAGAAATGTTATCAGGCATGTTTTCCCTGTTTCCCTAGCCAGCCATAGGGCCAGGTGACTCCTAGAGGTGATCCTTCGGTTATTTCCTAAACAAATCTAAAACAAACAGATACCTGTAATCTGGGATTAGATAGAGCCAATAAGATGTGACTGAAATGCTCAGGGATGCTAAGAGGTCTACATTTTAAGTTGGTATATTATTAAAGCTGATGCTAGCTGCTGTAACAAATAAGCACACCCGTGCCCCGTGGCTCAAACATAGTAGAAGTTTATTTCTTGTTTATATAAGATCCAAAATGTTTCTTGCCAATTAGGCTGTTCTCTTCCAAGTGGTGACCCAGGGACTCAAGCTCTTTTCATCTCGTGGCTCAGCCATCTTACACACATGGCTTCCAGGGCTGCCCTGCTGTTGTCTGCATGAAGCTGGTGGAAGAAGTAGCAATTTGCAGGACCATGGGTGGAGCATTTTAAGGATGAGGCCTGGGAGTGTCACAAATCTGTGAACTCCAGGAGGCTGGGAAATAGAGCGTAACCATGTGCCCAGGAAGAAGTGGGGCATAGTACATCTTTGCCGCACCTGATGTACTGTTGTTTGTTTAAAATCACTTTGGATTCTCATGTACCTTTTCCCCCTCAAGATCTTTATGTTTTTGACTTTGGAGATAACCAGAAATAACTAACCATGCTTCCTGCCCTCTACGATTTCATACTCATGGGGAAGCAAGACCCCACTCTTTTATTTTTATGTATGTATGTATGTATGTATGTATGTATGTGTGTATGTGTGTATGTATGTGTGTATGTATGTATGTATCTATGTATATATGTATCTATGTACGTATCTATGTATGTATCTATGTATGTATGTATGTATCTATGTATGTGTGTGACGGAGTCTTGCTTTGTCGCCGAGGCTGGAGTGTAGTGGCACAATCTTGACTTACTGCAATTTCCTCCTCCTGGATTCAAGCAATTCTCCTGCCTCAGCCTCCCAGGTAGCTGGGATTACAGGCACCTGCCACCACATCTGGCTAATTTCTGTATTTTTAGTAGAGATGGGGTTTCACTATGTTGGCCAGGCTGGTCTCGAACTCCTGACCTCAGGTGATACACCCACCTCGGCCTCCCAAAGTGCTAGGATTACAGTCATGAGTCAGCATGCCTGGCCAACAAGACCCCCGCTGTTGTCCAGTGCAGTAGGTGCCTTTGCCTACCTTCTATACAGGCTGGAACAGGTGATATTGCACCCACCTTCACAGCCTCCGTAGCAATTGAGGATGGCTCTGTGACAGGTTCTAGCTAACAAGTAAAATCAGAAACCAACAGCTCGTTTCCTTGAATACCTTTTGCTTTGTATAAAATGGTGTAGCATTGCCGGTACTTTCACTCTTGCTTTCTTCCTACCCTGGATGCAGATTTGATATTTCCAGCCGCAGCGGTCTTGTTACTTCTAGGATCCAACAGGGAAGAGAGAAAAGTCAAAAGAATGTTGGAGAGAAGGCCTTCAAGTTGCAGAACACTGACCAGTGTTGGCAGCTACAGGACAATCAGGCATGATTCTTCATCCAGGATCTGCTTTTCCTGTCCTGCCAATTCATGAGCTGCTAATAAACTTTCTGATGCAAATATGGAATACAGATTTCAGAGGGCTTCTGGGTAACCCTCGGAGGTGAGGATGCTTTGTGAATGCAACAGGTGTCCTCATTTTTCTGGTGGAATGTTTACAAATGCTAATTAAGTTTTGCTTCAAATGGGGAACAGTCCTGTGAAGTATTTCTTGGAAGTTACCAGCTTGAACATAGGGAGATGTTCTCCATCATTTGGATTTTTCTCACCAGCACCTTTTAGTTGTGGTGGTTTGGGATGTGATGATCTCAGATCTTTTCATCCTCCATGAAATCTCTGCAGTGATAGCTGAATGTCTTGCCTTTTCTTTTATTGCCCTTTTTCTTTTGTGACTTTGTAGTGAGACACATTTATGTTAGGGTAATTGTCTCATGGTATTTGAAAATCTTTATTTGGGCCACATTGGTTGGAAGATAAAAATATATAAGCCCTAGTCCCTGAACATCATTTGGCCTGAACTAAGGCTGGAGTTTCTCTTAATCAAAATAACAATGACTATTTTTCCCTGCCAAGGAGTGGTGTAATATCATGAAGTAGATTTATGTACACATTAAATAAACTTTTAAAGCATTTTAATGCACCAGTTTGCAATTTTTTTTTCTATTCACCAAAATATCCCAGATAATGGTTTTCAGTTTTTGATTCCACACATACTTCAAATACTGTTAGTGCAAAATCCTTCTTTAGAAATGTTACCTAATTCCAGTGTTTCACTTTATTCAGTGAAGACATGCCTTTGATTATTTCAGTTAGGTGTTAGGATGCCAATTTGGCCACACATTTTTTTCTTAGGTGCCTTTGCTTACAGTATTCAGAGAGTTGGTCAAAAATCAAGGTCAAAACAGGAAAAAGTAACACTGTCAATACCTATTTCTGTACGTAATTCAAATTAAAACCGCAACCACCTAGAAGCATCAATACAAGGAACTGGCTGTATATTGCATTCCTGTGACCTGCTTTATTAATGATGGAATGACTAACAAGGATCAGAGGGAATGTGGTCATCCTCCTATCTCATAAGCCAAATGCTGCATATTCCAAGGCTATCAATTCTGAAAACCCTTGTTCATTTTTAAATAAGGGAAAAATTTGGGGCCTGGGTCATTCTTTTTTTTTTTTTTTTTTTTGAGACGGAGTCTTGCTCTGTCGCCCAGGCTGGAGTGCAGTGTGGGTCATTCTTTTTAAAGGAAGCCATTTAGAAAACTTAGAATATAAATTTCTGTTAGTAGAAACTAATTTATCTTGCTGATCTCTAAAGTATACCTGATTTGGAATATGTGCCCTCAAGTTTTGCTACACTGAAAAAAATTATGGGCTGGGCGCGGTGGCTCATGCCTGTAATCCCAGCACTTTGGGAGGCCGAGGCAAGTGGATCACCTGAGGTCGAGAGTTGGAGACCAGCCTGGCCAGCATGGCAAAACCGTTTCTCTACTGAAAATACAAAAATTAGCCAGGCATGGTGGTACATGCCTGTAATCCCAGCTACTTGGGAGGCTGAGGGAGGAGAATCGCTTGAACCCGGGAGGTGGAGGTTGCAGTGAGCCGAGATCGTGCCACTGCACTCCAACCTGGGTGACAAGATTGAGACTCTGTCTCAAAAAAAAAAAAAAAAAAAAAAAAAAGAAATTATGTCATTTTGTTATCAGCATCAGCAGAATAAATCTTAGATCAAGATGGGAGTACTGGACTACTCCCTTCTTGCCCGGTCTTTGGTTTAGCTCAGGAAAAAGCAAACTAGGGCCCTTGGGCCAAATCTGACCTGCAGCCTATTTTTGTGCAGCCTGCAAGCAAACATTTTTAAATTGTTGAAAAAATATGAAAGGAAAAATATTTCAAGATGTATGAAAACTACATGAGGTTGAAACTTGAGTGTCCTTAAGTAAAGTTTTATTTTATGGTGTTTCTCATCTTTATGTATTGTTTGTTTGCTTTGAGATGGAGTCTCACTCTGTCACCCAGGCTAGAGTGCAGTGGTGCCATCTCGACTCACCACAACCTGCATCTCCCAGGTTCCAGCGATTCTCCTGCCTCAGCCTCAGGAGGCACATGGCACCACGCCTGGGTAATTTTTGTATTTTTAGCGGAGACAGGATCTCACCATGTTGGCCAGGCTAGTCTTGAACTCCTGATCTCAAGTGATACACCTGCCTCAGCCTCCCAAAGTGCTGGGATTACAGGCATGAGCCACCGTGCCCGGCCTTTTTATGTACTGTTGATATAGCATCACAAGGGAAGAGTTAAGTAATTGCAACAGATAAGAGCACAGCATGAAGAGCTGACAATATTGGCCGACTGGCCCTCTCAGACAAAGTTTGCCAACACCCAGTTGAGCAGATATACTTACCTGTGAGCAGAGGTGAGTCAGAGGTGATTCTGTTGTCCCTCCTTTCCCAAGGAAATGTGGAAAGATGAGAATGTTGCTGCCAGTGCTGATTTGGAGCATTTTTAAAAAAAATTATCTTAAACAAGTCCCAACCTTGACTTTCCCTGCGTACCCTACTCTTTACTCGCAGGTCTTTGCTAGGTAAGCAGTCAGGTGTTAGCCGAAGATATGGCAACCCACCGGTGGTCCTCTGAATGCCCACAAGAGTCACCTCTAAGATGATCCAGCCGTTGCGTGGTGTAGCATGCCAAGTCCTTGCTGCCTTTCCTCTGCTCCATGGTTACCGTATTAATTCAGGGATGATGAGGAGAAAGTGGTCTCCCTTTACCTGTTAATTCCTCGGAGGAAGTTCTGTTCGAAATGAATAGTCTGGAAATATGTAATAAAGTTACCTATCAGGACCACTTTGAGAGAGATTTAAATGTGATAATAAGAATCAAAGAAAATGGAGTGACATTGAGGGCGTCTTCTTTTATAACAGCTCTTGGTTTTGCCTGTTAAGCACCCTGTAAAATGACTTTTACACATTTATGGATTGAAATGGTTCTGCTGAAATTTTAAGTGTTAACATTGTTCAAACTTCCATTACTAACACCTCTCACATTGTTAGAAAACAGTTTTATGTTTGACATTTTGATCATACTAACCTGGGACATTTTATGCTAAAGTTCTCATTTCATGCCTTAGGAATCCCCTGCTTATTTTGATTTTAGCACTTTTCTGTAGGAAGCCAATACATTATGTTTGCACATCTTACCCCGACGCACTGTCTAAACCAGTCATCACAGAAGAAATTTTGTAGAGATGGAGAAAGCTTAAATGTCTCGTTTGTCGGATTGACTTGGGTAGAAAATAAGGATTTCCACCCCCTCATCCTGGATCCTTCCCTTTTAGATTTTCTTGTTTGCTTTTCTTTTTCCCTTTTAGATTTTCTTGTTTGCTTTTCTTTAAAGCTGTTGTTACTCAAATGACAGTTCGTAAACTGCACTTTATTTTTTATGACAGCTTTATTGAGATAATTTACATGCTATACAATTCATGCATTTAAAATGTACAATTCTATGGCTCAGTCTATTCACAGAGTTGTGCAACCATCGCCACAGTCAGTTTTCTTACCTGAAGGAGAAAGCCTGCACCCCGTAGTTTTCACCTCCCTTTATCCACTTCACCTGTTCCCCAGTCCCTGCAAACCACTAGTCTGCTCTTCATCTCCATGCGTTTGTATATTTTGGACTTTTCTCATTAATGGGCTCATCCAATATGTGGTTCTTTGTGATTGGTCCTTTCACTTTGCATCCATCATGTTTTCAAGATACTGCACCTTATTTTTCAGTTCCTTGCTTCTTTCTTCTTACAGATACATTTTAAAAAATGAGTAAACATATGTACAAAAATACTTAATTTATTTAGGCTCACCAGGTTTATTAGATTCATCTTTGTAGCCACCAGAGCAACTAACAGTGCTAACATAGCCTAGGCATTCTAAATGTGTTTGTCAGGTGCATAAATCTGTGATTGATAAAACCACTGTTCATTACTTGGTCCTTAAAATCTCCCTCAGTATAGCTGTAGGGACATATGGAAGAAAAGCTGGCTCATTAATAGGATGTGTGCAGAGTTCTGCTTTAGAAATCATAATGTGGACATCATTGATTTCTCTGACGCTGGAAGCTGCTGCTGCTGCTTCTTCGTCTTCATCTTCTTCTCCCTGTGTATTGAGAGCAGGGACCTCCTTGTGCTGTTTTGGGCTCTCCTTGGTTACCCAGATTGGCTGCATCAGCACCTTCTTAAAATATTAGTGTTGCTGAGATAGGAGCTTTTGGTAGATGGATAAATTGGGATTTGTAAATATTTTGCTTAGTTTTTCCCGGAGTTTTGCAGAAGAGAATAAGGTGTTGGTTTGTTATAAGGTGGTCCTTTATAAAGTTTAGGCCTGTTTTAATGGGGCTGACTTGGGTTGAAGATAACTAGAGCCATGACTTTGATCTTGACGGACAAAGACTGCTCACTCTACTTTTTTATTTTATATTTTCATTTCATTTCATTTCATTTAAGACAGTATCTCTGTCTGTTACCCAGGCTGGAGTGCAGTGATGTGATCTCGGCTCAGTGCAACCTACACATCTGGGTTCAAGTGATTCTGATGTCTCAGCCTCCCCAGTAGCTGGGGTTACAGGCATGTGCCACCACACCAGCTAATTTTATGTATTTTTTAGTAGAGATGCGGTTTCACCATGTTGGCCAGGCGGGTCTCAAACTCCTGAATTCAAGTAATCTGCCTGCCTCAGCCTCCCAAAATGCTGGGATTACCTTTTAAAACTCTACCTTTTAAAAATAAGAACCTGGACAAAGAGGTATTAAAGAATGTGTCTCTTGTTATTATGATAATGAGAACAGTTTAGATTTGGACCTACCTAGGTTTTTCTTTCCTGTACCCACCCTCTCACCTCCCACCCCCGCCAACTCCTTACTCATGTTTCCTCTGTAAAATGTTCACTCCCTAGTTTGACAGGAATTGCCCCTGGAATCCTGTCTGGTGTTCTAGTTGTTACCAAATCCAGGCAAATCTTGGCTGTGAGACAGGTGGTGAATCTGCTGGTTAGAACTGGAGCATCGACTTTAGTTTTCATTTCAAGACCTGTCCCCCATGATCACGGAGGATGAAAAGTCTGCTCAAATTATAAGCTAGCTAATTGCTTCTTCAGTTGAAGACCTAAATGAGTTTTAAAGTGAAATGCATATCTCTAAGGGCTAAGTAGCCAACACAATAGGCAACTGGGATAGCAAAGACTAATTTAGAAAAGGTTGTTTTGTTCATTTCTCTTTTTCTTTCTTTTTCCTTCCCTCCCTTCCTTATTTCCCGTCTTCTTCCTCCCTCTTCACTCCCGTCTCCCCCTTCTTTCCTTCCTTCCTACTTCAGTTCCCTTTTTCCTCTTTTTCCCCCTTTTATTTAACCATTATAAATACGATGCAGTTGCGTCTGGAGCTGTTGCTGGTAATTAAATAAATTATTTATACATTTAACACAGTCTTGAATTACTAGGTGATCATCTTAGGCACTCAAAAGCATAAGAGCCCTTGAAAGCAATATCTAAGCATAGATATTCCATAGCACATCTTACAATCTAAATATTGCTTTTAGTGTAATCGAAGCAGCAAGAGTAGTCACAGCAGTTGATGGACTATTTTTCAAATTGATTTCAAAAATGTATTTAAGGGGATGATCTTCTAGTCTAGATTACCTATTGATTTTTAATATGAAAAGCTCATTATGTAAGCAGTAACCGCATATAAAAACCTAGCAAACCTTTGCATAAATCCTTTAATTGAATTTCCAGAGCCTGTGGTTCTACTTTTTTTTTAATTAAATCTATTTCTTTTTTTAAGTGTTACTGTGTAATTTGCATGCTGTGAAGAGGCCCTGTCCCAGATAAAGTGCCATTGATCCTTATTAAACCTCACCTCTGGGCTTGCTTAAAACTAACTGGAAAAATTAAAGTGTTCATGCCGCAATGCACTTATAGCTTGTGTGATAGGATTATGGAAAAAATAATAAAACTAATTTCCAGGGGAGAATTTATAATGTGAGATTTTATTTTTTTTCAATTTGGTAATTAATAGTGAAATCATATCATATATATAAATCATATTTTAGCCTATAAACTGAAATGGCAATTAGGAAAGATAATATATACTTGATGTAAAACCATGTTACGTACGGATAATCTTTTGGCGCTTTAATTTTTTAATTGTAGAAGGAGAGAATTATGAATTCAAGTCAAACACATTAAATGGTGGGTTTCATCCGAAAAATCTGATTCTTTTACTATGTACTATATTAATGGATTTATAATATTAGTGTGAGGAAGTATAAAAGATATGGAAAAAGATATTCTGGTTAGGTTCATGCTAGAATGTATGTATTAGAATTACCAGGGGAAAGAAAAATATAAAATCTGCAGTAGGTTTTTCTATTTCTTAATACCTAACATTTGTTATTTTAAAAGCAATAAAATCCCCTAAAGAAATATTCATAATCAATAAGAACACAAAATATGGAATATATTAACTGAGTTATAAAAATGTTTGTAGTATAGCACAAAATGAAAAACACAGCAAGTTATGTACGGTTTAAAGTGTAATCAATTTTGAGGTTGTATACAAGGATATAAATGATAAATACAAGTAGTAGCATTTTTAGTAAAGGCTGTTACAAAATACTGTATTTATGGCCTCTTCCATTCTTTTTATAGCTCATTAATGTAGAAAACAAACACAGTGTATCCATCTTCTCAGACAGTTTAAAATTCCCTTAAATGATATTTTTAAATGTAAATAACTGAGCTCATTTGATCTGGTTCTTCCTTAGGCCAGTGTTAGCACGGATGGCAATATTCACCACCTTGGGGTTCCTTTTCAGACTCCGGAAAGAAAAAGTGATGATAATGACGTATTTCCCTCCCTTCCACAAAACAGGGCCAGGTGTAACATTCTCACAAATGGCTTGGCAGCCTACTCTTCTCTCTCAAAACCCCATGCCCACCTTGCTTTTGCACCCTCCACCCCAAGGAAAGCCTTCCCACCTTTGGAAGCTGCATTAATTCTTCCGGGCCACAAGGGGGCCGTTTAGTTACTGGTTCACTGCACTGGCTGGCAGGAAAGAGTTTTAATGCAGGCTCCACAGGTGCTTAATTTCCTGTGGTCCTTATGAATATGCATACAGTATGTGCTCAGCAATCTAGCGGTTCAAACGAGACAGCTGGTTCTGGTGGTGAGGGTTTTTAAAATTTATTATTTATTTATTTTTTTCTCTCCCCTTTCCTTGGACAAGCCCTTTTTGGGTAAGCTGAGTCTGTAATATAATTTCATTAACTCATTTCCAGTATTTAATTTGGTTTTGATATTTCCATCATGGCCCCTTTTCTCCTTTCATTTTGTCATTCTGTAGAATCGTCAGTCTGTATTATGATCAACGAGGCATATTGCTATGGCTCTAGGAATCACCAGTGTAGATATCCAGGCTTCCTAAAATATAAGTAAGTCAGATTTAGCAACCCTATGTTTTCCTGAATGTAGGAGTATTTGCAAAAGGAAAAAAATAAACATACATCTTGGAAAGCAGAGAAAAGTGTTTTGTTTTCTATTTGGATTAACATATTCTTCATCACTGTGTAACTTCATCCATCCAGTGTGTATACCTACTATGTGTCTGGCACCACTTAAGACAGTAAGGATATGGATATGAATTTGTATCAGTCAAGCCTTCCAGGATCTCGTTATCTGGAGAGAAAGATTAAAACATATGCAAATAATTTTGAAACAAGCAAAGACCTAACTCAGCCTGAGAGGAGGTTGGGTTTAGAGAGCGCTTTCATTACAATGTTTTAAAGCTTTTGTATTTATAACTGTAGTTTATTTGGACTTTATGATTTACCAAGTAATATTATTAGATGCAAATATGGTAGTACTATGAAGATTATGGTTTTTGAATGAAGTCACTTTGTGGCATGATGGTATAAAAATAAGATACTCTCATAGTGAAAATGGAGATAACACATGTCCTATTCGCTAGAATAGACTGTCATTGCTCTGGTTGCCTCCAAGGAGGAAACTATTATAGGAATGATTGCATGGAGGTTCATCTGTGGAATATGGGCAGTCATCTACAAATTGGGAGCAAGGGCCAAGATGCCAAATAAAGTGACAGCCTCTGGCCTGAGAGTCTAGACAGCGGTCAAAGGCAGGATTCATAGAGTTTCCCAAGATAAGATTCAAGACCCCAACTAGGAATGAAAGCCAGGCTGAGGCTGCCACCAAGTAGAAGCCTCCAATAATGTTGACCCAGTGGGGCTGCATTGTTCACTGCCCCCTCCTGGGATGGAAGAGCCAGTGACAATGGAGCATCTAAGAGACAAGAGAAAGGGAGTGTAAAGGTGAGGATTCCATGGCTTTACACTCCAGACACTCAGGCTAGCTTGGTCTCATTGAAGCAGTCATACCTTCTGGAAGGCAACTAGATGGATTACAGAACTGTGCTGGGTCCTTTAGAGTGTCAGAAATAGTGAAGCTTCTGGAGCTTCACTGTCCAATATGGTAGCCACATGTGAGTATTAAAATGTAAATTAATTAAAATTAAAAGTTCGATTTCTCTGAAATAAGAGCCACATTTTCAAATCCTCAATAGCCAGATGTGGTTATTGGCTACCATATTGGGTAGCACCGATATAGAACGCTGTATTGGATAGATCTGCTTTAAAGCTTTAGTCCCCAAAGTGTAAAGGATGAACCGCTTGGGTTCCAAGGGGAAACATTACATCTTCTGTTTATCCATTAAACTCTTTCATTTGTTATTAAACATCTCAACACACTTACTGGGTGGCAGGTACTGTTTTAAGTATTTTGCGTATTTTTACACATACTGTCCTTTCAAATATTCTTTGAAGTAGGACTATTATTGTCCATATTTCACAGATGAGGAAAGAGATGCACTAAGAAAAGAGGTGGCAGAGTAGGGATTCCAGCTCAGTAGTCCATGTTCAGTGTCCCATACTTTTTAATGTAAGCATATTGGCTTTCAATTTAAAAATGTTATTTTTGTTTTACAAATAATTCACAGATGCATTGACACAGGTACCCTCTCCAGTCCTCTGATGGTCAGGAATTGTGTGCAATATGCAATACATTCTAAAGTCATGCTGGCCATTTCCCCAGGGAGAAGGTCCATGTTGGAACCTTTGCTTCTTGTGGACTTTAACTTTGAAAATGTATTGTAGTTTTTGCATGTGTGCTTAGTTGGGTGGATTGAGACATCAGATTATGTGGTCTGAACTGAAGCAACCACCACAAAATGAGCAAGAGACTTAAAAATATTTGTGCAAAAAGACCAGTGTTTGGATATAGTTCTTAGAACAGCAAATAGTAAGAAAAGAGCAGGATTGGTACTTCAGCTACTCCTCATAAAGCCCTTCATCTTGTGCAAAGTAAACACAATCATAGTTTGATCAGAAGTGGACAGTCGAAAAACAGAAATCTAAATTAGCAAAGAGAAATGTGAAATTGCATACATTATTTTTAAAGATGAACGTTACTGTTCCTGGAGGTGGTAGGTAATAGAATGACCCAAGTTTATAATTTATAAATAAGTAAACATCTATTGAGGTATATGCCCTTAATTTTTCTAACTGATGAAAGTGTACTTCCATAAACTCAAGCGAGTTCAAAGCAGCCTGGAGCCTCTTGGATTTTAAGAAGTCTGTGGCCTCCGCCTCTCTTGGTTTTCACTGCTCAGCTAAGATCTACTCTGTTTATCCTCTGCCTACTAGAAGGATATCCTTTCCATAGAGCTGAAAATCCTGAAAGAAAAGTTTTCATAAAGGGGGAAAAAAAGTCGTTGATTGAAAGAGTCCTGGCATAGATACTGAACTTTTGATGGGAACTTTGTAGGATGTTCATCTGTTTATCATTAAACCTGGGAGAACCATCCCTCGCCTCCCTCCACCCCTTAATTTAAAAGTATGTGAAATCTTTTCAGGTACATCCTGATATCAGCACATGGTACACTGAGCCTAATCGATGGAATTGTGAAAAAAAAAATTTAAAGATAGAATGTTTTCCCAACATTTTGGCCATATTTGCCAGAACTTTTTCAAGAATGCTATGGCTTTTGCTCAGGGCAAGGGAAGTGTGTGTGTGTGTGTGTGTGTGTGCGCGCATGTGAACTGTGGAGGTGATAAGAGCTGTGTTTGTGAAAACTGTGAAGACATAACACATATATATGAACCTTTTAATCTTCTTGGAGCTGGAGCTTTAAAATAAAATACATAACTTTGTGCAGAAAGAGAAACTTTCCTTACCCAAAGATTTCGTAACTTTCTCATATGCTTGGTTAAGGCTGAGCTACCTGGCTATCTGCATTTTTGATAGGTTTTGCTTTCATACACATTTCAAGGACTTAAAAAGTCTGTTTCTAAAGAATAACTTAGAATGTGCTTGTTACTGTCCCGCCTATTCTGGGGAATAGGTGGATATTATACATTTATTTAGGTGGAATGGTGGATCAGATGGCTTCATGTCTTTTTACATCACAATTCCACAACCCTCATTAGTGAAGCAGAAGTTGAAGGAGGTCACTTGCTTTTTGCCCCAATGTCAAATAACTCCATAACTTTATTATCATTTTTTGAGACAGAGTTTTGCTCTGTCGCTGAGGCTAGAGTGCAGTGGTGCAATCTTGGCTCACTGCAACCTCTGTCGATTCTCCTGCCTCGGCCTCCCGAGTAGCCGGGACTACAGGCGTGCACCACCATGCCTGGCTAATTTTTGTATTTTTAGTAGACACCGGGTTTCACCATGTTGGCCATGCTGGCCTCGAACTCCTGACTTCAGGTGATCTGCCCTCTCTGGCCTCCCAAAGTGCTGGGATGACAGGTGTGAGCCACCGTGCCTGGCCAAATAACTCCATAATTTAAGAAAAATTAACCAACATTTATTGAATACATACTAGGTCCTGTGCTAAGTGCTTTCCACATAATTTCTAATTTCCCGACCGTTCTGTGAAGTGGCTACTATTATTATCCTGATTTTCCAGGCAGAGAAACTGAGGCTTAGCGAGTTGAAGTAATTAACTGGGTGTTACACAGCTGGTAAGTGGCAGAGCACTTACTGGCACCAAGAGTGTTTCTCAGGACCTTGTTGTATGAGAGTCAATGATAAGATGTAGGACGTATGTTTCATTTTTCTTGGGAAGGATCCATCTCACTCATCTGCCTTCCTGTATCTAGCAAGAGTACCAGGCACATAAAAGACACATGGCACAATCTGTTAAAAGGCATGAAAAACAGTCATATCTGTTCGTGGAAGTGGGCATCAAGATTTTGGGGCACTGAGATTCATGCATGTTGTGGGCACACTTTAAGAAAAGGAGTCAAACATGTAGTGTGGAATACTGGAGGGGGTCCCTAGACATGAAGGGCCTCTTCAACCTACCTTTTGTTGGCTTCAAGTTTATGCTAAATTTTGCAAAGCCAAGTTGGAGACGGCTCTTGATATTCATGAGTGTGTTTGATTCCTTTTCTTCTATTTTTTAAAAAATGTGCCCAAATGTAAAAGATACTTTCACCTTTTTGATGTGATGCTGAAGGTCATTTGAAAAATACTCTGTCTTTATTCTTTGAAATGGATTTACTCTCAAGAAGGTTGCATGTCACCTTCCTTGGAAGAGACGGGTCTCAGGGAGGTGTGCCTCTGCTTTCAGGAAAAGTCTCCCGTCTGCAGAAGCATTGGCTGACATGGAAGAAATTTTTTTTTTAAATGCTTTTCTTTTTGCCGGCATCTGGGTAGATTTTTTTTTTTTTTTGGTAGTTTCTTAATGGTCTTTAGCAAAGGAAGTAAGTGACACTGATCAGTGGAGGCAGACAGTAAGATTTATAATGTATTTGTGCTAGCTGATTGCCAACAGAACCGGCCTTTCCCAGCGGTGCTGTACGCAGACTCAGAAAATCAATAGGGATTAACCTTTGACCCCCTTCACATACTTATACTGTGGGCTGCATCGCTTACCAATATTTCATCTGTTTCACTTAGCTGCTGTTACTTACTCAATAATGTGTGGCCAATCTCGCAAGATACTAATTAATTTTTTTAAATGCAGCATCTCTTGAAGCTGTGATAAAATATCACACCTTTGGAAATCAAGGCTCTTCTGGTTTATTTATTAAACTCATTAATTAGCCTTAATTTAAAATAATCAGAAGGGCCAGCATCATGATGCAAGCATTTACTTTGCTCACAGAAACCTCTTGTGGTCGACAGTGGGGCTTAGGGGGCAGGTTTTGTGGCTGTGACAGAACAGGTGGCCCCTAGTGTGTCTTGGAAGACGGGCCCCTTTCAGGAAAATTGCTTACGTTACTTTTTAGAGATACTTTTTGTTTTCTGTTAAAGGGTCATTTATAGATAAATATGCTCCCTTGCAATGAAATAAACCCACTTTATCAATTTTGAAGGAATCAAAATTAACTTGAATACATTGTCTTTTTGCATATGTTTGTAGTGGTTTGTATAAACATATGAATTTGTGGGAGCTGCTCTTAGTGATTATTACTGCATAGGCTGGTACAGAAGCAAAATTTGCAATAATACACTTTTGTACCTTTCTCTTTAAGCCTTGGTATATATTAAAGTGCTATACATTTGTCTTAAAACTTGAAATTGTTGTAGATTACTTTCATCTAAGACCCTTTTGTTCACAGATTTTTTTTTTTTCAAGTATACCTATTCCCCAGAGTTTACTTACAGTTTGCTATTGATCCGGCAGCTGGTATTTGAATTGGTCGATATACTCTGTAACTTGTTTAAGATACCCTACCTGAGCTATTAGTTTAAATAATGTATTCATAAATTGATTAATCATTACAGTAAGACTTATTAGCTGCATTTATATCTGCGTGTTATCCACAATTGACTTGTAGTCTAATAATCACGCATACTTAAGCAGAAGTTGGGTTTTACATTACAATTTAATAATTATCAAGGTGGAAAACAATAGTATTTGTGTGTAGAAGTCGAGTGGATATGGGGCTTTAAAGGTAGGAGTCTCTAAGCAGGTTGCTAACTTTACGTTTCCTAGATAAAATAATTCTGCCTCCCAAAATGAAATACAGGAAGTAGAGCAAATTGTGTCAGCCTGGACAAAGTGATTGAGTTTGCGGAAGCTGTCCTGACGTTGGGGTTCTGGAAGATGGGTGGGGCGGGGGGAAGAGAATGTGAAGTGCCATCGTGTTTGTCTCCATTTCTGTCCCAGTTACATCAAGGCTGGGAGGATGTCTGTCCACTGGCTTTCCAGGGTGTTTCTGTGCTACACAGCCTGTGTACCTGGTAAGACGCTCATGCTCTGCTCTGCCCTGCCCTCCAATGAGCTGGCAAACACCATACAGATGAGGTTCCCTTGGAACCAAAGATGCCGCATGAAACTCCCTGGGATGAATGTTGGAAGTCCTTCCAACTGGGATTCCCAGCCAGAAAGGAAACAGTTCATCTGACTACAGGGTTTAGGTTTACATGTCCTTTAAAAAAATATTAATAAACTTTATTTTTACTGTAATTTTACATTCACAGCAAAACTGAGTGGAAAGTTGAGAGTTTCATATACTCTCTGTCCTCACACATGCACAGCCTCCCCCAGCTACGCACATTTGTAGTCAAACTACATGTTCATTAAAAACAATCTTTTGGGTGGTCGATGTTCAATTTTGGCTCTGCGTTGGGCCTGCCCAGTGAGGTCCTTTCTGACTCCCTAAGGAGCCCTGTTTTGGGTTTCTTTTGAGGTTGAAGGTATTTCAGATTATTTCTCCCTCAACCTCCATAGGAACCAAACCCCCTTGCTTCCTCTCGTTTGGTTGGAAAGTTATTTTGCCTCGCCGCGTGATTTTTCCACTGCATCAACTCCCCTTTCAAACATTATTCCACAATGTGCTAAATTAATGTATACTGTGTTCTTTGGGTAACGGGGAGGGGAGCCTGTCTCACAGCACGCATTTGTTCAGCTCTGTGTTGAAAGAGCGTTGCCCGCCGCGTGAAGGACATCTGCTCACAAGTGAGCAATTGTGCTTCTGATTCGGGGCAGCACCTTTGCCTGGATGCCGGCTCCAGATGAAAGAACAGATTGCCGCGGAGCCGCTTTTCTAAGGATCCCTCTCCCCAGCGTGGGGCTTCATACATTATTGAGAGCAAACCTACTTTCCCCCCGCCACTCCCTGATGCACTTATTTTGCCAACCTTATTCAGAATGTCAGCATGGATCACTTGGCAACAAAGGCCTAAAGGGCCAGCCAGGAAGCTTCCACGGATACGTTATTTATGGTGTTTAATTATTATTGCACAGATTTATTAAACGACTCTGTTAACCTGGGAGCCCATGTAGTTGCTGAAAAGAGTTTGCTAAACTTTGAATCATAGATGTTTTATCTGAAAAGAAAATTTCTTTGTGAATGCTGTTACCATATTCCCTGTGTCTAGGTGAGGTGGGGGTGTGGTGGTGTGCTGGCAACTGTTGAACGATTTGCTCTGTTGGCAGGAGCTAGGGGAAACAAACCCTGTTTTGTGGTATTTGCTGATGACTGTGGTGTAAATACTCACACCTTGGCTGATTTCAAGTTGCAGCTTGGAACTTGGAGTTGGAAAGAGATGCGCGGTCCCATACCATTTTATGTATGTAAAGTATTTGCACTGTGCTGACTAATAGATGTAAATAACCTCATGAGCATGGATAATAGTCACATCTACTAAGATTATTCAGAAGTATTGAGCTTTGAGTATTTTTTACCTTTTTAATATAGCTTATGGAATCATACATTTATGTAATTTAATACTTAATGATGAGCGTGCCTAACAACTAGCTCTTAAAGTTTCTGATAATTTAGCAGCATGCTCTTTTAAGCCAGTCGGACCAGGCTGTAGTATGCTACAGGGTGTGCTTAATTGACTGTCAGGTTTTTTTTGTTTTGTTTTGTTTTTGGGGGGTACAGAGTCTCGCTCTGTTGCCCAGGCTGGAGTGCAGTGGCATGATCTCGGCTCACTGCAGCCTCTGCCTCCCGGGTTTAAGGAATTCCCTGCTTCAGCCTCCTGCGTAGCTGGGATTACAGGTGTGTGCCACCATGCCCAGCTGATTTTTGTATTTTTAGTAGAGATAGGGCTTCACCATCTTGGACAGGATGATCTTGGACTCCTGACCTCGTGATCCACTCACCTTGGCCTCCCAAAGTGCTGGGATTACAGGCGTGAGGCACCGCGCCCGGCCGTTGTCTGCCAGGTTTAAATGGCACCTTGGGTTTGGGTGAAGTTGATGATCTCTTCCTAATGCAGGCTCATTCCTAACAGGGCATCCCTGCACAGTTTTCCGCTGGGGTGCGATGAGCTGCTTCGCATCCTGCTAAGTGTCCTCGACAGCGAGCAGACACATGTACCCTGCTTGGTGCATGCCAGATGATTCTGTTGTAGTGATATTAAGGACAACAGTATTTTGCCAGAAGCTATAACAAGATGATTCTGTAACAACAGCATGGTGACACGAGACTATGTTTTGCAATTTTCTTTAATATTTATGCTGGATAAATAATTTATCTTTTTGTTTTCCGGGTTTTTTTCTTTCCTTTTTTTTTTTTTTTTTTTCCATCTTGAACATGTTGCTATAGACAGGTGCTAGATTTCCCTGAATGACTAAAGCAGAGATTTGGTTATTTTCCCCCCAGAAAAAGCAGATGCATCAGCAGAGTTGAGCCTCTGGGAATTATTTCCCCAATTCCGTATCCCATCTACTAATATGAACTAATGAGATCTATTAAGGATGAGTCCACAAGTTTTAAGGGAGTCTCTTATTAATGTTCCGTCTTTGTGTGGTGTTATAACAGCAGGACCATTTTACACTGAGGGTTTGGGAGAAGCGTGGTTCCTCTGTTACGTATTTGGGACTTAATGCAGCTGCTTCCTCTAGTTCATCATGTTGAGGCTTAGTGCTGTTGATATTGGAAGGTGGGTCATTTGTACTGGGGGTCTGTCCTGTATCTTGCAGATGTTTAGTAACATCCCTGGCCTCTAGCCATTAGATACTGTCTGTCCCATTAGGGATAATAAAAACATGTGTCCAGACATTGACAAATGTCTGGCCTTCTGGGGAACAAAATGGCTCCTGGCTGGAAACTAGTGTTCCAGAGCTACATTCTTAGCCACTTAATGCATCATTGTATTTAGCCCTCCTTTTCTCTGGCTTCTGGGAACCACCAATCCCCCAACACTAGAATTGGGCATAAGGCAACCTTATGTCACCAAATTAATATCCGCCTGGGCAACCTGGACCACAGAAAGAAAAGCAATATTTCTACCCTAGGATCACTATCCCACCTTCCCCAAGCTTCGAAAGAGGTACAGGAGTCATCGGAAATGGGGCCTCTAAAGTAAGTGGAACTGGGACCTCTTCTCTCTCAGGCTGTTACTGGTGGGTCCAGCCTAGTTTCTGAGCTGTGGAACAGGGAGAGATCTCACAGGAAACTGGGGAATGTACATTTTGGAGGACTTGAAAGTTTCCTGCTACCTTTGGCTGGGGATGGAGGGAACATGGAAGATGGGTCTTTATTTAGAGGAAGCTCTTTATCCCTGTACTCTGGAAGTTGGCATAGTCTTAGCAGTTAGTCCACATGTGAATTTCAGAATTATTCTGTGAATCTTCCAAGTCCTGTCTTAGCAGTGAAATAGGCTCAGTGTAGTTTATGTCTAGGTGGCTGAGTTCATATTCTAGTCTAGGTAAAGGGCAGCTCCTGTAATTGAATCGTGTAAAACCTGCACAGTGGTACACCGGAGCCCTTTTTTAGGACCCAAGAGTGCTGAGATTGGCTTTTCCTGAGAGATTCCCTCTGTAAGGATGAGAGTTTCTGATTTTTCAGCTGGATTTACCATTGTGGCAGCTGCATATGAGCAGACTGATTGCTTTTTGGCCCTACCTTGAGCCTGGATCCTCAGGTAGCTGACCCGAGAGACCGTGGAGCTGCTTGTGATATACAGTATCAGTGCTCTGAGCTCATCAGGCCTCATCTGAGACAGTGCCTGTAGGGGATGGGAGGTAGGCTCTAAGTCAAGCAGACCTGGACTTTTCTTCATGGGCCATTAGGAACTGCGTGACACTGGGGCAACTGGCTTCACCTCTCTGAGTCTTAGTTTCCTTACCTGTTGAATGAGTATTGTGATATCTTCATGGCAGATCAGTGGGACTGTTGAGTCAAATAACATGCCCAATGCCTGTTTCTCAGAGTAGGCTTTCAGTGGGCCACATCTTTTGTCACTGTTCTTTTGTTCTTTCTTCCATTTGGGACGTGGTCTCTGATAACGGCACTAGGCTGCCTTGTCCCCTCCTGCCTGTAGGACACAGAACTTCCCAGTCTCTGCAGTGTTTAAATCCTGCACTGGGCAGGCCCTTTCAGAAACACTTTAGGAGATCAATAGTTATCTGCTTACCTTTCTGGCTGAGATGAGATTTTATGCTTGTTACTAGCAGATCAATAGTGAAAGCAGGTTCTGTTAGGTTTTTCATAGGAGTCATTAATCTCCCTCAGCCTCAGTTTCCCTATCTGTGAAGTAAGTCTAACCAGGATGATAATGAAGAGTTAGGTCAAGTGAGGTTGGCAGCCAGACACCCACCCCCAGCTGTAACATAAGAACAGATGTTCTCTCCAGACCCCCAGGTCAGCCGAGGTCGCTCAGCTTGGAATAATGAACTGCCACATTGAGGATTTTTTTTCCTCTCTTTACTTGGCCAAATATCCAAGTGGAAGCTCTCACTCTGTGAACCTGCTAACATACATTTCAGTATCTACAAAATGTCTCTTGAGAGAAATCAGTGGGGGCATTTGTAAGCTCTCTTTTTCTTCTAACCACTTTCCCAGTGAGACTTCAGTTTTCATTCTCCCCTTAGCAGCTTTCAAATATGTATGTAACACAAATTTTACATGTTTGAGCATTTAAACTGAATTTGGACAGGGCTTCTATTTCCAGAATCTTCTAGCTCTGTTTCTTTGTGACCCCATAGTCTGGCTCACCAGGGTAAAAGAATAGGGTGCAAATGGCCATGGAGAGCCCGAGCTGGGACCTGGCATGATGGCAAGACGCCATTCTGGGTTCACTGGGATGGCTCAAGAAGAGTGTGGAGACCTCCTAAGATGTCATCTGAAATCTGGGACCACAGTTCTGGCTGGAACACTTGTCACTAAAGCTGCTGATAACCAAAGGGTGTATCACTGGTATGGGTAACAGTTGTGGGAGGAGGAGGGGTCTGACAGATAGCCGGATGATTTTAATGTTTATATTCCACTGGGGTAAGCTCTAACAAAGACCCATCATTTCCCAGATAACCAATTCTTTTAAAAGAACATCTGTTGAAACTGGCAATTTACATTCTTCTTAAAATACGGAGCGACATAATTAACCCTCTGGGGAGACTAATATTAGTTTATTAGAGACAATTTCTAGTTCTGTTTATTTTTAACACTACAGGATTTGTTCAGATTGGGGGGAATTTTTTTTTTTTTTGGTTGTGGTGGCGTTGGCTTTTACTTGGGGTTGACCTTTCGTTACCGAGGACATACAAGGTAAATAGCTGGGTGATAATATATGGTCCCGTGATCATCAACCAAGCACCAGTGGAAGCCTGTTGGAAGTGCACAGTAATGTTTATGAATAACTCAGCATATAGTAACTTTCAGGTACAATCAGTCTATTTTAAAGGGACCTCATCTGTTTTTAATATATGTGTGCATGTGTTGATGTGGTTACCTTTGTCTTCATTGCTTTGGACTCCTTTGGTGCTCATCATTAGTGCAATTCTCTTGTGATCATTGCTGTAGTTCCTGCAAATCCATTTAAGCTCTTCACAGGGAGGTCATGAACATGCGTTGTTTTCAAGGCTGGGTTCATTTCAGACTTGTGGTTTGTTGTGGGACGGAAGAGAAAGAAGACAGGGCATTTTGACATGGTGCAGAGACCTAGTAAAACAAATGATCCTCTGATTGCTCAGCTGTCCTCTTTAACTTGGAAAGCACCCACTTGAATGGTAAACCATTTGGCCCTCAGTTCTCTGTCCTGCAGCAAACTGCATTGACTCATATTTTCTACACGATGGTCTTCAGCTACCCCTTCCAAGCACCCCTTTACCAAGCAAACCTGGCTTCTCTTCCCCAGGCGGAGCAGTCAGTTACTCAGCCTAGGAAATGGCCCCGAGAAGCTCACCCATCACCATTTGCTCTACTGCAAAACAGGACTCATTAGCAGGCGCTCATAAAATCAAACTGGCAATGAGCTCATATGGAAGAGGCATCATGGGCAACTCGGCTTGGCTCACCAGCCCCTGAGCTGGCCCCGACTGACCGCTCCAGCCTTCTTTCCTTCCACCTCTCCCTCTTGGCCAACTTCATGCTTCAGTCAAACTGCACTGAGCTCACCAGACTGAGTCATCTGTACCAGCTGTGCCCTCTCCCTGCCCGTGCTTTCTTGTCTGTTGGCAAAAGGCTCTCCATCCTGCAACATCCAGCTCTTGGCCTCATACCTTCCTCAAAGACTTCCCAGACCTTTACTCACCTGGGCCATTAATCACCTTCCCTCTTGGTCAGCTCGGACACCATGAGTGCTTCTGTATCGTGACTGGTTACAAGGTCATCTTTTCTCCTGGATGACACGCCCCTTGGGGAAAGGACAAAGTTTTATTCCCTGTTTAACCTTGACCTGACGACCTAATAGGTGCTCAGTGAACAGTTCTTGAATTTACTTCTCTCTCTTCCCAGATGCTGCTGTGTATTTAAGCTCCTGTGGTGCTCAATGTGTTGTTTTCTTTGTTCTTTTTTTTTTTGAGACAGGGTTTTGCTCTGTCGCCCAGGCTGGAGTGCAGTGGCACAATCTCTGCTCACTGCAGCCTCAGCTTCCCAGGTTCATGTGATCCTCCCACCTCAGCCTCCCAAGTAACTGGGACTACAAGCGTTCATTACCACACCTAGCTACCATGTCTTGTTTTCAATGCAGTATATAAGAAGGTGCATTGTATACCTATGGGAGTGATTACAGAATCCCATCAAAATGGGAATCACTGACTCAAAACTGGGGTTTCTTTGTTGGCAAGCTGGGAAATGGCAGCTGAATTTGAAACCCCAGGAGAAAATTGTAGTATATAATGCTGTGTTGAATAATTATCATTTGCAGAGGAGGGGGGCCACAGACACCGCTGGTGGCCCAAGAGTCCCCTTCATGTACTACCGTTCCTTTCCTTCCACTTCTCTGTGTGTTACCCTTGTCAAGATTCTGCAGCCCAGGGTGCTGCTTGTTGATGGACTTCTTCTGGCTTTCTTCCTGGTCCGGGTGTGTTTTAAGCATGGCAGGTGACACTTGCCATTCTCAATGGACAAAGGGAGTAGGGAATGTGGGAGTGTGCTTTGGGGTTAGTCTCTACGTTTTTGAAACTTGGCATTCTCAGATTCCTGGCCAACTGGCTTCACATGACCAGTAAATGAGCAACGTGGAAGATGAGTGGCATTTCCACACACAGGGAAGAAGATAGTTCCATTAGGTGACAGTGTGTGCACAGCTTATGGATGAAGAGGAAAACCTGAGCCTCAAGGCAGTAGAGGTTGGATGAGACACTCATTCCAAAGGGGTGTGTGTGTGTGCAAACTGTGTAATTTTTTCTTCTTTTCTATCTGCTAGCAAAGTGGGTAAGTTGACCCATGACATGGTCCACTGGAAGGACCCCCTCTGTGACCCTAGCAATTAAGCCTCCCTTCTCATCTGTGGATAAAACCAACCTCCCATTGTGCTGGAGTCAAACATATTCAGCATCCAATCCACATTGGACTGTTTGCATATAACGTACAGAACACTCACTCGTCTACATCTAGGACAATAGCGGTGAGCAGGAGACAGTCTGTGACCCTGTGGACTAAACCCACAACCTGCCACTAGGAGATATTCATGGAATCACTGTTTCCCTTCCTTCTCAAAGAAGACTGAATTTATGTTGAAACTTTCTTCGTATATTAGCTTAGAGAAATTCTGTTGTACTTAAGTGCTCTGGATAATTTTCAATGACTTACGGAGTTATAATTCTGGGAGTAATTGGTTCTGAGAGAATATGCATAATCACATCAAGGTGTGTTCCCCCCCCCCCCACCATTTGTAGCCTTTTGACAAATTACTGGGACCTCATGCCTGCTAGGCCGAATGCTTGTGTCCCTTGAGTCTGGATATGGCAAATACTCAGTGTGCATGCATCCACTTCCCAAAGTCCTTTATTCATGACAGACATCACTAATCAATCAGAATCATGCTTAGCACACTACTCCAGGTAGTCATTACTAATCGTCTGCAGTCAGCATGGGAGGTACTCTTTACCATCCCTGTAAAGTGACATTTTGATGAAAACAGCATGATTCTTCCTGCAGAGAATAGACTAGCCCCCTGTACAGCACACACCTTTGGGAATTTTAGGTCTGGTGATTTGCTGCTGTTGGAGCCTGGCCTTCTTCCTGGGAGAAGGCTGGAAAAGCTTCAAGTCAGTTACCTAATGGAATAATATATGTTTCCTACTTCCGTTATCTGCCTGGACCTGACCCTTAGTCTTTAACCATAAGCCAAAGCCACATGCCAAAAGGTCCTATGTTAAGAATCTTTATTTAAGACAGGTGACTAGCATTATTCAGGTCCAGAAGCTTCCCTGGAAAGAAAGGATTCACTGCAAGATGGACAGGCTTACCCGGTTCATTTAGGCATGGCTTGATTTATGCACACAAAGTTTTGGGAACATATCTGTCACATCAAGCTAGGTCCACTTGTGTGAGTAACTAACATGTTTGTTTATGATTTTCTTTAACAGCACAGAAGAGCAATTGCATTTGGTCATTCTAGATCTCTGCAATATCAATTGAGTTCTTTATAAAATATATTTAATTGTTAAATTATACATATTAAGGATGTTAAAGGAGAATTATTCTTTTTACGAGTTCTGATTAATGACACAGCAAAATGAAGTTAATGAATGAGCTAATATGTACATAGTACTTGCCATGCACTTATATGTATATAAGCGTGTAATCCACAGAACTTCTTCTGAAAACATTACATACATGAAACCTTCACAACAATCTTATCCCCACTGTAGAGATGAGAAAACTGAGGCATATGGAAGAGTTGGAAACAGGCCAAGAGCATAGAGCTGGAATTGTTGTGTGAGCCTGTAGAGTCTGTGTTCTTAACCACTGCAGGATGTGATCATCCTGAATTTTCTTTCCATTTGCATAGATTAATAGTAACACTTCCCTACTAGGTAGAGCAAAGATTCCAGAATTTTATAATAATGCGAAAGTGTATTAGTCCATTCTCACAGTGCTATAAAGACATTCCTGAGACTGGGCAATTTATAAAGAAGGGAGGTTTGGTCTGCTCATGGTTCTGCAGACTGTATAGGCTTCTGCCTCTGTGGAGGCCTCAGGGAACTTACAATCATCATGGCAGAAGGTGAAGGGGAAGCAGGTAAGGTCTTCACATGGCAGGCGCTGGAGGAAGAGAGAAAGTAGGAAGGTGCTAGACACTTTTAAACATGCAGATCTCAGGAGAACTCTTTCACAAGACAGTACTAGGGGGGTGGTGATTAGAAAGCACCTCATGATCCAATCCAGTTCCTGCGGAGGACAGACTGGGCCCCTCTGCAGCACACACCTTTGTGAGGTCCCTCCTCCAACACAGGGATTACAATTCAACATGAGATGTGGGTGGGGACACAGAGCCAAATCACATTGGAAGGTAAAAACGTTGGGAACCAGAGGCTTCAAGGAGGTTCAAATCTCAAAGCGACGTCTTTCCTTTTGCATTTTGGACGGTTTAATAAGTAAGATTGATACAAACACAAAGCATGAAGCAAACAAAAGGAAATAAAAACGGCAACAAATAAAACTTCTGTGCCTTTTGAAATTTTGTTTTTGGCAGGCAACACTCCAAAGATCTTTCTGATGTAAAGTCTAGAGTCTTCTGTGTGAGCCCCACACAGGTACTTTGGAAAGAGTGCATCTCCTGGATTTTGCATGGTCCTGGCTTAATGGACAACGTATCAGTCACTTTTTGAGGAGAATAAATTTAAGGCTTGGTCATCGGTCCTTGAGTCAGCACATTGAGCGTTTTGTCAATTAGCTCCTCCCCCCATCTTTATGGTATGGCTTTTCCTGTAATTACAGTCAAGATCCTATAGCCGGAGGAAGGCCTGTCAATTGAGTAAGAGGCTGATGTTCATCGCACAGTGACAGCCCATTCCGAGGGTTTTAGGCCTGTCCTTAGAGAGGCTTGTTATTTCCTCCTTAGGTACTTTGCTGCAACCCAGTTCACTGCCATCAGATGAATGGAGGTCTCTTAGGCTGTGGCTAAACCCAGGGGGTCAAGCCCCTAGGATATGACATACTGCAAAGTGAGGATGTTTCATTGATTTATATTTTTAAATTAAAAGTAATTATTTAACTTGCATCTGTGTGCTTATAGGAAAAGATTTAGAAAGATTGTAGTAGACTGTTGCGTTCTTTTTCTTTTTTTTTTTTGAGACATAGCTGCACTCTGTCGCCCAGGGTGCAGTGCGGTGGCATGATCTCGGCTCACTGCAACCTTTGCCTCCTGGATTCAAGCAATTGTCCTGCCTCAGCCTCCTGAGTAGCTGGGATTACAGGCGCCCACCACCACACCCGGCTAATGTTTGTACAGGCACCCACCACCACACCTGGGTAATGTTTGTACAAGTGCCCACCACCACACCCAGCTAATGTTTGTATTTTTAGTAGAGACGGGGTTTCACCATGTTGGCTGGGCTGGTCTTGAACTCTTGACCTCAGGTGATCTGCCCGCCTCAACTTCCCAAAGTGCTGGGATTACAGGTGTGAGCCACTGCGCCCGGCCAGTAGTAGACTTTTGATAGGGTTTTTTTGCTCAGGGTGTGTGTTTGGCTAGGAAGCCATAGAAAAAGGGTCTTTTTGTTTTGTTTTTTTTGTTTTTGTTTTTTGTTTTTTTTTGGAGATGGAGTCTCACTTTGTCACCTAGGCTGGAGTGCAGTGGCGTGATCTTGGCTCACTGCAACCTCCACCTCCTGGGTTCAAGAAACTCTCCTGCTTCAGCCTCCCAAGTAGCTGGGACTACAGGCCCGCGCCACAGCACCCAGCTATTTTTTTGTATTTTAGTAGAGTCGGGGTTTCACCATGTTGGCCAGGGTGATCTCGAACTCCTGACCTCAAATGATTCACTGCCTCCACCTCCCATAGTGCTGGGATTACAGGTATGGGCCACTGTGCCTGGCCAGAAAAATGGTCATGTTTTACTTTGAACCAATCTGTACTTGGTTTATTTTATTTTACTTTTTCAATGAGTGTGGATTACGTTTATAACTTTCAATTACTAGTTAGGTAAAGAATCAAAATTAATAAACACATTTATAATTCTCAGAGATTCCTTGAGACAGGAACATCTTTAAATGGATGACCACAGTCTTCTAAACACCTGAAAGGGTGTCTTTTGCTGAATTTTGGATTTTTGCTCTTGCTTTAGAATTTTTGGATGATTAAACTTGTACTTCTTTTAGGCTGTTTTCTACCTGTTGCTATTTGGCTTCCCTGACTGTCCTCATTCCCCACATACCACGTTGTTTTCTTCAGATTCCCCTAAGTCTCCATTCTTGTCCCCATCACTCCTGACTACTTGAAACACGACTTCAGTCCTCAGAAGGCAGCAATGTTCCCTCGTCCCGTTTATTTTTCATTTTCCTGTTGCTTAAAAAAATCAAGCATATGTTTGCAGTCATCACTGGTGTTCTGCCTCGTCTTCTAAAGTTATAGATGAGTGCCAAGTTGGCAAAGCATGTAGAAAGATCACTGCAGATGCCCTTGTCGTGTTGACCTTGTGGGACAGTTTCCTATCTGTGATGAGCTGTAAATGGAATTTAAGGGAGGAATCATGCGTGCCAACAAGAGGTTGGCATTCTGTGGCTCTTTTCAACTAGCTTGACCACTATGATAACATCAAAGGTGTGTGGACCGTTGTGTGACCATTGAATCTCCATGGACATGTTTTGGGAAATGGATTTGTCTCATTACCCTGCTTTCTTTAGTGCGTAAGATCTTGAAGGGAAGGATGCATTCTGTGCACCCCCAAGTTTCTGGTTTACTCGTGGTTTCAAGAGTCCCTTTAGACAACATCACTGACAACTCACTATGTAAAACTAAACAAATTATTAGCTTTCTTACTGTGGGTTTGCAATTGCTGTGACCAGGGAAATGGGAAGCGCATTGAGGAACAGGCCCCAAGACATGGACAGCTCACTCCAACTTTACGGTAACACCTTTTGCTGTGCCGTGTGCATGGAAAGAGAGGAGTGAATGACTGTTGAAGATCGATGGCCTTGCTCATTGCGTCTCTGCTTTCCCGCCCTCTCAAGCCACCCAGAAGGAGAATGAAATGCTCAAATCAAGGGAGTTAACTATGGCCAAGATGTTAGTAATGGGAAACTTTGGAAGAAGGCGAGGTCAGAAGTTACTTTGCAGGGAGCTTCGGGGATGCTGGATGCTAAGGCCCAAGCCCTCTATCGTATGCCTTTTGCTTTGGCATAAAATAGCAGATGACCTTCTGTTAGGTGGATCTCTGCTCGTACTTGAGAGTGGTGGTGTTTGGAAAGACTCAAAGGCATATGCAGATGTGGAAATGGACCGAATGGTTCTACAAGACATGCTCATTTTTTGCTCCCATTCTAGCTCCCATTCTAGCTTTTCCTCTAATTTTATCAGAATTTGTTCTTTTCTTACCTCACACGACATACAAAAATCAACTCAAAGTGGATTGGAGACTTAAACATGAGATCTGACCATGTAAAATTACTAGAAGAAAACAAGGGGGAAGCTCCATGGCATTGGTCTGGGCAATGAGTTTTTGTATATGAACCCAAAAACGTAGGTAGCAAAAGCAAAAATAGACAACTGGGATTACAACGATCTAAAAAATTTCTGTACAGAAAGGAAACAGTCAACAGAGTGAAGCAGCATCTTCCAGAATGAGAGAAAGTATTTGCAAACCATACATCTGATAAGCGGTTAATATTCAAAATGTACACACAACTTAAATGCAAGAAAAAAATCTGATGTAAAAATGGGCCTCCCAACACCTAACATTATTGTGCGTTGAAGAAATACTTGTTTGATTAGGTCTCATCACTCTTCATGACTGGAGTTCCAAAATGTGGACTCTCAGCAGTACATTGCAGGCATGGTGGCTGGGTCTGGAGATGTCACCCTTCGCTGTTTTTCACAACGAGAGGTGGTTTTATCATAAATAAATAAATGGCAGGTTATACACCGGAGTTACTGAGACTTATAAGAAAAAAATTTGGTATTTTTAAGAAAGCTTCAGGGTTATCACCATGAAGCAGGAGCAGAAAAATAATGCCATTAGACTTCTTATAGCGTATTTTGTGGTTTATTCTTATTGCAGTATAAATTGCATGCATTCATTCACGGGGCTCGCGCCTGTGCTTTCACAGTTTGTAGAGGAAGCGCGTCTCTTCCCACCCCTTCCTCACCTAGGGGCACGGTTTTCGGTTTTCAGGAGGAGCCCTTTTTCTCAACCACACATGCCCTGTTCACAAAGGTTATAATAAAACTCTACTCACTGAGAAGCACAAGGTGTGAGGCTATTGATGGGGAGTTGAAGGTGATAGAGACCGAGAACAGGCTGCACACCTTTGGCCTACAGGGTAATTAGCAACACACAAGCATCGGGAGCTTCTCATGGCAAGAAAAATTCAGAAGGGACATTGTTTCACTAATTCAGTAAAGGAGAGCAGTGGAATTTATTTAGGCCGATTCCCGTTCTCTGTCTCTGTCTCCCAAAGCTCTAGGATTACAGGCAGGAGCCACTGTTACAGGCCTGTTTTTCCTTAAATACATAGGCAGCTTCCTCGGTTGTCTCTCCTTTGTTGGCATTGAGAGATAAACACAATAATGTTTGTTTAGATGGAATATTATGAAGATTCAAGGAATACTTCTGAAGGCTTTTCATATATTAAGTACACGAGGTTTCTTAATAGTTTGGCTTCTGGCAACAATGGTTTTATTGTAATTTCATCCTTGTTGAGTCAATAGGTAACTGAGTTTGATTAAAACTGAATTTTCCTAAGTATAAAAGCCATGTGGCCCCTTCTGTTTCCTCGTGTTACATGGTGATAGTACATATCTAACACTCGAAGGTGTCCAGGGTGGCCCTAGCTCAGTGAGATGGCTTTACTTGAGGGGATGGGAGTGGTAGAAGGGCAGCAAGCTACGATGTTCTTGTGCGTGTGGCCTTGCTCCTGGTGGCGGGGTGGCACACATCCTCTGCAGGCTTTCTGGATGGGTTTGACCCATGGGAGAACCCTTGGCTGTCCACAAGCCCCTTTGTAGTAGTCTTATTTTTCTTTTGGCTTCTATCCCACCTCTTTACTTTTTACCGTAGCTGACCTTTCTAAGGGGTCAAATGGGACTCATGGAGATTTTCCGTTCTTTGGAGAGTGGCAGCGACAGCAGATCATTCATCATCTGTCTTCTTGGGTCCACGATGCCGGGCGGTGGACGGGCTTCCTGCCTCCTGGCCCAGAGCCCCTTTGCCGGCTCTTAGTAGAGCGCTAGTTGTACCATCTGGTAGTTGTTTGTGCGTTTGACTCTCTTCCCTATTAGGCTTTGACTCCTTACAGGTAAGAACCACGTCTTATTTTTTTAATCTGTAGCTCCAGTATCCAGCCCAGGACTTGACACCAGCCTCTGTCAGATACATCCATGGAATGCATTTGTGAGAAACCGAGGCCAAGGCAGTGGAAGTCCCATTGTCTCTGGATGCTGAGACCTTGAATTTCATGCCATGGACCCCTCCCTTATATTCCATCTTTACTGTGCTATAAATAGACATTCTTGGCTTTGCCTAAATAGGATTAAGTAGTACCAAATGCTCCTTACCATTCTGAGGCCTCACTGAGACTCATTTTGAGTCTTCAAAGAAAGCAGTAGAGGGATGGAGAAGCAGGGGGTCAAAACCTGGTTTCTGCCTGTGGGAAAATACAAAACAACTCAACACAACAGCAAAGCAGACTAGTGAGGTTCTAAGCACATGTTGAGGGTTTTGATGTGCCATGCAAATGCATGAGATCGTATTGAACCAAGGATAGCTTTTTGGTGTAGAGTGTTGCCAGCCCTGGTATGCTACTGCTTGGAGTCACTGCAGTACTAATTGTGTGTGTGACTGTGTGCCGTGGGGATAGGTGGAGCTTTAAACTAAAACAGAAGGTATGAACGGCTTGGCATTTGCTGTGGGTGCTCAGTCTCCATTCCACTTGCCAGGATTAAATTGAATTATTCCCACTGCCATTCAGTTTGACTCTGCACAAAATACAGCCAACATTTTTGCATTTCTTTCTTCCTTCCTCCTTTTCTTCTTTCTTTCCTTCCTTGCTTTCTCCCTTCGTCTATCTTGTTTCCACTTTTGTTTGTTTGTTTGTTTTTAGTTCGCTGCATACTGCCACACTGGGTTAACCATGGTAGCATTTCACCATGACAAGCCATAGCAAGATGTGCCAGGTGCATGCTGCTGGGACACCTGGCTGAGGCTCCGACAGCGTTTTCCTATGACTGAGGGTAAGGTAGGTAGATGACTCATTACAATTTATAAAATGGGGGCTCAGCTTGGGTATCATCTTGGTTATTCCAAGCAGTCTTCCAGCTGGACTAGCTTTTCGGGAACACATGTATATTTGTGCTGGAAGCCCCAGTAATATCATTTAATTCAAAAGCTTTTTTCTATGATAAATTATTCAGGCAGTGTTTTCCAAAATTGTCATTGATCAGTACAGGCCCAGAGAGCATGTACAGCAGCGCCTGTGCTGGGCCTGGTAGGAGTTGATATTTTCTGGCTCAAAGAAGTTCCAAAAGAAAGAATTCAAAGCCAGTGTGTCTCTTTCTCTGGACAGCAAAGTAATGCAGGTACCACGCTTAGGTTTGCTGGTGTTTAGCTTGGCTTAAAACCCAGCCAGGGAAATACGTTTTGCCTTGGTGGGGTGCAGGTGGAGGAGGCTATCATTCTCAGGCATTCAACAGTGAAGAATGTTGGGCAGGACAGAGGGTCAGCTGAATGGTAGGGATTCCAGTTCTCAGTTAATGCCCACAAATTTCTGAACCTGGAACATAAATACCCTCACTGCAATTCGTGTTTTCTTTCTTTCTTTTTTTTTGTTTTTGTTTTTCTTTTTGTTTTGTTTTTTGAAAAACTTGTTTGGAGCAGCACCTGCCTGTTGTAAAAAAACTAAAAAAAAATATCTTGGTTCAGATATCTTTGTTTGTGTAAACATTTTGGCATTCTTTGTGAAAATCTTCAGATTTTTAAGAGCTCAAGATGACCTCCTCTAGCCGGCGGCAACAGCAACCAGGTATCTGTGAAGGTGTAAGAAATGGAGACAGCCTGCAAAATAGCTCACCCAGCTTTTCTTTAGAGTTCCGACCTGTTTGCTGGCTCTCTTTCAAACTGTACTCCTCACCTTGGGCTGTATGTAACCACCTGAGAAGTTTTTTTTTTTTCCTCTTTTTCTCTTCTTCTTTTTCCTTTTCCCTTTTCTCTCTTCCCTTCTCTCTTCTCTCTTCTCTTCTCTGCTTCCTTCCCCTTCTCCTTCCCCTTCCCCTTCCCCTTCCCCTTCCCCTTCCCTTCACATGGAGTCTTGCTCTGTTGCCCAGGCTGGGGTGTAGTGGTGGGATCTTGGCTCACTGCATGCAGCCTCCACCTCCTGGGTTCAAACGATTCTCCTGCCTCAGCCTCCCAAGTAGCTGGGATTACAGATGCCCACCACCTGCCCAGGTAATTTTTGTACTTTTAGTAGAGACTGAGTTTCACCATGTTGGCCAGACTGGTCTTGAACTCCTGACCTGAAGTGATCCACCCACCTCGTCCTCTCAAACTGCTGGAATCTGAGAAGTTACGTTAAACTAGCCATGACCTGGGTTATTGAAATCAGGATCCGTGGTGGGGAAGGATGTTGCGGTGGGGTTGGGGTGGCAATGAAAGGTGAAAACCACTGTGATCCCACCTGCCCATCATCAGATTTCAGTTCTGGGGGAACAGATACTTCCTCTCAGAGTTAACGTAGAAGGTTTCTGGGGGGCATGGACCTGAGTCCCATCCCCTTTGCAAAAGTAAGACTGGTATCGTAGCCTGACTCAGGGTTTTAGCCAACTTCTCTGGATGCTAACGCTATTCTCTTCTTATACTTGTCCTCCCTACCAGGGACACACCTATTGGAGCTTGGCAGGGCCTATCTGCCCTTAGCCCTCCAATGTCCTTTTCATTTTCTTTAACAGTTTCATTGATATATAATATGCCTACCATATAATTCATCTGCTTCAAGTGTACAATTCAGTGGCTTTTAGCGTATTCAGAGTTTGCATCTACCATCACAATCAATTTTAGAACATTTCCATGAACCCAAGAAAATATCCCTTAGTCATTACCCCAAATACCTCCTCTCTTCAGCTCCTGGCAACCACTAACCAATCTACTTGCTGTTTCTATGGATTTCCCTATTCTGGACACCTCATATCAATAGAATGGTATGTTACTGGTCTTTTATGTCTGGTTTCTTCCTCTTAGCATCCTGTTTGGAAAGTTTATCCCTGTGACAGCATCTACCAGTTCTTCATTTCTTTTTGTGGCTAAGTAATACTCCATTGTGTGGATATACCACATTTTGGGTATCCATTCATTAGTTCATGGATTTTGTGTCTATTACGAATAATGCTGCCGTGAGCATCTGTGTTGTCCACAAGTTTCAGCGGGGACTTTTGTTTTCATTCCAGTATCCTTTGATGACATGTCTTGGCAGTGGTGTCTGTGACATTGGGCAAGTGTCTTGAAACGTTTTGCGTCAGAAAAAAGTCATTGCCAAGGCCGGCAGATCTTGAAAAGGTGACCGGGATATGTTGGTGATTTTTTTCATGCTCTACTTACAGTATGACTCGTAACTATTAATGGCTGAGCTGCTCCGTAGGTGAAGAAGGAAGGCAATGGCCTTTTCTATTCTGGGCCTCCCTGCTTCCAGCGATAGCAAGGAGCGAAATGAGATGCTTTCTGAGAAAGGAAGGTACTGCGTTCTTTGATTACTGTGCACTTTCAGCAGTGTTTGTGTGATTAATGAGTCCACGTTTCAAACGTTCCCATTTAATGTATTTGAGCCTTCTAACAACATTGCCTTTCATGTGTTGCTGACTGTTTTTGAGATTTATGAGGCCTAACTCGCAAGCAATGTGTGTCTGGATTAAAAGAACCTGAGAATCTCTATTTATGTCTGACCCCAGGAAATTCCCTTTAAGCTGCTTATCAGAGGTGCATGCTGAGAGCATGATGGGAAGATGGAGTCCTCCATCCGCTGGTAAAATCTGGAATCTGCTCTCATTTCCTTTTCACTGAACTGAAAATAAGCTAACAGACCCTCAGGTCTACCTGTAAGTACCTTTCAACTGTTCCACTTTTGTAAATTTAGTTTAAATAATACATATGCTGAAATTCCTATATCCCCCCCCCACCATACTCCAGGTCTTCAGTGTGGAATTTAAATATAATTCCTTATTGTTAAAAAAAAAAAAAAATTTGATCATGGTGATTTTGATAAACTAAAAGCATCTTTAATTTTACTGACAGCAAAGCAATTCTTTATTTTCTCTCTAAAAGCACAGTTGATGTGCCACGATCTTTGTCTTTGCATTTTTTAAACTGAAAGAAGATTTCCACACCATTAAAAATAAGATTTCTTCTTAAAAATGTTCTCGAGGTGCAGAAACACTTACATGTGTATATGCATGATTTCACCACCAGGGGGCATTGTGGTTTGACTGTCCGTTTATACAGCTTGCGTTCTATCAGTTTACCCAGAAAATAGGACTGCGAGTATTTCTGATTCCTTCCAAGAAGGAATCATATCTGGAAGAGAACAGATGTCGATTCTTTTTCCTCACTAGCAAACAGTAGTGTTGTCAAATTTGCTAAACTTAGCCAGTTGAAGATTAACATGCAATATATAATATGCATGTGCCTAAGTGTACAATAAATAGTAAATCACATTTTTATGCTTTCTCTGAACTTGGAAGCTGCAAGTTATGTTTTTTTTATTCCCTGGGTGTGATGAAATAAATAACATTCAAATACATTTTAAAGTTGTCAGTCGGGGGAAAAAAGTGCGTGGCAACTGTGTTTGATAGATTTCTTTTATGATTAATTCTCCTATTAAGTTTTAATGACTTTAAAGATATAAAGCTAGAAATCACAAAACTAGGCATGGTTAATAAATAACCGAAATACCAGGTGTATAGAAATGCATCTGTGGAAAAATGAAATCATATATTCTCTAGGATGTATTAGGAAATGGCTCTTTGGCAAGTCTAGAGGTAAAGTATCCCTGAAGGGGGAACAGGTTTAAAAACGGTAAACTAAAGAAGATTGCTTTTCTTAAAGAAATTCCCATGAGAAAGGTACTTTCTGAGATTCACATACGTAGATTACATTGTTATGAACCAACATTTATTAGCAAGGTTATCTCTCGGAATGCGTTTTGTCCATCTCAGATTTTTAAGAATCCTCGTACAAATTTTCCAGGGTTTCCACTTCGCAGTTTTCTTCCAGGGTTGCTATGGCATAGAAAGTACATTGCTATTTTGTTTTGTAAATGCTCAACAAGGCTCATTCCAGAAGTGGGTGTCGTGGTGCCAGTGTCTTTGTAATACTATCTTTCCCCTTTAGCACCCAGAACTTATGAAATATGACTCAGTTTATCCTGAATACATTTCTGTGCATCGGGGAGGATGGGAGAATTAATTCCGGTTTCTGAATTGCAAAAGTGAGGCTGGTCATGGGGCTTGGAACCACGCCACGGACGCATGAAGCCTCCCCGTTTGCAGGCCAAATCCAGAGCTTATGCATTCATGCTCAGGCCTCTCTGTGGTAGGCAACAGCTGGATTATTTACTTTCTAGAACATCTCGAGTTCTTAATCTGAGCAGTTTAGAAACCTAACCCACATTAATTAATATGAATAATGACTGGGAAGCGTTGCAGGGCTCCCAGGAGAAGAATGTATATATGCATATGTTTTTGTATATGCTTATATGCCTTTGTGCATGAAAGGAGATAAATGGTGTATTTCACACAGTTCCTTCTCCTCCACTAAGGGCTATTATTGTTCCTGAATTTTTCTGAGCCGCCGAAGCACAATCGGGTTTAGAGCGTTCACACCAGACAGCCCCCACTCTTCAGAACTTCAAATCTAAAGATCTTTTAAATACACAGAACTTATTTTTGAAAGCTGTGGCCCATCCCAAATGAATTCCAATTCTCAGCCTCTAAAATGCCTGGAGTGAGAAAACAGAGAATATTGTTCTTTTCTGTTTATATTATTTCATACTGAGTTAACACACTTGCCAAGAGTCCGAGGCAGCTTCTGGCTTGACAATGCCTTCTTTAACTAGCCTAGTTTCTAGAATAAAGTGAGGGTCCACCAGGCCTTCTCAGTGGGGCTCAGGACACCCTGAGATGGAAGAGACTGCAGAAAGCCAATCTGTTTCTCCCTGATAATCATCTTCCTTTTTTAAGGCTTCGTACCTAGATTTGGCCTGGGCAGCCAAGGGAGTCTGTTCCAGCATTGGATACCTAGACCCTGCTGGGCTCCAGAGAGCTGCTGGGCTACAGCGCCCAGTGCCCTACCTCTTGGGGCCAGCCGGCCTCACCAAAAAATCAGGCTTCTGGCTTGTTCCAAACTCAGGAAGTTGCTGGGAAGTCTGGCTAGCAACACCCTCGTTCCCAGTCCTGGCCATGCCTCTCGGCTCTCGCTAGCGCAGGGAGCACGCAGGCTTAAGGCTGGAAGAAACCCCAAGCGTTTGGCCAGGAAGAGGCAACTAGTTCCAGCTGGCCCGTGTACGACGCTTTAAAAATGACCCAGATGATCTGATTTTGTAGAGAGAGTGGGTGGAGAGGACTCCAGGGCCATGGAGGAAGATTCGGCCTTTCTGTCCCCAATCATGAGCAATGTGATTTGGAGAGAGAAGGACCCGGTTGGCTCTGCAAACCGCATTTCCTTGGCTGAACGCCAGAGGAGAGAAATGATCCGGCAAGAAGACAACGCCATCCCCGGTCAGCCCCTTCCAGACCCTTGCTCTCCTGGACCTTCTGTCGAGTATCGGGTTGGTGGGTGCCCAAGAGCTCCTCGCTTGGCCAGCAGGGGCTGCCTAGAGAAGGAGAGGACAGGCTTCGACTTTTTGGGTAGTGGCTTCTGTGGATGTGAAAAGACTACATCAGAAAGAGGAGGCAGCCCTCCAAACATAACTTGGCCTCTTCGTTCTCTCTGTGGACACACAGGCTATGTTCTGCTGGCCAAGAGCCCAAGCGTGTTCTTGGTGCACGCTGACATTCTATATGGCTTTTGCCTCGGAAACGCATCTGGTCAGTGACTTAGCCACTCTATAAAAATGAAGAGTAGAGCTCGAGTGCTTATAACATGTCATTTTTAACCAAGAAAGAAAGAAAAATGAAAGAGCCTGAGCATTCTTTGGATCCCCTCCACTCCCAGCAGGTATATTCACAGTCTCCAAGACTGCCCTGCCCACTCGCGTGTTTATGGCCCGGTGAGACCGCACCCTCCTTTTCCGGAAGCAGGGACACAGAATTCCCCAAGTGGGAAGAGCTTTGGAGTGGAGGCTGTTCAAAGTTCTGTGGTGATTAATTATTACCTACCCAAGGTCTGGTCATTGCTATGCTTTGAGTTCTTTTCAGGCTCAAGGTCTGTTCCTTTTTTTTTTTTTTTTTTTTTTAGATGGTCTCACTCTGTCCTCCAGGCTGGAGTGCAGTGGAACAATCTCACTATACTCACTGCAATGTCTGGCTCCGGGTTCAAGTGATTCTCTTGCCTCAGCCTCCCGAGTAGCTGGAACTACAGGCACTGGCCCCAAGCCTGGCTAATTTTTTGTATTTTTAGTAGAGACGGGGTTTTACCGTGTTGGCCAGATTGGTCTCAAACTCCTGACCTCAAGTGATCCTCCCGCCTTGGCTGCCCAAGGTGCTGGGATCACAGGCGTGAGCCACTGTGCCCAGCCCCAGGGTCCCTTCTAATCTGTGCTGTTGTCATAAACCCTAGAGAAGCCAGATCTTTCTAGCAAGAACAACATCATCCCAAATGAAGTGACAGACTTTGCTAGTGTTCTTGTATTGATTCAGCCAACAGAGAACAAATGAAAAGAATCAGGATTCTATTGAGACAGAACGTGAGTAATTTCTGAGTGTTGACTATTTTTAAAGACAAGATTAGCAGTAATACATAAACATAAATAAGATTTTTTTCCCCAGCCAAGAACCATAGATGAGATTTCACATTGAAAATGTAAATTGTGCCTAGGCAACATCAATGCTTATTTTAAGCAACTGACCCTTGGGATAAAAATAAAAAGTCGAAAGGAAACAAACAATGCTACTGACAAGTGATAGAATATTCTAGTTTATATCTCAGTTATTTTACAGCTCTGGCGTTTCCAGGGAACACTTTAGAATACTTCTAGTCCGGTTGGTCCATAAAAAGCTGTCTGTGTTTTTATATTTTGAAAATACATGCAGAGAGGCCTACCGCGTGTTATATAAGGCATCTTATCCATGAGTCAACAGGCATGCAACATCAATGTCACACACATATCACCCCCACTCGACATCCTTTGAGAAATGCGTCGGTCCCATCTCCAGCCAGATAAGCATTGCACCTCTTGGCATGCGTTCTTACCTATTGAGGATATGTTTGAATTCTAATATGGTAGAGGAGGAAACACAGCCTTACTGTGCTGTGTGCTGAGTACAGAGCCATTCTCCGCATCCCGCCTTGATTAATAAGGCGTGAAAAATCCTCTGAATTTGCACCTGTTCAGACAAGCTTGTCCATGCCATGGCCCATGGGTCGCATGTGGGCCAGCACAGCTTTGAATGTGGCCCAGGACATATTCGTAAACTTACTTAGAACATGAGATTTATGCACGGCCCTTTTGTACGTGTACTGTGGTGGTTTTTGTTTTTTGGTTGTGTGTGTGTGTGTGTGTGTGAGAGAGAGAGAGAGAGAGAGAGAGAAAGAGAGAGAGCCTTGCTCTGTCACCCAGGCTGGAGTGTAGTGGCGTGATTTGAGCTCACTGCCTCCTCTGCCTCCCAGGTTCAAGCAATTCTCCCTGTCTCAGCCTTGCTAGTATCTGAGATTACAGGTGCCTGCCACCAAGCTTTGCTAAATTTTGCATTTTTTTTTTAGTAGAGACAGGGTTTCACCATGTTGGCCAGGCTGGTCTTGAACTCCTGACCTCAGGTGATCCTCCTGCCTCAGCTGCCCAAAGTGCTGCGATTATAGGCGTGAGCCACTGTGCCCGACATTTTTTTTTTTTTTTTTTGATGCTCATCAGCTATTGTTAGTGTTAGTGTATTTTATTTGTGGCCTGAGACCATTCTTCTTCCAGGGTAGCCCAAAAGATTGGACACCCGTAAGCAAAAACAACACAGCCATCTAGCTGCAAGACGTAGCTACTTGCTCTGCAGAACATGGTTGGCCAACCTGGCCTTGACATCGGGGTGTCTCTGCGTTCTCTAGACCTCACACCCAGTCCCTATTCTTAGGTTTTATTTCTCAAACCAGGTTTTGCCTCACAAATGACAGCAAATGATTCAGAGTGCAATGATGTTGCTCATTTCTGGTAAGTCATTGAAAGCTGACCGTGCCCTCCATTTCAGAGCAACAGAAGAAAAGCTGGTGGTCGTGGAGAAAGAATTGGGAAGCAGAGCATGAATGCTGGGAGGCTGCTGTGGTCTGCAGATCTGAGCACTGTGCCTGCAGCCGATGTCTCTCCACAGGGCTGATCTTGTGGCTAGGGTGCCCTTGTCAGGTGGGGTGATAACTGTTTCCTGTCTCTCCTTTGTCTCTGTCAAACCCACCAACTCCTTTCAGGAACGCAGATATTTAATTATCTTTTGCTGTTACATCTGCAGCACGTATTGGCTGGCTGTTCAAAAGTATCCTCTCTAGGCAAATAACGAGATTTTGCCAGCAGGATCTCCTGTTAAAGGTGTGCATGTGTAGACACATGTGTGTGCATACATACCTGCCTGCCCTTGCACAGTGGACACTGTTTCCAGTGTGTGGTGAGGCCCTCCCCTCATGTAGAACAGGACGGGACAATGACAAGGTTATTCAATTAATTACTGAAGCTTGCTGGGCATGGTGGTTGACGCTTGTGATCCCAGCACTTTGGGAGGCTGAGGCAGGTGGATCACCTGAGGTGAGGAGTTTGAGACCAGCCCGGACAACCTGACAAAACACCATCTCTACTAAAAATACAAAAAGTAGCTGGGTGTGGTGGCACATGCCTGTAATCCCAGCTACTTGGGAGGCTGAGGCAGGAGAATCGCTTGAATACGGGAGGCAGAGGCTGCAGTGAGCTGAGATTGCACCATTGCATTCCAGCCTGGGCGATGGAGCGAGACTCAGTCTCAAATAATAGTAATAATAATAATCGCAGCTCAATACTCTGTAGCCATTTTACTGCATGTGGCTATTAGCTGTGCTCTTGCGGTATCTAGGTCTGTTGTGTCCATACGGTGGAGTGTTTGCAGACGCTATGACGGTGCGCAGTGCTCCGCATTCATCTTGGGAGCTGAAAAGCAGCTATGGCAGGACTGTTTACACCGTGGAAACAGGCAGAAACTACTGATCAAGCCTTCTTTGTTTTGTTTATTTTGTCTTGACTTACAAAGTGATTACAATGATAGTAATACAGATTAAATTGAAGAGTAAAGTGCCTATAAACCACTACACTATGAACAGTATGAAAAATTGAGGAGGCCATGTGGCTCACGAATTCAGCACTTTGGGAGGCCGAGGCAGGAGGATCACTTGAGCCCAGGAGTTTGAAACCAGCCTGGGCAACATAATGAGACTCCATCTCTGAATTAAAAAAAAAAGAAAGAAAGAAAAATTAGCTGGCTTGGTGGCACATGCCTATAGTCCCAGCACTGGGGAGGCTGCAGTGAGCCGTGATTGTGCCACTGCACTCTGGCCTGGACAACAGAGAGAGATCCTGTCTCCAAGTATCTGTCTCTCTCTCCAGGAAATATTCCTTCAGCATATTAGTAAAGAAGTTACTTATGAGTCACTTATGCCATTGAAGAATGAGTGATGGACCAAAATATGTCTGTCTTGATTGTTTCACTTTCATCTTTTTTTGGAGACGGAGTCTTGCTCTATTGACCAGGCTAGGGGTGGCGCAATCTCCGCTTACTGCAACCTCCGCCTCCTGAGTTCAAGTGGTTCTCCTGCCTCACCTTCCCAAGTAGCTGGGATTATAGGCACCCGCCACCATGCACAGGTTAAGTTTTGTATTTTTAGTAGAGTCGGAGTTTCACCTTTTTGGTTGGTTGGCCAGGCTGGTCTCAAACTCCCGACCTCAAGTGATCCGCCCACCTCACCTCCCAAAGTGCTGGGATTACCATGCCCAGCCACATTTATCTTTCTGATTAACTAAAAAGTATCAAGCAATACTTACATGGAACTGCACTTTCTCATCAACTGTAACCATAATTTAGCTATAGATACAAGAGTTGGGCACAAATCCATGAAAGCATTGAGTGAGAATCAATTGGTTCTGTGGGATTTACGATGAAGAATGTTGCTTATTTTTATTTGTAAATTGTGTGCTACAGATCCTTCGTATCAGTAATATGTATAATAAACATGTATGTGTATATTCATACACACCCTTTCATTTTGTCAGGAATGATGGTTAAACATTTACCACAGCACTGGATTCACTTCTCCATCAGCTGCTAACTTGTGAGGATGTTTGAGGATGCATGACCTGTGTAATGCACCTGTTCCGGTGCCTGGCACAGAGTCGCAAAGCCACAAAGATGGTGCTTGTTGGTTGTACGTGTTGTTTCCATCTGATATCACCATTGGGGGGAGCAAGATGACATGCACTTGCCCCACGTGTCCAACAGCAAAGCCCCCTGGTATAGTGGGCTGCTCAGTGTGCCTGGTTCAAACCGCATATTTATAGTCCCCGGGTGTTTTCAGAGAGCAAAAGTCCTTTATGGTTAGCAAATTGCAGGTCCTCCCCTTTCTGATATTTACAGCCCTTCCAACCAGCTGTACAAAAATCAGGAAAAGGCAGAGGACGGCTGTCATTAATGTAAAGGCAGGTGATTACCTTTCCCTCCCCAGAACACACATCGCCTCCTAATGAAATTAGTCACCATCTCTGTTCCCTTCAATCAAGCCTTTTAGTGGAGTTCACAGGGATGCCTTCAGTCCAGACACTCTGACCGTTGACGAAGGATTTGAAATCTTTTGAGAACTCTGAAACAGTGCACACCAGAAACATCCAGCTGAAAACGGAAAGGGGAAAAAGACGACGTTTTGCTATCCCATGCACATTGCAGGCACATTGAATGTGAAGGTCAGTACTACTTCAGAGGGCAGGCATTCTATCCCCCAAGCCTGTTGCTTAAGAAATGCCCAGGCCCTTTGAACAAAATGGTTTCGAGTGATTACAGTGCATTCTCACTTACATCTCCTGATATATTTCTTGTTATTCTCGTTGAGTACTGCATTCAGACAGAGGTTGCCAATAAAGTTTATTGTAGGAGCTAAGTGTCAATATCTGTAGTACCCCCCGCCTAGGGTGCTGGTAATTAAAATGCCACGGATAGTCTGGGAGACGCATGAAAATTTGATGGCAAATTGATTTCAGGTTCATCTTGAAATTTGTCCTCAGCTGGACTCGATACTTCTGGCAGACATGGGATGGCTTTTGTCAGAAGGGTCTGCTGGAATGAGACACGGATGTCTTGATCTGAATATTAAATACAACATGCTGTTTATGACAGATTATCCGTTTAGTGCTAAAACACCCAGCTACTTCTATTTACACATTCTTCTGCATTGAATGTGGAAGACAGCATCTCATAGATCCACTTTACATATGAAAAGAAGTTGTATCAAACTTGCTGGGCATCAGAAATAAAGGATTTTAGAGACCCTGGCTTCAAACACAAGTTATTCCATCCAAGATTCTAAACTTAGCAATGCAACTTGCACTTAATTTTTAAAAGCTAGAAAAATAATGATAAAGATTGTGTGATCAAGTATAGCAGCCCTGTGGTGTTTCCTCAGAACAGTGTATTACAGAAAAGGAAAAAGCCATATATATGGAGAAAAAACTCCCCATATTTAATATTATCAATTGCTGGTTCCTGTAAACTTGCATTTATGGATCACATTATAACAGCGATTACTCTTATGTATTGTTCGTGCAGAAGTGCACTATGATGATAATATACTTTTGAAAGTATGTTTCCAGAATTTAATTTGTAAGAGGTTTGAGGGAAGAATAATACTGAGTTTTGAGTGTTTCTGATTGTAAAAATGTGTTGAGTAGAGTTAAACGTGTTCACCAAAACCCATTTTATCCCTTGAAATTATTGGGCAATTAATTGTATTTACTTAGCATTCAATGCGTGATTAGAAAAGGAATTTTTAAAAAAGCAATACTCAAGTGGAATGCATTCATTTGCTCATTCAGCAAACAGGGCTTGAGTCCCTACTATGTGCAGAGCCACAATGGATGAGAAAGATTTCTGGGTGGGACTTCAATGAGATTCATTTTCCAGGTTTTCATGTTATTATGGATACGTGGTATCTAATTAATTTTTTCACAAGTACTTGCCCTAGTGATGCTAAAATCAGCTTGATTGGCTTATAAATCAATGAAGATTACTGTTTCATTGCTTTGAAATTGAATTTAAAAACAGGAACAGAGCAATCCCTTCACTTCCGAATGCAGCCTCCCATTGGAATCACTTTGGAAGACGCTGGATCTGCGTGTTGCCCAGTATTGCTTTTCAGGCAGTCCCAGGCAGGAAGGCCCATCAGTGAAAAAAGTCCTGCATATGCTGTGGGTCATGACAGCTGCTGCTTTGCACATTTAGGCAATATTTATGGATCTTTTATTAGGACAATTTTTATGGCCCAAGATTAAAAGTTAAAGTTAAGTAGTAAACGTAATGAACATGTGCCTTCGGAAGTTCCAACTGATTTGTATTTTCTTTCCCTCTGTTGGTCATGGCTCATTGAATTTTGATGATAGCATTAAAAAAAAATGCCTCAGATCATTTTTGGAAGGAGACAGGGTATGAATTGACAAAATAAAATAAATTATACTTCAAAGATGCTAAATTATCTCTTCTGTTTAGGAGGCTCTCTTTTCAGATGCAGAATTAATTTGTGGGAGCTTGAATATTCTCAAGAAATAGTATGGGCAATGTTTGATAGAAGATGTAATTATTGGGTCGTAGGAAATAATGGTTGAGATCGTACATCCGCCGTCCTGGTGGGGAGCATGAATGAGGGAAGGAATCACGGGAAAATGACATTCCTTGAGGCTCCTTCAAGGTGTAGCGTTTGCTTTGGCTTTTCAAGTGTCTTACTCTATGATGGTTGCTGCTGGGCTGAATTCAACCTTGGGTTCAATTCAATGTGAAACTTAACTTTTTGGTGAAGGAATGATCCAGAGGAAGTAGTAAAATAGTAGCCTGGCCTCCAATACAAATTGCCTGTGAGTCCGACTGATATTCACCAATATGCAGTGGTGGGGTGAAAGGATTCTGTAGTCAAAACTATTAATGTTTCAGAAATACAATACTTTCCAGAGCCTTTGTATGTAAATGTCTCATATACCCCTCTAAGAAGGGGAGCAAATAGTATTTTCCAAACTTATGTCACCCCTTACCATCCACCTGGATATTTGACATGTGTTGGAATCAACCTTACAGGGAGCCCTTGGTCGATAAACAGTGTTTTCTAAATTTATATTACAGTTCCCACTTTCCCTCCCCCACTTTTATCACTTTGTATGACAGTCTTCTTGGGAACATCCATTGGGAAACTTTCTTTCCTCGCAGGTGTCTGTTACAAGTCCTGGTTCGCACAGTGTTGCGAAAGAATAGTTGTGTGTCACAATTTTCTTCATACGGTGTTTATTGAGAAACCTCTTCTGTTAATAGAATGACTCAGAATCAGCCAACCCCATAAATACTGCTCAGGCATTTAGAAAGACTTCTCTCTCTCTCTGCAGAGCCTTTGGACATCAGAAAAAAAGTTAGAGAGTGACTTTCAGATACAGCTACCTAGTCTATATTACAGAACATTCTGAAAAGAGCAGATTTTAATATCTTTCCTCCCACACTTGCTTTGACTCCCTCCTTTAGTAATTAGATAATTATGTATAATTAGCACATTAATTATGTGCAACAGCTGCAGTTGAGTGTGTGCATGTACAACTGCTTGAAAACAGCTTGTGAGTTCACTATTAGGCCCATGAAATTTTTCTCCTTGGCATGTTTTCACTATTCATTTGCTTGACAAAGGATAGATACATTTTCCATGTGTGCAGGTAAAAGCAGTGCAGTGAGCTAAAAAGTCAGCAAAGAGGAAGTGGCCCTGATCTGCAGCCCTGTACACTTAGATAGGGCGTCATTGCCTTCCTCTGAGCTCTTGGTGCCGATAACACACTCCTTGACAGATAAGTGTACCAGATTCCTTACCTGTCCCAGGACAAGATAGCAAGAGTTTCTTGATGCATTTTAAAAAAGCATTTTTAGTGTTGGCAAAAGGCTTGCAATTTATTATTAAGTGGAATAAGCAGTTTAAAAACAGTACGTACAGGGTGATTTTCTGGCTATATAAAAGCACAGGCATAGAAAATAGATATACATAAATAATGTTACTATAATTTGTCTGCCTCCCTTCTCTCAGAAAAGACCGATGAATTATCTATTATGTGCCACTCAGTGTTTGAGTGCTGGGAATACAGCACCATAAAGTGAAGTCTCATGTGTCAGGTAGCGAGGGCCACGGTCTGTGTTTTGAGAATTACAGGCAGTTTTGCGGCTCATGGCTATAATCCCAGCACTTGGGGAGGCCGAAGTGGGTGGATCACCTGAGGTCAGGAGATCAAGACCAGCCTGGTAAATGTGGTGAAACCCCAGCTCTACTAAAAATACAAAAAAAGTTAACTGAACGTGGTGATGTATGCCTGTAATTCCAGCTACTCAGGAGGCTGATGTAGGAGAATCGCTCGAACCTGGGAGGCGGAGGTTACAGTGAACCGAGATCGTGTCACTGCACTCCAACCTGGGCGACAGAGCAAGACCCTGTCTCAAATACAAGAAATGAATCAAAACAAACAAACAAAAAATAGTATCCCATAGTTAACCATTTTCTGAAATGAATTTGTTACTTTTATAATGAGAAAAAAGTAGATCTCGTGCGTGGAGGGAATTGAAGATATAATTTCATAGTCTGCGTACAGCTAGGCTCATCGCAGGGACCTAAGTAACACTTAAGGAATTAAATGGCCTATCTGTGTTTGAGAGGCACGCTAAGATGAGATGCCGGCTCTTTTTATTTATTTCTAATGGTTTGCTTGGTGTGGTGGTCATTTCCCTGGAAGTGCGCAGGAAGAGATAGGTGACTAGCAAGTCGTCTACGAACGTTTTTAGAAATGTCTGGTGGAACCATGCAGGCATCAGATAGCTATCTGTGTGCAGAGCCAGGCCGGTGCCTAGGTGAGACGGAGAGCTTCTGTCAGCTTTCTTGCTGGCCTCTCCTTGCAGGCACTCCCTTCCACACCTGCCTTTCCACCTGCCAGACTGCGCCTTGCTCTGGGTCTGCATGTTCAGCACTTCTCCAACAGTTGCGTCTGCAAAGGTAGCTTAGCGGAGGGTGAAGGGCCTTCTTCCAATAAGTCAGCACCTTCAGTTAAAAGAAAGGAATAACATTCTCCAATCTTGGCAGTCTGGCAAGGTAGAAAGACACCTGAAGGTGAACATCTTTGGCCAAGACATTTTGTTATGTGTTGTTCAGTTTCATTTGTCTCTCAGCCAATCAATCAGTGGATCTCTCTCCTTCCCTCCCGCCTTGTCCCCCTTTTCTCTTCTCTCCCCTTCCCTGCCCCTTCTCTTTAAAGTTTCACAGATTAAGAGAGTAGCATGCTGCTCATCCCGATCTTTGAAACCATGCAAATGAATAGCAAGAAACATAGTTCTTAGCATGCCCGTTTCTTTCCGCAGTGCCCAGGCCAGCAGTACCTGCTGCCCAAGAGCACAGCTGACAACGCCCTGGGAGCCCTTCACACTCTTCTCTGAGCTCTTCCATCCATAAACAGACATCTATGCCAAATGCAGGGAGGGTTTGCTGTTGGCTTTTACAAGAACACTGTCCTGTTATGCCTGCTGCTCTTTGCTTGGTTTTCCCTGGACGGTCACAAACATACCTCCAGGTCAACAGATAAAGAGCAAACTCACTTCTTCTGATAGTTGCAGAATATTCCATAGTACAGATATTCTGTTATTTATTGTAGTTAGATTTCTATTCACGTTGAACTCCCATGCCCAGAGCTTTCCAGACATTTGGAAACATTTTAGAAAATTGACATCATCTCTTCAAATGTCTGAACTCAGATTTCCTCTATGATGTTGGAATCTTTAAAATATCATGCACACTTGGCCTGTTCCTACAATTTTGTTCCCCAGCCCTCGTTCTCCATTTTGCACGTATATTATCTCGTCCTATTCCTCTGCACCCTTCACACATGCCTGCAGAGTATATACTTTTGCACAGGCAGAAGTCCAGCCGAAATGATCCTTATTTAGCATAATTTAAACATGAGGGTTTCCTAATGCTCCTTCCATTTAAATAATTTAAAAATCCGTGACAAGGTACCTGAAAACTACTAAGAGAAGAGAGGTGTTAATGGACACATCATGGAGGCTGAAGCAAAACTGCATTATTCTGTCTGCAGTTGAGAACCGTAAGAAAAAGATCAAGATTAACATTATTGTTAATGGTGTTACCTCAGTTTGCTGTCTGTACTTTTTTGGAGGCATGGGTCTGATTCCCGAGAAATCATTTTTCCTTCTCCTTGAAAAAAGCAAATTTTATTAAAGTGGTTTTAATTTTAACTGCATTATTTGTTTGCTTTATGTAGTTTTTAAAGTTTTATGAAAAAGTCTTCCATGTGTTTTTTATTTATGAAATCGGGGCAGCCATCCTTCACATATGAAGCAGGTATCTCAGAATATTGAAATCTTAGAGTGCATTTCATAGGAGTGTGAATGATTTTTCTGCAATTGACATATCAAGGAGCTTATCATCTATTATTAAGTTACCTTTTCCTGAAACAAAATATTTGTCAGATGTAACTTGGTACCCAAATGCCTTTTCTTGCTAAACTGGAAACTGTAACACACACCCACCCACCCCTTTATTCTTGGTTCCCTCCTATATTTTGACATTTGAAGCATCCACAGAAAAGTATTAGAAGGAGCAACTGAAAATCGTGAGAACTGAAATTATTTCCAGCTATGTTTAAATATGAATGTCTTGTTCGACTCTTCGCATATGTATTTATGGCTGTGTGATATCATTATGGCATCGTAATGAATGTCTACTGAATTATGTGGGATTCAACAGGGGATACAAATGGATTTGAATTCTGTAACTGTCATGCTGTGGTCCGGAGAGGGTGGAAACTGCCATATCCCCCTGCGTCAACATATCTGTCAAAAGTCCTCAGCACTCCCCGCAATCCATGTCCAGTGGAAGCGCGAGGTGGTGAGGATGGAAAGGGCTATGCATCGACTCCGTGTTAGGACAGGTCTTAAAAAACTAAACACAAGTCACGTTATGGAACTGTTTACCTTGGCTTTGGGGTTTATTTCCATCTGGATTAAGAATGTTGTTGTATTATATAACAAGAAGTGAAAAAAAAAAAAGGGAATGATGTTATACAACCGTTTTTTTTTTTTCCTTACTCTGAATGTGTAATTTTAAATGAAGAACCGGGACACCTCATCCTTTAGTCTTTTCTTTACTAGCGAGTAGCAGATATGTGCGGACCACAGAGATGGACTGAAAAGAGAAGGAACAGTCCTTGGTTTGTATTCCAGCCCCGACGTTGCTATGCCTTGGAGCTTGGTAATTAGATGCTTGGAGCTTCAGTCTCCCCATCTGTTGCATCGGAACAACAGTATGTGCTCTGCAATATTTTCATAAGAGTCACATGAAGTAGGTACCTACAGAGTCTAGCACTGTGCTTTTTAAGTTGGGGCTTAATATGTGGTAGTTGTTGCTGTTTTTGTTGTTATTATTATTGTTATTTGTTGTTTGTTTTTTGAGATGGAGTCTTGCTCTGTCACCCAGGCTGGAGTGCAGTGGCATGATCTCGGCTCATCGCAACCTCCGCCTCCTGGGATCAAGTGATTCTCCTACCTCAGCCTCCCGAGTAGCTGGAACTATAGGCCCCTGGCTAATTTTTGTATTTTGTAGTAGAGACAGGGTTTTACCCTGTTGGCCAGGTTGGTCTTGAACTCCTGACCTCAAGTGATCTGCCTGCTGCTTCCTCCCAAAGTGCTGGGATTACAGATGTGAGCCTGGCCCATAAGTGTTATCTTTATATAACATACTTACAGCTCCCTTGGGAGTAATTTTTCCATTTCTACACAATGGAAACTTGTAATTTTAGCCTTAGCAACACATACTTACTGGGCACCTAGGTTTCATTTATTTAGGGACTATTTAGTGAATGCCGATTGTGCACCAGGCACCAGGCACGGCCCTGGGGAACCAGCGGGCAGCCACATAGAGAAGGTCCCAGTGGCACCAGAACAGGGTGTGCTTCCTAGGAGGTGTCTGGCTTCAAGACAGGGATTTCCTTTAGCTGGGTGGTAGAGAAATGGATTGCCTGTGATTTCACTGTGCATAAAGTGACCGTTCAGCCCTTAACCAGCGACATCCACATGTGTTCTTCAGTACTCACAGGTGCTGTGGTTCACAGCTGTGGTCTTCTGAAATATAGGAAAAGGCAGCTTACAGAAAAAAACTTGCTTGTTCACTGTTTTCTGAGCCAATGTCTCACTTACTGGCAAGTTGATAGGTCTAGTTTTTGTTTAGCTGTTTTTCTAATTTAATCTTATACATGAGATAGCTATAGATGGATGTATAGTCTTTGAAGTGGGCCCAGTTGGCTCTGTTTATTAGCTATGTGGTTCTTGTGCAGGTGACCTATGGCCCCTGGCCTCAGGGATCTCATCTCTAAAATGAGGCTCTTGATATTACCTGCCTTGCCCAGTTGTGAGGACTAAAAGGATTTTGTGTGTTAAAGAACTTGAGGAGTGCCTAGGACCCAGTGAGGGCCACGCAGCTTGCTCTGATTGCTTTCTTAAAGTCAGTAAGCGTGTTGCCCTGATAATACTCATCTTCAGGGCCATCATTTCGATCACATTTTGGCTTAGTTTCTTCCTCTACCCTCTTCCCACATCAAACTTTTCCATGGGAGGTAAAACATGTTAACAATCTAATTATGTTTCCTTCTAATTTTTTTCTTCATTTATATTATACATCTGTATAATACATATATATTACGTATGGATATATAGGCATATACATATGCATATTTGGGGTGTGCTGTGGTCAGAAAGTTTGCACCCCCCCAAAATTCACAGGTTAAAATCCTAACCCTCAAGGTGTCACTAGAAAGTAGGGCCTTTGGGACATAATTAGGTCCTGGGGGCGGAGGGCGCTAATCCTCATGAATGGGTTTAGTGTTTTTATAAAACAGACCCAGGAGAGACCGTCATCCCTTTTACCATGTGAGGAGCCCGCAAGCAGGTGCCCTGTATGAGCCAGAGTGGACCCTTACCCATCGCCACATCTACTGGCACCTTTATCTTGAACTTCCAGCCCCCGGAACTGCAAGAAATAAATTTCTGTTACTCATAAGCCGGCTTATGAGTTGTATACTTTTTTGTGATCATAGCGTGAATGGAATAAAGGTTTTTGAGGTTTTTTTTTCTTTTCGGTAGTTTTACCTAATAACACCTGGAATCATTCTGTGCACACTCTTCTCATTGTAGCATGGTTTTCCATGCTGAGGACATACGTGACCATGCAGTCATTTCCCAGATGGAACTTATTGAGGGGCATTCGCTTAGTTTCGAAAGGGTTCTCCCTCCACTCCCATCCCGGCCACAGATAGTGATGCAATAAGCATCCTTGTTCGCATGTCCAGACTGAAGCTTTTATTCCTATGGGATGAGTTCCCAGGCATGGGATTGCGAGGCCAGACTCTAAATTTTGAAAATGGATTTTTATCATTCTAATGGATTACGGTGAAGAGAGCCAAAGTCTTGATAGAAACACTCAACTCAGAGTGAATTTTTTAGATGTAAAAGTGGATGGTAATTAAGGGTACACACATTAAAAGGAGTAATTTGACCAGCCCATCACAGTAGTAATTAATTTTAATGTCTCGAAGACTTCTGATTTCGTTTTTGAGGCTGAAAAGGCAGGTGGAAACCCGCCACTTTTGCACACATATTTTGCACACATGTATTAGAGAGTAGCTAGCCTGCTTTTACTAGTGGTTCTGTAGAAGAAACACAGCTTGAATAAATGTCCTCTTGGATGCCCAGCACAGATTGGCAGTGGCTGTCAGGATTGTCTGGTGGGAAAGGTGCTGGGACTCACTCTAGACTCGGAGTGAGGTGGGGTGGGGGCAGGGCAGGAGGGCCCTGGCTGATTAATAATGTTTGTGATGAAGTCTGGAGTATGTGGGGAAAGAATCACGAATCCCTGCATTGGCCACCCCTGAACCACAGCCCATGATTCACCCTCCGCAAATCCCAGGGCCAGATATTAGAACATCTGGGATGAGGAGTGCCTTTCTGTTCATGGCCTCCAGAGGTCCAGTTTTTCTGCACTCGGGGGAGCCTTGGTGTGGTATCTGATAGGCAAGAGATGAATTTACGTTTTGCCACGTCGTTAATAAGCAAAAGAAGACAAAAGAGCTCAAAATAGACTGGCGTGCTGGGGCCAAGGGTGGTGGTCACCAGGGCGAGCGGTTATGGGTGAAGGGCTGAATTTGCAGGGTCAAGGAGATTGCCTCCAGGCCCCTTCTGGAAACACACTCCCTGAGCCTTGTAGAATTGAGTTGATTCTGTTTAACTGCACAGTGAAGAAAACACTTCCTTGCTTTAAAACATGACAGCTCTCTTATGTAACTTAATTCTTCATTCCGCTGGCTCTTGAAGCAGCCTCAAAAGTCATTTTATTTTCTCGGCTCTTTGATATTATTTGTAGTTATTTATTTAAAGTAATTAGAGACGGGGTCTTGCTGTGTTGCCCAGGCTGGTCTCTAACTCCTGGCCTCAAGTGATTTTCCCACCTCAGCCTCCCAAAGTGCTAGAAATAAGATATAAGCCACCAAGCCTGGCCTTGATATTATTTTTTAATGGGGGGTGTGTGGGTGGGTGGTGATGGGGATATTCCAGCAGAATATCAGAAACACGGGTGAGGAAGGCAGAGGGAGCTCAAAGACAAGGCTCAAGTTGATATTCCAATGTCAGTACCTACCAGCTATGTGAAGCTGGGCTAATTATGTGTTTAGGTTTCCTCCTTCTTTAAATAGAGTTCTACGTCTATTACGGGGCTGTCATGCAAGTCGATGAATTAAATATGCTAATATATATAAATTCTGAATAAGTATTAACCAAAGAAACGGGACATCATATTGGTTCCCAATCTACCTCATAGGTATTATAAAGATGGCTACCTTTCCAAGTGTCTGTTTGTTTCACTAGTTCCAAAAGAGTATCTCTCAAAATACTAGGTAGTATTTGGTCAACACTTTAGCAAGTAACTTTTTTTTTTGCAAAAGAAGCCCATGTGAAAATACAGTTGGCCCTAAGCCTATGAAATATGGCTCGTGTGTGGGACTGGGGTGACTCGTAGGAGAAGGAGGATAGTTCTCTGGATTTTTACTGGTATGTATATATTTTTGGGTACTGGAGATGGGGACAGTGAGTATTTGAAGCTCACAGCAGGCCCATTTTGCAAGTTTTCAGGAAACTGAAATTCAGAGAGATTAAGTATTTTGCCATGAGTCACTTTGTAGTAAGTGGGAGGGCTGTTGCAAACCCACGTGTGTCCACACCCACAGCCTGTGTTCTTTTCATGTGCACAGGAGTATGGAGGAGAAGGGAAGTGATAGAACGCTTTTTTAAGAAAAAAAAAAAAAAAACTTCAGAAGCTGATTTGAGATTTATTCATCTTTGGTGTACTCTCTTTACTAAGGCAGGGTGTAGACTCATGAAACCTAGAAGGAGTTGAAAAATAAGGGTTAGGATTAAAAAAAAAAAACAACTAGTGAAATCAAGACACCATTTTGCTTAATTGAAGGCTTGCTGTACATTAAAGAACAACAAAAACCTAATTCTTTGAGTGTTTCTGAGGCCGAGCCTTTTCCCACAAGGCACTTGCGTGCACGGTTCTGGAAGCTCTCCTCTGTTTGCACAGTAATCACTCATCCTGCTCTCGGGCTCTGCCTGCAGTCTCTTCCTCTGTCTCAGATGTCACTCTTCTCTGCCTTCTTCAGAAGCTGTTATATGACCTCCAGATTTCTCTTTGACTCCCTGTATTACCATTAGAAGACATCTACACTGGGAAATTGCTCAGTTCCTGTTTTTGATTAATATTTTATCAGCCGCAAGAGGAAATGGTATTCTATAGCAACACTAATAAGTAATTGAGCAGATGAGATGCTCTTGCTAGCTTTGGTAAAAAGTCGGGGCAAGGTTACAGTGGAGGAGCTCTGATGAGACTTGGGATAATAAAGTCAAGTCGAATATCTGCTAGGGTTAAAAATCTAACAATGGGCCAGGCGCGGTGGCTCACGCCTGTAATCACAGCACTTTGGGAGGCCAAGGCAGGTGGATCACTCGAGGTCAGGAGTTCAAGACCAGCCTGGCCAACATGGTAAAACCCCGTCTCCACTAAAAATACAAAAATAAGCCAGGCACGGTGGTGTGCTCCTGTAATCCCAACTACTTGGGAGGCTGAGGCAGGAGAATTGTTTGAACCTGGCAAGAGGAGGTTGCAGTGAGCCCAGATCATGCCGCTGCACTCTGCACTCCAATCTGGGTGAAACTCTGTCCCCTCCCCCCCCCAAAAAAATAAAATAAATAAATCTAACACTGGTACGAGAAGAAATTATGCTTTACATCCTTCTTTGAGCAGTGGCTTACCCTCCTACATTTATCAAAAGTGGTGGCAGTAGTGGTAATAATGACCAACTTCATTTAAAGACACGTATCTAAAGCAAAGGACCTAAAATATTAATTTTTCATAGTGCTTAATATGTGCCAGTATATATAAATTCAAGATAAGGTAGACAGCTGTGAACTGGATCCCCTGCTGTAGCCAGCAAATGCTGAGAGCCCGGCTTCCCCTCTTGTATTCACATGGCTCTGTAAGAGAGGAAGTAGTACAGCTATCAGTAACAATGCCATCCGGTAATTACCAAATCATAAATGTTTGGGGAGCTGAAGGTCACGGGCTTAGTAGCAATTCTAGTCTGATTCCTTGTGAATTTTAAATACTTGTACTCTCCATCTGGGTGATGGTATTTTGATTGCCAGTGGACAGTCTGATGGAGGTGGGGGAAGAGTTATTCTTCCATATTTATTTTACTTCACCTTGGGTGAAAAAACTTCGCTTTTCGTAATGTGGTACAATGTGTACTTCTGTAAATGGAAATGGTTTCAGCACATCACAGTCACGCTTCCCCGTTGAAAGATGCTCCGTTTTCCCGCATACACAATGTCCAGCACAACGTCTGATTTATGAGAACATGACCCTGGAGGCTTCTGGAACAGCTCACACGCTCCCTGCAGGAGGCTCAGGCTCTCAGGGGAGGCCCATGGTGCAGCCAGGCGCTAGAGTTTTAGGGTCAAGAAATTAGAGGTAAGAACACAGCCCCATTTTAAGAAATACCAGTGATTTCTGTTTTTCCTTGTTCTTCTTTCCCTCAGTGTTTTATTAACATGTGCTGCTGTACAAACACACAATTCACTTAGGTCTCTGTTTCTTGTGGATCACATGGGAGCTTTCATTAAATTGTGGCAATTCCAATTTGAGTGGTTATCAAGTCAACATCAAATAACATGAAGTGTGTTTTAGCCGGCAAACATCGCTTTGTAATTCTCTGATGTGTTCGGGGCTGATTCCCTTCTTCCTGCTTTTTTTTCTCTTTATAAAGTTAACATTTTTATTGCAGAGGTACTGCTGCTGTTGGTTTCTAAAGGCACTCGTCATGGTATGACTAATACTGGAAGCAGACACAGCCATGATGAGCAGTACTCTTTTTTTGTTTATTTTCGTTGTTGTTGTTGCTGTAAGCCACTTTCTTCTGACTCTCTCTCCATTAAAGTGCAACTTAATTGGTAAAATTTAGTTAACTAGACATTTCATTTATTTATTTATTTACGATGAGTCTTGCTCTTTTGCCCAGGCTAGAGTGCAGTGGCGTGATCTCCGTTCACTGCAGCCTCCACCTCCCGAGTCCAAGTGATTCTTTTGCCTCAGCCTCCCGAGTAGCTGGGATTACAGGCACGTGCCACCAGGCTCGGCTAATTTTTGTATTTTTAGTAGAGAAGGGGTTTCACCATGTTGGCCAAACTGGCCTCAAACTTCTGACCTCATGGTCCACCCACCTCAGCCTCTCAAAGTGCTTGGATTACAGGTGTGAGCCACCATGCCCAGCCTATATTTATCTTTTTAAGTAACAGAGTATTAGCATTGTGATAAATGATACTTAATATATAGTAAGGGAGGTCAAAGTATGAACTATTTTGATTTTTTATGGTTTTTTTTAAAATAATGCATTCATTTTCCCTTTCTTTCTTTCTCTCTTTCTCTCTCTCTCTCTCTCTCTTTTTTTTTTTTTTTTTTTTTTTCTGAGTCAGGGCCTAGGTCTGGCACCCAGGCTGGAGTGAGGTGACATGATCAGGGCTCACTGCACCTTCCAACTCCTGGGCTCAAGCAATCTTCCTGCCTCAGCCTCCTGAGTAGCTGGAATTACAGGCTCACGCCACCATACCTGGCTACTTGTTTAAATTTTTGCAGACGTAAGGTCTCACTATGTTGCCCAAATTGGCCTCAAATTCCTAGCTTCAAGCAGTCCTTCTGCCTTGGTCTCTCCAAGTGCTGAGATTATAGGCATGAGCCACTGTGCCCAGCCAAATTTTCTTATTTTCTTTTTTTTTTTTTGAGATGGAGTCTCGCTCTGTCGCCCAGGCTGGAGTACAGTGGCGTGATCTTGCCTCATTGCAAGCTCCGCCCCCCGGGTTCATGCCATTCTCCTGCCTCAGCCTCCTGAGTAGCTGGGACTACAGGCACCCGCTGCCACCACGCCTGGCTAATTTTTTGTATTTTTAGTAGAGATGGGGTTTCACCGTGTTAGCCAGGATGGTCTCGATCTCCTGACCTTGTGATCCACCTTTCTCGGCCTCCTAAAGTGCTGGGATTACAGGCATGAGCCACGGCGCCTGGCCCAAATTTTCTTATGAAATCAAATGGGCAATACTTGTTTGCAAAAAATAGTTCTTTTGGTTCTTACTTGTCCGTGAGGATGAAGTCACAAAATGCCTGATAGCATCCACTGCATTTTGTAGGGGACAATTACATAGAAGATGCCAGCAATATCTTCTCTCTTTTCTAACATTCTTTACCTCTCCCACCCAAGGACAATGGTGGGCTGGAGTGAGCATTCAGTGACCCAGAACTTACCGGAAGCTCCTAGGGCCACATCTTCCCCAGTCTTCTCCCCCAGGTTTGTCCCATTTGTACTGACTCTGACCCAGGTTGTCCTGACTTGAGAATCATTAGAAGTTTCAGAAAGATGCATACTGTGTTAAAAAAAAAAAAAAAAAAAAAAGGGTGGGGGGAGGGCGGTCTGAGAAGAAAGTATAATTCTTTTTCTTCTAACTGGAGATATAAAAATCATATAGGCATGATTTATTATTTGATTGGAACATTATATTTTATGGTTGTAGAACACATGTATCATCCTATCTGCTTCTGACACCCAGGAAGCAGCTCTGGCTTTTATAATTTTGATGAAAGAGTTTCCCAACAGTATTTTGGTGTGCGTGCTCACACACCAGCCCTGGTCGTCAGCGAACAGATTCTTCCAGGTTTCCATTGAAGCGGAAGAAAGTGAGATCAGAGATCCCGAGGAAGGGGTTCAGTTTCAGCAATAGTGGAGCCAGGGAGTGGGGGGCAGAAGCAGCAGGAAGTCAGTGCAGGGCGCTGGAGGGCCACTCCTAATTGCTTCATGTCTTGTTGCTGAGCTGATGGACTTGGAGGCGCTGCTGGTCCTGGATCCTTGCAACCTTTTCTTCCAAGAGGAAATGTCGTGGGACTGAGCCTCCCTTCCCCTGGCTGTCACAAAGATGGACCTACCCATGTGGGGGCCTAATGCAAGTGATTCCGCAAAGGTACATGTTGAAATAGAAAAAGGCCCAGGTGAGGCTGGCTATGTAATATACAAAATCCATTGCAAAATGAAAATGTGGGATTCTAGCCAGGGGAAGGGAAGTTAATCTCCCTTTTCTTTGGGCCCAACATCTGAACCTCGGGCAAACAGGTGTCCCCCAGAAGATTGGATCCTCTGCTCTAGGACACATTCTTGTCCTTGAGCAGGTTGGGCAAGAGGCTTTTCTCGTGGTCACCAGCCTCAAACCCCGTGGTCTTGCCAGCCTAGGACATGTCAAGACTGCAGCCTTTCCTGACCTGCGACCATCCCCATGTCCATGCCCAGGCCCCTACTAGGAGTTGAGGACAACAGGGGTCATGTGTCTCTCCTGCTTAGGAAACCTGGGTTGAGGGTGGCAGTGATCTTGAGGTGGGGTCTGGGAGGGTGGAGCTAGCCTGGCCTGGCCCAGCCCAGAGTGCCAGCAGTGCTATAATCCCAGCAGTTTGGGAGGCCAAGGCAGGTGGATCACCTGAAGTCAGGAGTTCAAGACCAGCCTGACCAACATGGGGAAACCCCATCTCTACTAAAAATACAAAATTAGCTGGGTGTAGTGATGCACACCTGTAATCCCAGCTATACAGGAAGCTGAGGCAGGAGAATTGCTTGAACTCGGGAGGTGAGGTTGTGATGAGCTGAGATCATGCCATTGCACTCCAGCCTGGGCAAAAAGAGCGGGCGAAAACAAACTAACAAATGACAACAACAACACAAAAAAGAGCGGGGGAAAACAGATGACAACAACAACAAAAAAAACCGATGTAGGAATGGACAGATGAACAACCCACATGACTTAAGGACATCTTTGAATCAATTATTCTAAGCTGGTAGCAGAAGCCTCTTTTCCATTTGACTTGTATCTCACCTTTTTTTTTTTTTTTTTTTTTTTTTTTTGAGATAGAGTCTCACTTTGTTGCCTAGGCTAGAGTGCAGTGGTATGATCTCAGCTCATTGCCACCTCTGCCTCCTGGAATCAAGAGATTCTTCCTGCCTTGGCCTCCGGAGTAGCTGGGACTACAGGCATCCACCACCAAGCCCGGCTAATTTTTGTATTTTTTGTAGAGACGGAGTTTCTCCATGTCGGCCAGGCTGGTTTTGAACTCCTGACCTCAAGTGATGAGACTTCCTGAGTCTCCCAAAGTGCTGAGATTACAGGCATGAGCCATTGCACCCGGCCAGACTTGTATCTCTTTTTTTTTTTTTTTTTTTTTTTTTTGAGACGGAGTCTCGCTCTGTCGCCCAGGCTGGAGTGCAGTGGCGCAATCTCGGCTCACTGCAAGCTCCGACTCCCGGGTTCACGCCATTCTCCTGCCTCAGCCTCCCGAGTAGCTGGGACTACAGGCGCCCGCCACTGCGCCCGGCTAATTTTTTCTATTTTTAGTAGAGACGGGGTTTCACCATGGTCTCGATCTCCTGACCTTGTGATCCGCCCGCCTCGGCCTCCCAAAGTGCTGGGATTACAGGCGTGAGCCACCGCGCCCGGCCAGACTTGTATCTCTTAATGGGTTTATGTTTAACCCTGTATGTTTCAGTCCTACTATGCATCTTACAGCTGACTAACCCTGTTTAAAAATATGCTACTACATTTAATCTTTATGGTAGCGTCATGAACAGGCTATTCTTTAGTCCAGTGGTTCTTCATCGGGAGTGATTTTGCCTGCCAGGGAATACATGTCAATGTCTGGAGACATCTGGGGTTGTCAGTTCAAGAGGGTAGGGGATTGGGGAGAAAAGATGCTATTGGCATCTAGTGGGTAAAGGCCAAGGGATGGTGCAAGGATCCTGCAACACAAAGGAGCACCCCCACCACAAAATATCAGTAGTGCCCAGGTTGGGAAGCTCTGTGCCATTGTGCAAAGATTCAAGGTGGCTATGTTGCAGGACTGGTACGTGGGAGGCGTGGGTATTCTAACACAGTCTAGTGATGGTCCAACCTCCTGTACTATGAGTAATTAGCAAAGAATTAACAGCAGAAGATTGCTCTCACCAAAGCCCATCCAGAAAGTGGCTCTTATTCAAGGTGCTAATTCGGGTGTTTTGTTGCCAGTAAAAACATGAGTCAGATTTGATGATTGATTCATGATGACTTTAAAATTAATGCTGCTGTTATTATACAAAGTAGTGGTAAGTGGAGGTGAGAGAATGTTTTTGCTTTGGGATAGTAAGTCAACATTACAGTAAACACGCAGTAAACCCATTTATCTCTGGCTTAATGCTTTGTTGTTTCTTCTAAGCACTTCTTAGGTGCCTCTGGGCTTTTTAACATTCTTTGGCAGTTGTAATTTATTAATTGATTTTTAAATTTGACCAGTGAAAATGAACTTTAGGTAGGGGTTTGAGGAAAATGAAAAGGCCTATTTGTTTTTCAGTGGCTGGTTCTTCATGTTCAGCATTAAGCAGTGGCAGAAATCAGGCAACCTGTGTGTAGTCTCAGCGATCTTGGATTCCCAGCTTCCTCACATCACAGATGGAGAGTCAGTTACTCAGAAAAGAACTTCCTTTTTTTCCTCCTCTTCTCCTCTCCTCTCTGCCTTTCCCCTTTCTCCTTTCCTCTTTCCCCTTCCTCCTTTCCTCTTTCCCCTTCCTCCTTTCCGCTTTCCCCTTTCTCCTTTCCTCTTTCCCCTTCCTCCTTTCCGCTTTCCCCTTCCTTTTTCCTTTCCTTTCCTTTCCTTTCTTTTTTCTTGAGGGAGATTCTGGCTGTGTTGGCCAGGCTGGAGTGCAGTGGCAGGACCTTGGCTTACTGTAGCCTTGACCTCTCCAGCTCAAGTGATCCTCCCACCTCAGCCTCCTGAGTAACAGGGGCGACAGGTGCACACTGCCATGCCCAGGTAAGTTTGTTCATTTTTTGTACATACAGGGTCTCACTATATAGCCCAGGCTGGTCTCCTGGTCTCAAAGGATCCTCCCACCTCAGCCTCCCAAAGTGCCGAGATTATGGGTGTGAGCTACTGTACCTGACCAATAACTTTCTATGATATAGATTTTATTTAAAAACAGTACTGTTCAGTGGCCTCTCCATCAAATGCATTCTAACATAACCTCATAGAAGTGAGCCCTCTTACTGAACTATTTGGCTGGGGTTCTTGGGTGTGTTTTGTTCTATTTTCTGGTTGGTGATTTTCTTTCTGTTGGGTCCTATGGGCTCTTTTTGGACCTCTTCTCAGAATGTGTTTTTTTGTTGTTGTTTTTTTTTTTGAGATGGAATCTTGCACTGTCTCCTGGGCTGGAGTGCAATGGCAAGATCTCTGCTCACTGCAACCTCTGCGTCTCAGGTTCAAGCGTTTCTTCTGCCTCAGCCTCCTGAGTAGCTGGGATTACAGGCTCCTGTCACCGAACCTGGCTAATTTTTTTGTAGTTTTAGTAGAGATGGGGTTTCACCATGTTAGCCAGGATGGTCTTGATCTCCTGACCTTGTGATCCGCCTGCCTCGGCCTCCCAAAGTGCTGGGATTATAGGCGTGAGCCACCGTGCCCAGCCCTCAGAATGTTTTCAAATGCATACCGTTAAATACCTGGGATTACAAAGGGAACCAACTGTACTTACGTATAGTTCTGTCTGTGACACTGTAGTGTGCACTGAAGCAAAAATAACAGGTGATGCTAATCACAAAGTTTTACAAATCTCTTGAAGAGTCTTACTGGTTTCTGTGTTGAGGAAGCAGGAAATTTCCCTGACCCCTTCGCAGGCAGGAAGTGGAGTGCAGATGCTGGAACCAGCTGGCTGCTGTGATGCCAGTAGAGGTGAACTCTACTCGCTGGAACCCCCTGCACGTCACCCTTTGTGGGAGGGAGCTCGCAGGCGAGCAGGTGCAGGAGCCAGGGTGAACGCTTTTGGGCGCCGGGAGGAATGAACTCTGTACTGGCCCCAGGGCAGCATCTGGCAGGGGGTGCCCATGACCCCCGAAGCCCTAAAAGAGGTGTTACAGTCAGTGCTCTTTTAGCTTTGCCATCCACGGGCGCCTTAAGTGTTAACAGCTCAGTGGAGGGTCAATGTGACAGCCTTTTGCGCCCGCACCCGAGTTCTTGTCCAGTGTCCAGGTCTCATGAGCCAATTTGAAGGATGGTAAATGCGGGAGATTTTATTGCTGATGAAAGTGGCTTTCACTGGGAAGAGGAGCTGAAAACAGGACAAAGTGGGAAGGTAATTTTCCCCTGGAGCGATGCCATCACGCTGTTCTTCTGAAGTCCAGCCGCTTCTGTCCAACTGTAGTCTCCAATGTCCAGCTGCTTCTCCTCTTCTCTTCACTCTGCCAGTGGAGCCTGGGGTTTTTATGGGCACTGGATGGGGGGCAGGCTGGGCCATGGGTGGTTGTGGAAAAGGCAGCATTTGAGTGGAAAAACAGGGATGTATGTTTTCACTTCGGGCCACAGTTCTAGGCTTGAGGATGGCACCCTCACCACGGACCTGCCCTCTTCAGCCCAGAATTTCCTTGCCTCCTGTCTCTATCATTGATATCTGGAATTCTTTGTACCTATGAAATCTAATATGGTGATATCTGCATCTAGCTCCTGCTAGAGATGGTGCTCATAATAATTTTTAATATTTATTGAGTGTGGATAATAATCCAGGAGTTGTGCTAAACATTTTACAGCACATTATCTCATTTAATCTTCACACCACCATAAAGTAGTGTTTGCTTATTTGAGGGATGAAAAAAGTTAGGCTCTGAGAATTGATACTACTCTTCAAATATGGAATTAGAATTTCAAACCTATCTATGGTCTTAATCACTTCTCCATTCATTGTCCTTGTTTTATGAATGCTGATTACCTTTTAATTTGGTTTGGTTCTTTGGAGTTGTTTATGTTTTGTGAGTCTTGGCGTGTTTTTGGTAGAGAAACTTGCTAGGTTCTCACAATGTGGAAACGAAGCAGAAAACAAAGATCTCAATTTGCCTTTTCAGCCTGAATGCAGACTCTTACATTCAGTCCTGGGAGTCTTTCTTGAGCGACAGTGAGAGCGATGGAGGGAGGGTTTCCATTCTCCGAGATGGATCGTTGCATCAGTATTTCCTTTTCGTTTTTCCTTAGGATGAGAAAGAAGGGAGTGCAGCCCTTTTCCTCAGGTTAGAATGGTTCTGTTGGTTGAATTATGCATCCTGTTTAGTTGAAACAATTGGACAATAAGGATGTGACTATTTGCATTGCTGTCTAATACTTTATTATGTCATACCAAAAATTATTTTTTGTATTTTGCTACCAGTTCTTTTAATTTCTCTTACATGTATGAAGTTGGATAGTTAGAATCAAATTAAAATAAATTGGACACATTGGCTCGTGACTGTAATCCCAGCACTTTGGGAGGCTGAGGCAAGGGGATCACTTGAGGTCAGGAGTTCGAGACTGGCCTGGCCAACATGGTGAAACCCTTTCTCTACTAAAAAATACAAAATTTTTTAGTATTTTGGGGTTCAGGTTACGTGATGTGCACCTGTAATCCCAGCTACTTGGGAGGCTGAGACAGGAGAATCACTTGAACTCTGGAGGTGAAGGTTGCAGTGAGCCAAGGTCGTGCCACTGAACTCCAGAGGCGACAGAGGAGGACTCTGTCTCTGAATGAATGAATGAATGAATGAATGAATGAATGTTGTTTAAACCTGCCAACTACAATAACTTTTTCAGTCTCTTTCTCCCTTTCCACCTTCCCAAAAAGGTGGGAAATTTCTACAGTAAAGCAATTAACAAATAAGTTTTGGGTTAGGCGGGAGATTAGTTAGAGACAGGGTCTGTAGATCAGAAGTGGTATTTGGGGGAGTAGGGACTTTTTTTTCTTTTTCCCTTATGCATTTGGGAGTGGAAGAGCTGTCAGATTCTGAATTTAGTTGGATTTATAATGCTAGAGACATTCAGCAGTCTGCCTTTCCCTTTCTGTTATAAAATCATGTTTTTATTGAATTACATTTTAATATTGGTGTCACTTTAAAATGAAAATGAAGACTTGCAAAATGTATTTTTGAAGGAGGTGGGGCGGCGGGGGGAAATGCCATCTTGGCAACAGATGACTTCGGTTCAAGTCCTCTCTGTGTCTCTTACTTGCTTTGTGGCTTTAGACCCGCCACCCACTCAGAGCCGTGAATTCCTCATCTCTGAAATGACCATAGTAAGTTCCTGCCTAGGCTCTCCCCAGAAGCTAAAATGCATAAACATGCTTTGTAATTTTTTGTAATGATTGATACTAGCTGTGGTGTTGATAAGAAACAGCTGGCATACTTACTGGGTGATTGAGAAGAGTGTATTTGTCTGTTTTCATGCTGCTGATAAAGATACACCCTATACTTGGTAATTTACAAAAGAAAAAGGTTTTTTGGACTTACAGTTCCTTGTGGCTGGGGAGGCCACACAGTCATGACAGAAGGTGAAAGGCACACTTCACATGGCAGCAGGCAAGAAAGAACTTGTGTAGGGAAACTCTCCCTTATGATATCATCAGATTTCTTGAGATTTATTTGCTAACATGAGAACACCTCAGGAAAGACCTGCCTCCATGATTGAATTACCTCCCACCTGGTCCCTCCCACAACACATGGAAATTCAAGAAGAAATTTGGGTGGGGACACAGCCAAACGATATCAAAGACCATTTATAAAACTCTAAGCAGCTTTAAAGGAAACCACCAAGGGAACAAGGCCTGATGAGGCAAGAGTAGGAGGGAACAGATGCTTGGATAGGGCAGGTGAGTCACAGGCTAATGGGAGCTGTCACCTTCAGTAGAGGTCCTGATGACCTGGGAGGATGAGAGCCAGACAGATGGGAGTATCCTAGCCTCTCAGTTCGTTTCCACCCTCAGAACTCCTCCTAGTGCCTCTCAATGGCTAAACCAACCAAAGGTTAGAGCCCAAGGAAACTTCTGATGCTGTCTTTACAGGTCAGACAGTTGGGAACAGAGTTGATAGAGAGGACACAGGAGGTGACTAGATTTGGAAGGAAAATTAGAAAACTTTTGGCCAGGCATGGTGGCTCATGCCTGTAATCCCAGCACTTTGGGGATCACTTGAGTCTAACATAGTGGTGTCCAAACTTTTGGCTTCCCTGGGCCACATTGGAAGGAGGATTGTCTTAGGCTGCACATAAAATGCACTAACAATTGTTGATGAGCTTAAAAAAAAGTCCCCCCAAAATCTCATAATGTTTTAAGAAAGTTTACGAATTTGTGTTGGGCCACATTCAAAATTATCCTGGGCTGCATGTGGCCCACCAGCCATTGTACAAGCTTCGTCTAACAGGTTCTTCAAGGTGGGCTTGAGCGTTTGAAAGACTTCTAGTGGGAGAGATCACAAGGTGCAACTAGAGAATCCTGGGCTGGTCTGAGAGGCAGACCTGTGGTTATTTTGCTCTTTGAAAGTTGTCCTTCGGCACCCATTTTCCCCAGACGTAACCTCGATTTATGCTCCAGGTCTGAGCAGAAATATTATTCCCTCCAGAAAGCCTTTCCTGGATGTTGAGGGATGAAGTTGGGGGCCCCGCCTGAATGCATCCTCAGAACTCGCTGGTTCTCGTCATCGTCCTCAGCATACTTGGTCATTGTTTGTTTCCATCTCTGTCATTGCTGTGTGCCCTTTGAGGACAGATATGTGTCCATCTAGTTAACAGTTGGCTCTCCAGTAACCAGCACAGTACCGGACACAGAGTAGTAACCCTATACTCTAGCGTAGTCAAATACTCTAGTATTTGCCAAAACTAGAGGATGAATGAGTGACGGGTAAGAGTTCTTAGAAAAATGGATATAAACAATATGATAAATCATATTGGGAAAATAAATATTAGAATCATTGGATCCCTGAGTTACAGAAAAATGTATTAATAGAGCTCTCTGGCTACTCTTTAAAGTATGGACATCCACGATGTATTAGCTGTGCATCTGTGGACAGGAGGCTTACCCACTCTGAGTCTTGTCATATACCAAACATAGGAAAACCATATCTTCCTGAGAATGTCATGAAGAATATGTCAACCAATCAGAATGAATCAGCTTGCCCAGTGTTTGGCATACAGCTGCTTAAGAAACATTAGCCATTCTTTGTTATTATAAATCCCCCTTGTATTTTAAAATCCTCATGTATCACTGAAACAAACAACTGAAGACCATCAAAAGACTCGTAGTGAAAGAAGACAGCCATTGTAATTTCCCTGGAAACTCCATTTTGATTCGAATGTCCACAGCATCTCATTTCTGCCTTTAAAAAAAATTTGAAAGTGACGTTTTGGCATGATTGAACTCACGGGTGGAGAAGGTATGACAAATATTCTGGAAATCTTGGAAGGTGAAATACAGGGAAGATGGCCCCTATGGAGGTTCATTGTTCCCCATCTTACTTTAAATAATGACTTTCTTAAAACTACATGTTTTGGAGAAATGTCCTGCAATTTTTTTTATATCTTTTTTGTTTTGTTTTGTTTTTTGAGACAATCTCGCTCTGTCTCCAGGCTGGAGTGCAGTGGCACGATCTCGACTCACTGCAACCTCCACCTCCCGGGTTCAAGCGATTCTCCTGCCTCAGCCTCCCGAGTAGCTGGGACTACAGGCACACGCTACCACGCCCGGCTAATATTTTGTGTTTTAGTAGAGACTGGGTTTCAGCATGGTGGCCAGGATGGTCTTGATCTCCTTACCTCATGATCTACTTGTCTCAGCCTCTCAAAGTGCTGGGATGATAGGCATGAACCACCACGCCTGGGCTATTGCTTTATATTTTAAGACTATACACTGATATCCCCGAGCCCCCAAGTTCCTGTCTGCTGGTAGAATTCACAAAGCTAGTTTATGTCTCCTTCTCTTCCTCTTCCGGTGTTGTCTCTTGCCTGCATTGAGATAGCATTGCGTGGTGATCCTTGCACTGTTTGAACAGAGGCTGCAGATGGACATAGGATCTGCTCAGGGAGATAAGATCACCTGCTAATTCTGCTTCCTCCATCAGAGTCTGAATGATCAGTGATGGGGACCAGAGCTAGCATAGGTCTCTGGGAGCCCCCTCTGTCTGAGTCTGGGAGATGGATGATATGGGTAATGACTTGGTGCTTTATCTTCTCTCCATCTCCTTACAGCAGCTCCAACTACTGACTTTTATTGTGTGGCAGCTAATCGTAGGATTCTATTTCTCTAAAGAGAAGGCAAGAGAGGAAATGCAGTGTCCACCATCCCTGCAGTCCTTCAGCCCCTTCCCCCTCCCACTACCTTGAAGTAGAGGGAAAGGGGACGACACAAGGCCCCTTAGAAGTAAGACTTTGTCTCTGATGCCACGGACCTTTGAAATATTTTTTGAAAAGAAGGCCTGCTTTGGCTGATACCTTCTGACTGTTAGTGAATAAAGGAAGTTGAAACAATTTCTTCCCTGTAATCATTAAGCTCGTTGTCTTTGTTACAATATATGGTGTGATCTTTGTTACAATATATGTTCACAAATTCCTAGAACACTCTTCCCGTTGGCCATGGGATCAGGGGAAGAGAGAATCAGACACAGGTTGGAGGGAATCCATCTCCAGTGCTGCTCAGAGGTATGACCTAGAGCAAGGGGTTTGGGCTTTCTTGGACTCGTTTTCCTCCGTGGTGAAGTGGGAATGATTTATTGACAGTGGACCATGACGTTCTGCACACAAAGTTCCTTGCATAGCGCCTGATACACACAAAGCTTTCAGGCAAGGTTGGTTTCCGGTATTTCCAGCCTTAGCCTTGGCCGTGGGAGCCATAATGAGGTTGTTCAGAAGTTTAGAGCTAGTCTTTATTATTTGCTTGCCACTAGGCCTTGTATACAGTAGGCATTCATTAAGTGCTGCCTCCTATTATATCCTTAGGTTTAAGATACAGGCACCACAACATAAACCACCCCCAGAGTACATATGCATTTGAAAATGTTATGGATATAATTGGTGCCATTCTCCTCCCTTCTACCCCTATCTAAATGAAGTTTTTAATGTAAGTGTCATGTCCTTGGAACTGTAGATTGTAACCGACAGTTGATTGGAGGGTCTGAGTTTCTCAGCCAGATGAATGCATGAGGATTGTATCCGTCCTGAAGATACTCATGTATCAGTTCCATGAGATGGAAGCTGCCCACTGTGGGGCACCCGAGATAATGTGACCTGCTCCGGGGTCCTCTGAGGGACTGGCCACCAAGTCAGGCTGAATGCTGCTCTGCCCACTAAGCTGGCTTCTCTCTGCTTTGGGCCCACTGAGCTGGCTTCTCTCTGACTGGAGGTGAAGCGGGAAGTCAGCTGATTATTTTTCTCTTGCTGCAACTTCGCACTGCCTTTAAATATCCCAGTGTATACGGTGACCAAGGACAGTGCTATTCGAGCCTCCCCCACTAAGTCTCAGCACCGCATCAATGCAATCCCATGCAAACAAAGCTGAGTACGCGATTGTGCAGGTTTAGCCAGCTGAGGTGTGGTTTCTGATACTGATCATGACGATGAAAATGGAAAATGGAGGACAATGATGACGAAACAGGAGGAAGAATAGGTGACTTGCCTCTAGCTGATGTGGATTATTTTTCGTTTTTAATTTCCATATCTTTGTAGCTTGCTCATAGATCTCAGCTTAAGGACAATGAAAGTCGTTTATTGAGTACTTAGTATGTGCTGGCTGCAGAGCCAAGTCTTTTTTTTTTTTTTTTTTTTTTTTTTTTTCCTTTTTTGAGGCAGACAGTCTCACTGTCACCCAGGCTGGATTGCAGTGGCACAGTCTCAGCTGACTGCAACCTGCACCTCTCAGGTTCAAGCGATGATCAGACCTCAGTCTCCTGAGAAGCTGGGATTACAGGCATGTACCACCACACTCAGCTAATATTTGTATTTTTAGTAGAGGCGGGGTTTTGCCGTGTTGACCAGGCTGTTGTTGAACACCTGACCTGAGGTGATCTGCCCACCTCAGTCTCCCAAAGTGCTGGGATGACAGGGGTGACCCACCACACCCAGCCAGACTCAAGTATTTCAAGTCTCAGCATTGCCTGCCTGCGTCCTTGTCTCCCTGCCTCCCTTCCATCTCTGTGTTATCTGACTTAATCTTTGAAATAAACCAATGATGTATGATGTACACTTTCTAGGTGGATAGATGATGGGTTAGGAAGATGTGACTTGTCCTAAATCACGTGTCTTCTAAGTTTTGGAACTGATTTTCTCATCGACTGTAGACGCTGAGCCCATTAGTATGATACCTACTGCCTTTTAATTTTAAAAGTTATCATTGTTTTTTTCCTTTTCATTATCATGTGATTTACCTTTTTTTGTATGTCTTGTAATCGGTTGGTCATGCTGACATACTAAACCATATTCTCTGCCACTTGAAACCAATTCACCTGTGAAAAGTCATACATAGGCTCAAAGAAAGAGTTTGGTTATGATATTGTTGTGACAGCTGTCTCGGGGGTTGGAGTAAGAGCTAGGGTCCCAACTGCCACCGTTCATGTGGGGGTAGACCACTGCTTCCTTTTGGTGATGAGGAAGCTGGATTTGGCAGCTGGTTTTGTCTGGATTTGAAAGGGAGGTAATCAGGGGTGTGCTGGGAGGGTCAGAACCATCCACCCACGTGTTGGTGCCACCCAGCAGTGGAAAAGCCTCTGGCCTCGGCCCTCTCAGGAAGGTTGTCCACGAAGCCAGTGAGGGCTGCTTTTTGCATTACAGCAGCCCAGCCTATCTCTCAGGAGGCTGATAATCAGTAAATGAAATTCACCTTTCCCCCGATTCCTGAAAACGGAAAAATTGAGGGTTGAATTATAGAACAAATCTTGAACACTGTCTTTTTTCCAGCATGGTATTTTGAGCTGCACAGAAAGAGGGAATTATTTTATTTGGGAGAAAAAATTTAAGTTTGGCAGTTCTCTGAAAGAAAATTAAGTGATTGCAAGTCCATTCTCTGGCCTTCTGAAGAAGATAGATTGTAATCTTTAATTAATCTATCACTCACACCAAAAAAAAAAAAAAAAGTGGGGCAAGGGGTGGAAGAATGTTGATATCACATTATTTTGGATGTCTGGGGTTGCACCTGGAAGCTCAGATAGCAATATCTAGGCACGGCTGCCAGCGCTCTATACATTGACGTTTGTTTAGTATTTTAATTTCCCCATGAGTCTTAAACCTCTGCGTGGTGTGCAAGTTGGGGCCTGGTGTATGCACTTTGGCCACAGGCTTTCCCATTGTAATGAAGATGGAATGACTCCATGGATGACCTTTCCATGCCTTTGTCTGTAGCCTGCCCTCCTCTTTAACTGAACACCTTCCAGACGAACATGCTGTGAACTCTTGAACTGCTCATTCTGTTCTCTGAGCGAATTGCTCAAGCTGCAGTTTATCATTATATGCCTCCAAAGACTTTGTGTTTCCTATGTTTGACATCGAGATAGAATTTTTCATAACCCTTTACTAGTCATAAATTTGATTGTTAAGGGACCGGGTTAATCTTGTTTCTAATACCAGCATCTGATTTTAAACCCTGATTTAGGAGCATTTTCTTTCTGCTACGTTCCGAAAACGCATAGGTGGAAACGTATATAATATGTCACCTGATACTGGAGGATAGTTTATTTCTGTTCATTTTGTCCTGAATAGTACCTATGAGATGCATTTGAAAACTTACCTTGTTTATATATTTCTTCTGTTGCAATTTCTTCCATTACCTGGAACAGCTGCTTTGGATGGCAAGCCAAGCCATGCCCTTTCACAGCTGTGGGATGAATGCGGAAAGCAGTCTTGGTAAGGAAGCGATTCAGAGACCATGGAAGCATCTCATGACAGGAGTCACGACGTTGTGTTGCATAATATTTCAGGAACTTGCAGCCCTGATAACTCATTCCTGCCTTTCTGTAGGCCTTTTCCTCTAGACTTTGCAGTGCATGACACATAGTAGTTGCTCAATAAATATGTGCTCAACTGAACTTCGGTGGTTAGGTTAGTAATCAGGTGCACAGACAAAATCACAGTAGTTTCCGTGAGCCTTGTCTTACTGGTAAAGGAGTCTCGTGAGGATTAGTTGAAATAACTCACAAAAATATCCAACTCTCTGTTTCCCTGCTGGGGACTCTTGTCATAGAAGCCACTGCTGTAGTCTTAGAAAACATATGGCATTATTTTGGGGGGAGAGGTTAGAGTAGAGTGTTAAAGAGTGCATTTCTCTTCCAGTAAGCAATTCTGCATCGATAAAAAGTAGACAAAGAATAAGTGAAAAATGTTTAGCTAATTCTTGTTGACAGAAGTAGGACTTCAGGTCCACATATATGCATTGTAGAGCACACACATGCATTTTTAAGAATGTCCCAATTCTCTTCCCTCTGGGGTCAGATTTGCACATATGCGTGTCTACAAACTGTGCTTGCAGTGGCTCTCTGGGAAATGAAATTTCTGCACCCTGCCAGAGCATGTTTCCCCTCTAAAGAGAGGCAGCTGATAATTAGTAATGCTAATATCACAGTGAGGTGCAATAGATAATCTAACACCAGCAATGATACCCAGAGCATTTATCTTTGATGCTGGAAATGCGTTCATTTTCTTTATCTTGCTATTAATGTACCTCTATTGGGCAATTTACTCCCTCTTCATAGATAAGATCAGATCCAGTATACATTTATAAAACCACACTTACATTTAAATACAGGCCTTTCCCATTTCACAGTCTTTCTAGCTCCCCTTTCCAATACATCTCTCTCTCTCTCTCACACACACACACACAGACACACACACTGTCACACTGTCACACAGACACACACACACACACACACACAGCCAAATCAGACACCAACATACACTGTAGAGTTAACATTCTTTTTCCACCCTCATACTTTCTTTAGCTCTGATCTGTGTTCAGTTTCTGCCTGAGAGAGTGATATATTCAGATATTCAGCTATGGTTAGAAAAAGCAAAATGGTAACAATAGAATCTGGACAGGATTGATGTCCAGCAGCAAGGAACAACAGGAAAAAAAAAAAAAAAAAAAAGTGGAATCAAGAACCCAGGTGGTTTTTGTAGGTTCATTGTGCAGGGTTATCATGTATCCCTTTAAAAGCACCATGTTGATTCTAAACTTTGGTTCTGCACATTAGAATTGTTGCCTGGGCCGGGGTTTTTCCCGTTGCATGTGGCGTGTGTTCGTCCAACACATTTATTTGCTGATTGCAAATATACTTGTCTCTTCTCATGGGCATTAGTAGTACTCATGAAATCATCGATGTGGGGCAAACTGAGAAAAGGATTCATTTTATTTTGGACACGTAAACAAGATGTCATTTTACCAATTGCTCATTGACGCTGGCATTTCCTGTCGGTCTCGGACTGTGAAATCTGCGTGGAGTGGTTACACCCTGGGCTTGATTGTTAGCTCCTGCCTGAGCTCTGAGTTTCTGTGGATTTCTATAGGCTCCTGCAAATTTTATCCTGTGGACATTTTGTTTTTTTAAAAAATGGGGTCTCATTCTGTTGTGCCCGCTACAGTGCAGTGGCGTGATCGTAACTAACGGCAACCTCGAATTCATGAGCCCAAGCGATCTTCCCACTTCAGCCTGAGTAGCTTGGACTACAGGCATGTGTCACCATGCCAGGCTAATGTTTAAAAATTTTCTTAGAGATAGAGCCTCACTTTACTGCCTAGCCTGTTCTTGAACTCCTGGCTTCAAGAGATTCTCCTGCCTTGAGCTCCCAAAGTGCTGGGACCAATAGAGATTTTTCTGAGAATTAGGTCCCCCACTATTAATAAGATCATTGTCAGCTGAGTTGAGGAGTTGGCATGGGTAGATACAATTAATTTAGATTTTTTTAAAGGCTTTTGAGAATATTCAGATAACCTAATATATTTTGAGACCTGAAATTTATTTAAAATGTGAAGAGCAATTTACAAAATTGTACATACTCTGTAAATATACTTTTGTTATAAAAATAGACACATATGTACACACATAGACAAATATTCTGAGATAAATATACTGAGATACCTACAGTGCTTGTCTCTGGATAGGACAGGTATAATTTAATTGTTTAAAATTAATGAACTTGGCCAGACAGACCTGGGATCAAATTCTGCCTCTACCACTAATTGACAGTGAGGTGTGACACAGAAAAAGTGATTTAGCCTTGGTTCCCCTCCAGGTCCTTATCTGTAAGGTGACAGTTACAATAATACCCACCTCTCAGGGTTGTATGTCAGTGGGTTAGGCACAGACCTAGGAACTCAGCAAATGTACTACTATGAAGTATTAGCGTTTACTGTTTCTGGTTTTCTGAGTTCTGTCTCCTGTTGTGAACATACATTGCTTTTGTAATACGAAAAATAAAAAAAATAAATAAATTTGTTTTGTTTTTAAGAATCAGTCGAGTACAGATGGGACTATTTTCATGGATTGGTGTCTTGTTTGAAGTCAGTTACCAGAGGATTTCTTTCAACCGAGTATACCAAAAAAATAAAAAAAAAGTGGGAATTACACAGACCCCAGCTTAGGACCTGGGCTTAATCTTCATGATGTTTGTAAAGTTATACTTCCTAGAGAAACCTGCCAAGTTTCTGTCGACACTAGACATCTCAGGATTTGAAATGTTAAGCTAACAGAACTTGTTCATCAGGTGTACCTCCAGCTCTCCATAAACACTGCCAGATGGATGAACCTACATAATGATCTCCTGGCGCCATTTTCCTGACTGTGGATACTTGGGTAAGGAGGAGACTTTGACTCTGGATGACATGATGTGCCCTGTGTTCTGCAAGCCGGAGAACATCATGTAGAATCTGAAAATTAGGAGAGAGGGGCAATCGGAAGAAGACAGAGTGGGTGTTGCAGGGACCTGCCGTCAGCCTGGTCCCTCAGCTTGCCTTTGAATTTGGTCCCAAATTGTTTTGTTTTTGTTTTTTAGTAGTTAAAGCTGAGAGCAAACCACATTGCTTACAATTGTCAGGGAATGAAAACTATGCAACAGAAGCTGATCTGCAGAGGTGACCATTGTCCCTGGAATTGAACTTCAGCAGGTGCCTACTGCACAGGTCCACACATAAGGGATTGTGTAATGCAGCCAGCAGAGTTGTGCTCAACTGTGATTTCATAAAAGACACAGAAACACATATCAAATAGACAATTCTGTCAGCCCTCTAAACTGGCATAACTTGGAATCATAATTCCATGAATGCATTTCTGCGAGAAGTGAAGATAATAAGCTCCACGTGCTTTTGTTTCCTTTTTTTCTTTCTTAATGCAGGGAAAATCGAGATGGGATTCTCGGTTAAAACCCAGACGAGGGGCCTGGGAGTTGTCACAATCTGATCCCTGAGGATGTTAGCCCAATCTCTTTCTGTAGCCAGAACCAATAGAAAAATGAGAGGAAGAGAGTAGAAGCACAATAGCAAACATTTTTCCTTTCATGGTCTAACTGTGTGACTGTGTATGTCTAGAATGGGATGTGGTTGGGGAAGGGCCTAGTACACATATTTGAGCAGAACATGCATGTTTCATTTCTTCCTCATACTACACGTCCAGTGTGAGCTGGCGGGTTCTTCTGCGCAGTCCCTCAGGGACCCGGGCTGATAGGGTCTGTGATCTCATGGCTGCTCCATCTGGCGCACATGGCCTTCTTGATCTCCAGTTAGGGAGAGTCACCACAGCAATTAAATGGTTTGGTCTGAAGTGTCACATGTTGTTTCCTCTGGACTGCCTATTGGCTAGGCCAGTCACATGGCCCTGCCGAGGATGGGAATGTCTCATCCTCCTGTGGGCTTAGAAGAAAACCAGAGGTCTGTGCACACGATGAGTTTTTACCACAAGGATGCCCTTTCGCATACAGAGAGAAGGATTGAGAGGTACTGTCCTGTTGGTTGATAAAGATAAAATCAAACTTGCGAACAGAGCAAAAGGGCATTGCTTGGTCGTTGCAGCTTCCACCTATGCACCTTACGCAGAAGTCTGGGCCCTAACATGGAAACTTTTCAACAGTGGCCAAATTTTGTTCGGAGTACTGTATTGAGCATACCATATGCTGAAAGACTTGGCACACAAAAACCTAAGGCCAAGGGCACTTCTCAATATTAAACCCTCAGTTGTAATGGAGGCATCAAGCCTGTAAGACCCAAGACCTTACCTTTTGTGCTTCTTGTCTTGTGGAGGGAACATCCATCCTCAAAACAGAAATCTGTCAGATCCCTTGAATATACTGACAATACATTGATGAGAATTGAATGCCCCATAAATTGCATCTCCCGCAGGGCCTGGTAGGTGCCCTGTCTTGCTGCTTATGATTCAGAAACCCTGTTTATTTGTATCAAGGACGGTTGGTACTTTAATCATCAATAAACTAACATTTCAACAGACTGCCATAAATTTCTTGTCAAAAAAAAAAAGAGATTATGATTAGAACACTGTGATGAAAGAGAATCTGTAGATAGACTTACATCCCTCAGTTTCAAAGCTTCTAGTAGTAGCGCTTAGAGGTTCCTAGAGTAAGAAAAGCCTAGCCAAGCAGAAACTCGTGTTTTTGACTTTCACGATATTTGTGAATTAATTTACTTGCATATATTGGCCAAGATCTGGCACAATCTCTTAATTTTCAATGAATGAAAAATTGAGTTTTGAGAGCAAATATTTTGGTAAGGAAATAGAGAACTGACAGTAATATTCTCTCTGACTATAATTGTGAAACAGTAGACGTCTTTCACCAAGTGCTCACATTATGTTAATTATTAATAAAATCTAACTGCTTAAGTAATAATATAATCATAGTTACCAAATTGAGAGCACTGTTCTGAGCATTTTGCATTCTTTATATAGTCTTCCCTACAACCTTATTAAGTAGACATTCTCTTCATCTTATTAAGTAGATAGTTCCTCATTTGCAGATGAGGAAGCCGTGGCTGACTGAGTTAAGCGAGTGGCAAAGTCACAGAGCTGCTAAGTGGCAGAGTTGTAATTCCCATGCAGAACTGTGTGGCATCAAGGCCGTTTTCTAACTCATTACAATGTACAGTGAGTTAAAATGAGATGATTGAAAATGAGACCTGGCTGGGTGTGGTGGCCCATACCTCTAATTCCAGCACTTCGAGAGGATCACTTGAGCCCAGGAGTTTGAGACCAGCCTGGGCGACATAGCCAGACCATCCATCTCTACAAAAAATTTAAAAATTAGCCGAGTATCGTGGTGCAATCCTGTGGTTCCAGCTACTCAGGAGACTGAGGCAGGGGGATCACTTCAGCCCAGAAGTTCAAGGCCGCAGTGAGCTGTGATTGCTCCACTGCACTCTAGCCTGCAGGACAGAGTGAGACTGTCTCAAAAAAGAAAAAATGAGATTATGTCCAGGTGTGGTGGCTCATGCCTACAATCCTAGCACTTTGGGAGGCCAAGGTGGGAACATCTGTTGAGCCCAGGAGTTAAAGACCAGCCTGGGCAACATAGTGAGATACCAGCTTTACAAAAGAGAGAGAGAAAGAGATTATATCTCGAATAAGCAAACCAAACATGAATTAAGTTTTCATTCTCATTTTAGTGATTCTCTAAGTACATACCCGTATTCTGATTCCCTCAGCACTTTAGGACTGTCTGATTAGTAGTCACTTCCTTCCCACTGGTACCACTGTGACCAGGGAGTGACTACAAGGGTCAAAACTTTTGTTGGGGGGCTGTTTGGACTAAGTGATGATCCAGCCCCAGCTCAGGGATGTTGTATTGGTTCTAATCTCTGCTTCTGAGGAAACAGTTACCTGCAGGGTGATGGTGGCCTGTTGCTCATGGAATATCTTGAGATGGTTTCTTTTAATCCATTTCTTTAAAACAATTTTTTTAAGAGATGGGATTTCATTATGTTGCCCAGGTTGGCCTAAAGTCCTGGGATGAAGGGTCCTCCTGTCTTAGCTTCCTGAGTAGCTGGGACTACAGGTGCCTGCAACCACATCTGGCTTAATCCATCCTTAAACAAGTTCAATGTTTTATTTTCTTCAGGTAAAATGAGAGTGGAGAGACCACAGTGATGCCCAGGAGTAGTCATGGTTGGTGATTAAATAGCTATTGAGTCTCCATTCTGAAACAGGCACTGTATTCATTTGCTATGGCTACCATGACAAAATACCACGCACTGGGGATATTAAACATTAGAAACTTATTGTCTCACAGTTCTGGAGGCTGGAAATTCAAGACAAAGTTGCTGGCAGGGTTTCTCTGAGGCTTCTCTCAGGCCTCTCTCCTTGGCTTGCAGACGGCTGCCTTCTTGCTATGTTGTCACATGGCCTTCCCCCTGTTTCTCAGTGCATATCCCTGGTGTCTCTTCCTCCTCCTATAAGGACACCAGTCCTGTTGGATTAGGGCACCACCCTTATGACATCATTTAACCTTAATTACCCTTTTAAAGGCTCTATCTTGAATTACAGTCAGATGGAGGGTTAGAACTTCAGGATGTAAATTTGAGGGGGACACAGTTTAGTCTACAACATGCTCTATACTGGGCACAAGGAGTGTTACGGTGGATAAGGGAAAAATGGTCCCTACCCTCTGTCAGTTTTTTATGGACGAAGAAAGTCTGTAAAAAAAAATTCACATAATTAATCACAAAAAGCTAATACTATGACAAAGAATGTGAGATACTAATACAACTTAGAACAGGTGACTCTAACCTTGTGTATCAGCTAGAGAAGGCTTCCCTGAGGAGGTGAGGTTGGAATTGAAGCATGAAAGGGAAGCAGAAGGGGGTCAGGCAGGAGAAGGCTTGGGACCAGGAGGCAGAGAAAACAGTAGTGTGATCAGAACTTTAAGGCCTGGTTCTGTATACAAAAGGTTTCAGGACTTGAAAGGCAACCTACATTGAGTGTACCTGGAAAATGAGGGCAAGAGATTGTTCAAAAGAATACTGGACCCAAAGTTTCATCACTTTGTTAATTACATCTAATATTGTGGGATTACAATTACCTTGCCCAAGAAAAGATTGTTTATGATTCCATTGTTTATATTGTTTGTTGAAATAAGTGATTCTTAAAACTTCTGGATACCTGAGACTCAGCTAGGAACTTATTTATAAACTATAAATTCCTAGTCCCACTCCCTAAAGGTTCTGATTCAGTACATTCAGGATGGGGTCTAGGAATCAGTGTGTTTAATAAAGTGCATCAGGTTCTTCTGGTACAGATCGTCCATGAACCACACTTTGAGAAAGCTCCATCTAAAGAGATAAGTTGCTGACATTTGTTACCAAAGAGAGCCTAGAAAAGTTGGGCACAACAGTAGTTGTAAACAACTACCAGACCTGGGCCAGGCCCGGTGGCTCATGTGTGTAATCTCAGCACTTTGGGAGGCTGAGGTGGGTGGATTACTTGAGCCCAGGGGTTTCAGATCAGCCTGGGTAACATGGTGAAACCCTACATCTACAAAAAAATAGAAAAAATAGAAAATATAGAAAAAATAGAAAAATTTAGCTGGGCATGGTAGTGTACACCTATGGTCCCAGCTAATTGGGAGGCTGAGGTTTGAGGGTTGCTTGAGCCTGGGAGGTCAAAGCTGCAGTGAGCCAAGATCATGCCACTGCACTCCAGCCTGGGAGAGCATGAGACCTTGTCTCAGAAAACAAACAAACAAACAAACAAACAAAAACAAAAAACAAACTAGGAGGCCTTTTGGAATGTCTGCCAGTTTCAACCCACGGGGATAGGGTGAGATGAACATTGATTGAGCCTTTACATTGGAGACACTATAACAAATGCTTTGCACATATCAACTCTTTCAAATTAATACAATTCTACTAGAGGGGGCACTATTAGTATCCCCAATTTACAGATGAAAATAAATGAGGGACAAAGATGTTAGGTGTATATCTAAGGTCACATAGCTCACAAATGATAGAGCATGCACCCAAACGCCAGGTTTTAATAATCCTATGGTGAAGTGTGATAGCTGGCGCTTGCCTAGTGCTGACTGTGCTCTAGATGCTGTATTAGTTATAGGTGATTCTACTTCTCATTCATTAAGTCATCCAGAAAGCCTTGTGCCTTAGTCTGTCCTGGCTACTGTAATAAAATATCATAAAGTGGGTGGCTTATAAACACCAGAAATTTATTTCTCATGGTTCTGGAGGCTGGGAAGTCCAAGATGAAGTTGCTGGCAGATTGAGTGTTTGGCAACAGCCCACTTCCTGGTTCCTAGATGCCCAGCTTCTTGCTATGTCCTCATATCGTGGAAGGGGCAAAGGGTCTCTCTCTCGGGCGTCTTTTAAGCCCTAAACCCATTCATGAAGGCTTTGCCTCAATGACCTAATCACCTCCCAAAGGCCCCACCTCCTAATACATTATATTGGTGATTAAATTTCGACATATGGCTGGGCGTGGTGACTCACATCTGTAATCCCAGCACTTTGAGAGGCTGAGGTGGGCAGATCACTCGAGGTCAGGAGTTCGAGACCAGCCTGGCCAATATGGTGAAATCCCGTCTCTACTAAAAATATTTAAAAAATTAGCTGGGTGTGGTGGCGCACGCCTGTAATCTCAGGTACTCCAGAGGCTGAGGCAGGAGAATCTCTCGAACCCAGGAGGCGGAGGTTGCAGTGAGCCGAGGTCACAGCACTGCACTCCAGCCTGGGTGACAGAGCAAGACTCTGTCTCAAAAAAAAGAAGTAATTTTCAACGTATGAATTTTGCAAGGACACAAACATTTAATCCGTAGTTGTAATGTGGACATGATTTGAGCTAAGACTCTGCTGTTGATTCTCTTAAAAAACTTGGCAGTGGCCCTTGGATCCCATCAATTCCATTCAACAGTCATGTATTTTATTAATCTTTATTCCTAAAGAAAAATAATCCAGATTGTTTAGAAAATAAATGCGACTTACGCAGGACAGAGTTCGAATTTCCTAAGTGATGAACATTTTAACATATTATTTTAATCTAAGGGCATCCTATCCCTGAATTTAGGGGGAGACTGTTTTTTAAGTGAGGTTTATTTTTAAAATTGTTTTGCAAACTTTTTAAGAGCACATCACAGCCTCATTGGATGAATCATATTTTTAACTTTCACTTTCCATCAATTTAAACATCATCTCTCAAGGAACTGATGGGCCAGTTGACTCTGAATGAGTTTGCCTTTCATGCACTGTTGTTCCGTCCGCCTGCCACAGAAGTGATTCCAGGTCATTCCAATTTATTTAATTAATTTTGGAGATGAAATTATTTTGCCCAATAACTAGAATGCTAATGGGACTTATTGTAATGGTTCAGTTCAGGTTTGTTGGTTTGAAAATAAACGCCTTCATTTCAATATTTGCCTTTTGGCTGCAGCCCGTTAACTGGTCACACACTGTAACCTCATTAACATCAAGGCTTAATTGTAAGTTAATGTGCACCTAGTTTTTGTAAAGCAGGTTTCTATCTTAACTGCCAAGTTTTGCACCCGCCCCCCCCCCAAATATAGCCCCAAACTGGCATTGCCAACAGATGGATGGGTTGGTGTAATATAATTCATGCTTTGAAACATCATAGTTTTATCAATGCCTTGATAATAAAAATTTGAACTTATTTTTAGAAGTTAGAATAAAGTGAGGAAAATCTCAGCTCTCTGGAGTGTCACTGTGGTATTGAGATTTGTGGAGGTGTACTACATCCGTAATTGGGAGAGGTTGCCAGTCGTAAAGGAGGGACAATAGAACCTCTGTAGAATCAAAGGCAGAATTAAAATCTGCATGTTAATAGCTTTCCTGCCAGTCACGAATAGATTCATTCTTCACATCTCGGATATATAAAGCTTATTTCAAAATAAATTCTGGGGAGCGTTCAAGCTGATTGAATCTGCTGTAAGCTCTGTTAATATATTTGTTCAAGTCACTTGCACTCAAAAGCTTTTTAGACAGAATATCACTTTTTTATATTATTCATGGTAATGTAATTCCCCCCTTTAATCTCTTCAGGGTTTCCCATTCAGTCATGATATGCGATTCAGAGAAAGTTGGATCGACCATTAATCATGCTATCTGGACTTCTGTGTGTCTCCTTTTTGTCCATCTCTTAAATCAGTCACTTGGCAGCAGCAAGACATGTGGCCACTCCAGACCATTTGATCGAAGAGCTCTTGTTAGGAGATTAGGCTGCTAATCTGCAAGCCAGCTAATGGAAATCATTCTGGGCAAGGAAATAAAACTGAACAACATTAGCAAAATCACTACATATTATAGGAATCAAGTACATTCTAAATGGCTTAATCCTACAGTTTAGATATGAAGCCTAAGGGTAAAATGAACATCTTAGATGATCTGAGATATCCAAATACCTGTAACATACATTTGTTTGGTGTATGTAGGGCAGGACCCCCATCAGAAATAGGGAATCTTTAAAGGATTTTTTATTTAGCCAGATAAAAGAAACAGGGACATAGTTGACTGAAAAAAAAGAAAGAGGGGAAAAAAAGAAAAGTCAGGAGAGAACTGAAAATTCCCACCCGCCCCCACAACAATGAAGGGCAATGCCTAGGTTGAAAACATGTAATACACATTCAATAAATGTTCATGGTTGAATCAAGTTACCCGGTAGATATTTAATCTTTATTTCAAAAAGAGTGGTTGTGAGTCTTTAAAAAAGTTATTTGGTTCTTTGACCTTCTCTTCTTCACTAAACCCAAATTAATAATTCTGTGATATTGCCATTGAAACTTCTTACTGGATCATTCCATTTATACTCAAAGAGTAACAAAGGAAACCCAGTTATTTGAGAGACACTGAAATGAATTTTCAGTCTAGGACAGCATCTGCAAACTTTGTAAAGGGCCACATGATAAATATTTTCTGCTTTGTGGCCTATAAGGTATGTATCACAACTACTAAACTATCATGCATTAATGAAAGCACATAGAGAATCTGTAAACAAATGGGCATGGTTGTGTGACAATAAAACTTTATTTATAAAAACAAGGGGTAGACTGGATTTACCCTGTGGGTTGTAGTTTGCTGGCATCTGGTTGAGAGCATGTGTTTGTCTGGGAGACATAATTTCAAAAATCATTTTCTTTTTTGATTTTTCTGGTTTTCGAACATTATATTTTCAACTATGGATGAATGCTCATCTTTTGAATTTTCATTTTTGTATGACATAACTCAAAGCCTTTGCTTTGGGAGTTCTTGTTAACCCTGACATTTCTTGTCAAATATGCTACTCCTGGGCTCTGCTGGGGATGGCAGCAGAGTCGGGGTGGTTGGATGGGAAGGCAGGAGAGAGCTAGCTTGGAGATGATACACTTTTCCATCCTGGAGTAACTTGGGAAAAAGTCAGGAGTTTGGAATGAAGAATTGGAATATAAAGGCTGAGGGTAGACCTAATTTTTTTTAAGGATAAAGAAAAAAGGAGTAAGAGAGATAGTATGACTTGTCACTTGGCTGGGGGCTCAGCATTAATTGATAAATCCGCTATACGGAATGCATGACACTATCATTTGAAGAAAGATGTTGCATGTTAGGATTTTGAGTAACAGTCCATATAGTCCATGAAATGAATATCCAATATATTCTATGAAACAAGTATCATGAATATATTCCACAAAACAAGTATCATGAATATATTCCATGAAACAAATATCGTGAATATCTTCCATGAAACAAATATCGTGAATATCTTCCATGAAACAAATATCCAATATATTCCATGAAACAAATATCATGAATTTATTCCGTGAAAGAAATATCGTGAATATATTCCATGAAACAAATATCGTGAATATATTCCATGAAACAAATATCATGAATATATTCCATGAAACAAATATCCAGTATATTCCATGAAACAAATATCATGAATTTATTCCATGAAACAAATATCATGAATATATTCCATGAAACAAATACCGTGAAATCATACTATTGATTTTTGAAGAAACCTAATGAAAACAGCGTGCTCCTAAATCTTTTTTTCTGGATGTTCTTTAGATCTCTTGTCTTCTTAAACCTTTGTGTATCATTGTCTGAATTTTCCCAAGAAAGGAGGATTTTGATCTCCTACTTATTTATTTAAATTTTTAACCTTCACATTGACCCAGTGTTGTAAGGAAATGGGAGAATATCTCCCTGATATCTTGGAAATAGGGACTCCCATCTTACAATTCAAGTGTTGGAATGTTCCAAGGAGGCTGGGCTAAGGTGGTCTTTTCCTGTCACTGGTTCAAAGGAAAGGAACAGCCTAGACCTAAAGGATTCTGTCTGGTAGCTGTTTGCTCTTCGCACCTGCGCTTTGAATGGTGAATACCCACAGCGGGAGGCAGGCACCTGCTGCCCCTGTTTCTCAGATCAGACAGGCAGGCTGAGGAGCGCTTAACACCCCAGCCTCCTGTGAAGCATCCTGAAAAAGCAGATTTTGTCTTCCTCCATAAGCTTTGTTTGTCCTCTGCCAAGACTCCAGGGACATGATTGCTCTTCATTTTACGCTCGAGATCAAAATAAACAGAAACTACTTTCACCTTTCCTGTTCCAGGGTTAAGTGCCCATGCCCAAGCAGGTGTTGTTTCTGTCCTGTGGTTTCCAATCAGCAAAACCACCCCCTTTTACCTGTGGCAGCAAAGGCAGGGAGACTTTGAGACCTGGGGAGGGCTCTCTGCTGTGTTAACAGAACTGGCTCTTGGTTGGAGGGTGGGGGGGTGGGTACCCATTCTTGGCTTCCTGTAACACTTCCTTTCTCATGCATTACCTGGGGCTCCCTCTGGAAGGAAAACGATGGAGAGGTCACTGGCCTGATGACCCAGGGACCCAGACAGTCATTACAGGGACCCAGAATTTCATATGCAAATGTGACCTCCAATGAAAGCTGGACTTGCTTAACCCCATTTCCTCCCAAAAGATGATACTCGTAATGCCATTCTGATGAAGCCATTTCACTCCGTAAACTATCATCTGATTTACACAAAGCCATCTGCTTCCATACGGGGTGTTTTATTTGGGATCCAGGAGAGGAGAAGGCACATCTGCCCCCTCCGTAGCATCTGAATCTTAATGAATAAAAGCACTGACACTTCTTTAAAAGGGAATAGTGTGATGCTATTTAGAGTTTGGTACAGTTTTGTAATCCAGCTCCACGCTGGGTGTTTACTGCCAGTCATTTGAGGAAGTTCACTTCTCTGCTGATTTTCTGAATGAGGTAGCGATGAACAGAAGAGCAACTGGAGGGCCCAGGAGCCCCCTGAACTGAGTATCCGGTGGGAGGTCAGGTTTCCGCATTCACAGCGAGAGCTCGTACGGCGTCCACGCGTCTCTCACACATATCAGCAGCCCGAGTGGAAGAGGACTTCTGCAGCTCTGTTAATTCTTTCTCTTCCTAAGAAAAAGCAGATTTTTAAGTGACTTATCATTTGTTCATTGAGGTACTCATTCCTTATTCCTTCTTCATTCATTTTCCTTTTCTCCTTCCTTTCTCCCTCTGTTCTCTTCTTCCTGTTTGAACAGGTTTTATTTTTATTTTAGTGTGGTGAGGCCAAGATGAGGAAATGACTGCTGTTGCAAAGACGGTTTGTTACTCACAGATCCACGGGGACTCTGCATGCTACAGCGAGTTACCTGGGAAAGCCCCAGGGTCGGGCAGGAGGCAGAGGGAGAGAGAGAACTGTTAACAGTTTTGAGCTGGAAGCCATTATCCTCAGCAAACTAACGTAGGAACAGAAAACCAAATACCGCGTGGTCTCACTTGTGACTGGGAGCTGAACAATGAGAACACATGGACACACACTGGGGCTTGTCAGGAGTGGGGTGTGGGGAGGGAGAGCATCAGAAAGAATAGCTGATGGATGCTGGGCTTAATACCTAGGTAATGGGTTGATAGGTGCAGTGAACCACCACGGCACAGGTTTACCTATGTAACATACCTGCACATCCTGCACATGTACCCTGGAAGTTAATTTTTTTTTTAATGTTTTGATTGTGGTTTTCACAGGAAAGAAGGGGCCAGGCAGGGTAAGCAGGCTTAGGATTGGCTGGCTTGGGTCATTTCCATGGGCTCTGGGACATAGGGGTTGTCTTTAGCTGTCTGACCCATGGCCGTGGGGTGATTAGGGCAGGTGGGTGTGGCCTGAGAGCCCAATAAAGCCAGTGGTGAGGGTTTGGTTCTGGATTGGTTGCATTTGAACAGTGCTTACCCGTGAGCTGTCTACTATCTCTGGGAATCCACTAGAGCCCTGTAAAGAAGGCCGACAAGGCAGCAGGTTTTAGGCAATAATTAGTGAGCAGTATACACCCTAACAGAAGGAGGGATGCCTGTGGCCAATAAACATGGCTCAAACTTGACCCTGATAGAGAGCCTTTCCCTAGAAGGTGTGGGAGGGAGAAGGCCTGGGAGAGACAGCAGGGTGACCAGAGCAAGTGAAGTCACCGAGGTGCCAGTGAGTGTGGCCCTGCAGGTCCTGCAGACCCCTCTGGTGGCAGTATTGGTGGTGACAGCTGGCAAAGGGGAGTGTGGCTGCCCGGAGAGCGTGGCTGAGGTTGGAACATGGAAGTTTAAGAGAGCAAACTCCCTTAGCTTGGTGCAGAGAGAAAAGTGTAGAAAGGTCGAGTGTAGTGACACAGTGGAGGGCTCCGATGCTCTGCTGAGGAGTGGAAGTGTTTTTCTGAGGGTGTCCAACAGGCCGTCAAGCAGGGAGGCAACAAATCTGAGTTTTTCCACGAATCTTTTGAGTGCAATACAAGTTGGTACAGTGGGTAACAGGCTAAACCGTGTGGCACCCCTTCCCACTTATCAGTTTCTTGCTACCAGGCAGAAAAGTGCTGAAGGTGGCCTGCCCTGAGGCAGTAGCAGGAGAGCAGGGATGGGGAGGATTTGGCAGCCAGATGAACGTGGACGTGATGAAAAGGGAAGGGAAGAACTGTCAAGATTTTCACTGTCAGTGGTATAAGTCCCTTTATCATATGCCTAGTGTTCCGTTATTGGAACTCTAAGTATGTGGGAATTACTTATATCCTACTGCTCAAAGCCATCACCAAGGTCTGATTGCGAAAATTCAAAAAATTGCAACCTCAGGTATAAATGGGTTTTAAGCTCCATACAGTAAAACCCAGGGTATGAAAACAATTCTGGCTGATGGGTTGGTAGAAGTGATAGATATAGATACATATGTACACATACATACACAGTAATAGATACAGGTAAAGAGCTTGATATGTGTATGTATTGTATGATACATACCCATGCAAATAAATATGTGTACACACACATGTACACACAAATATATATGTGCCTTTGGACAAAAAAAAATCCCCGGGACAGTCTCGTTTGGCTTTTAAAATGCTACGGTTGAATAGGATCGTAGAGGTGCCCAAGGCAGCCTTCCATTTAGGACACATAGATTTTGTTCCTCAGCTCCCTTCTTCTCTATTTCTGAGTCACGTGGGCTGCACCTGTCTCTCAGAAGCCCACTGCCCACCCGGAGCCCGTGACTCTGAATGGTGGCCCACTGCTTTCTGACGACAGAGGTGGGACCTGGTGCTGGAGACAATCCATTCCTTTCACAGACTGTAAGCCTTACCCAAGCATTAATTTTGCTGCATAGGCAGCCTGTTCTCCCACAAAGCACTGACTAAGAAGAAAAGGGGCCTGGAAAAACCAGCAGGGCCTGGCAGACAACTTGTGGCTCTCTTGCCATTTAAGGTCCCGAGGAATGTGGAGACATCGGCGGAGGCCAGGGTGGGTTTGGAAGGAGGGATTTTTTTTTTCTCTTTCTCTCCCTTGATCTTTCTCTCCTTGTCTCTCTCTCTCTCTTTCTTTCTTTCTTTCTTTCTTTCTTTCTTTCTTTCTTTCTTTCTTTCTTTCTTTCTTTGTTGCTTGCTTTCTCACTTTCTCTTTCTCTCTTTGTTGTTTTTAATTGTAAGTATAGTTAATGCTATGATTTTGTAAAAACAAAATTCTAGTTTCTCATAATCCTCATTGGAGGCATATGTATATTTCTAAATTTAAATGTATTCTCCTATACTGTCTGGGGAAAGAAAGCATTTTCAACCAAAAAAGGGTAGGGAAAGGTACTCTCTTTTATTCTAATACTCACATTTCCCAAAACTTATCCTCAATACTGTGCATTTGGCACAGTTCTTGTGGAATACTTGGAAGGCAGTGTATATAGCATGCAGAGCTTCAGCTTTGGACTTTGTGGCTTTAGATTAATTACTTATTCTCTTTTCACCTCAGTGTATTCATCTGAATAATGGGGACAGCAGCAACATCGATGTCTCAGGGCTTCTGTGAGTATTCCTCAAGATAATATGTACAGGCCTGTGCCACATTCTCCACTAAAGGAATGCCACTTATTTTTACTGCTGGTATTATTATTGTTGTTGTTGCTGTATCTCTGAAGGGCTTTGGTCCTCTTATGAGCAAGGCAAAAGGGGCAATATTTGCTCTTTGAACCGGAAGCAAAAACCCCCTGCAATTCGGAACGACTTCCCATTTGGAACGATTTTACAAGGAGCTCCCAAGAAGCCTCTTGTTTGACTTTGCCCACAAATGCCAGAGGAGGACTCTTCTGAGCCATGCCAAGAAGAAAAATGAGAATGCCAGGTTAAATAAATGTTACCACAATCTCTACAGAATCATGATGGCTCTGATTCTTAAAAGTGTCTACTACAGGGTATTTGTTATTCTGTGATAATAATAAATCGCTGCTTATGAAATGCAGGGAATCGAGTGTCGTGGAGGGGAGGAAGGGAAGTAACAGGGAGAAGAACTGCGAGAGACGGAGGTCCAGCAAGGCCCAGGCTATTAATCATCGCCCTCCATTATTTCCTGAAGATTCATTCATTGTTCCATAGGTACCTAGAGGGTCAATTAGAGACCACAGACAGGCTTTTTCAAAGACACAGGAGGGTCAATTAGGCCCTCCTTATAATTTTCTGCTTTAACAGCAAATGCCAGCCTATCCTGCATCAGATGCAAGGGAGTTTGGAAATAAACAGGGTACTTTCCCTCCTCCTTTGAAAAAAGAAAGAAAGAAAGAAAATCCAACACAGAGGCATGGAGGCAGTCAGCGATTGGGAGCGCTTGGCTTGCTGGCTGTCAGGATCTGGTTCAAAGGGGATTTTATAACCAACCGGGACCGTGAGGAACAGAGTTCTTGTGGGGTCAGAGCACGGGGAACGGTCAGGGATTTTGTATGATGGAGCACCCTGTTCCTATATCTGAGATGATTCATTTATCTTGAGTGCCATCTGAACTACAATTAGAGTACAATTATAAAGTATCTACAATGGAAATGGGACCTGAAATCAATCGCAGCTGCACTGACGTGTGGTGAGTTGCCGCGCCCACCACGACTGCTGTCTGTGTTTAGGACAGAGTTCAACCAAATGCAGCAGTCTGTGATTTTGCACAACGCTGTTTTGTATTTGTTTTCCCTGGAACTGGCAAACACATCTTTTATTTATTTTATTTTTGTTTTTTGGGATGGAGTTTTGCTCTTTTCGCCCAGGCTGGAGTGAAGTGGCACGATCTCGGCTCACTGCAGCTTACCCCCGCCCCCAGGTTCAAGCAATTCTCACACCCTCAGCCTCCCAAGTAACTCGGGATTACAGGTGCCCACCACCATGCCCAGGTAATCTTTGTATTTTCAGTAGAGATGGGGTTTCGCCATGTTGGCCAGGCTGGTCTCGAACTCCTGACCTCAGCTGATTCACCCGCCTCGGCCTCCCAAAGTGCTGGGATTAAGGCGTGAGCCACCGCGCCCAGCCGGCAAACTTATTTTGAAACACATTGCAATAAAATAAAAAGAAGAAAGGATTGTTCTAAGTGAGAAGCAGAGATGAAAATGTGGAAGGAGGATTGTCAGAAGTCCACATTGCTCCATTTCTTTTTTCTTTCTTTCTTTCTTTTTTTTGTTATACTTTAAGTTTTAGGGTACATATGCACAACGTGCAAGTTTGTTACATATGTATACATGTGCCATGTTGGTGTGCTGTGCCCATTAACTCGTCATTTGCATTAGGCATATCTCCTAATGCTATCCCTCCCCCGTGCCCCCAACCCACGACAGGCCCCGGTGTGTGATGTTCCCCTTCCTGTGTCCAGGTGTTTTCATTGTTCAGTTCTCACCTATGAGTGAGAACATGCGGTGTTTGGTTTTTTGTCCTTGTAATAGTTTGCTGCCACATTGCTGCATTTCGACTTCCTGTTTGTAGTGGGCTATTAGATTTTGCCTCTGCTTGTTTCTGAATACCCAAGCTTGCTAACACAGGAAAAAACCAATTATCATGATTATTATTATTTACCTTGAGACCTGCTTCTACCTATCTACCGTCACACAGAGATTTGGAAGCAAAAGGGAAATGCTTTTCATGTGGGAAAAGCCAATACCAACTTTAGTGATATTTTTCTCCCCCCTGGGCTCTTGGGAATACCTCTTAGCCCTCAATTGTCACATTCATTCAGCAGATGTCAGCACATGCAGGCACCGTTCTAGGTGTTGGGGATACAGCCAAAAACAAGCAGGAAAACCCCATTCTCTTCATTTCTGGAATGTGGGAGCCCTGGGCCCATGAGGCCCGTTTCACTTCCACGTTTTTTGTTGTCTTTGTGTTTCCAAGAAGGGAGTGGCACTACAGCTGAAGAGCATGACCCTCTATCAGAGACTTTGTTAAAAACCACTGAAAACTGTCCTATTTTTCATTTTCTCCAGAAAAGGGACACATAAGTACATTCCTCTAGGGAAGGGATTTTTTGTTGTTGTTGTTGGAGATGGGAGTCTCACTGTATCACCCAGGCTGGAGTGCAGTGGTGTGACGTCAGCTGACTGCAACCTCCACCTCCCGGGTTCCAACAATTCTCCTACCTCAGCCTCCCGCGTAGCTGGGATTACAGTCACCCACTACCACACCCAGCTAATTTTTGTATTTTTAGTAGAGACGGGGTTTCACCATGATGGCCAGGCTGCTCTCGAACACCTGACCTCAGGTGATCGGCCCACCTTGGCCTCCCAAAGTGTAGAGCAGGAATTTTGTTTGATTTGTACACTTCTGCTTTTTCAGAGCCTGGAACAGTGCCAGGCGCATAGTCTGCCCTCAGTGAATATTTGTTGACTAACTTAGCTTGCAGATGTGGGGCTGTGATTCTGAAGGCCTGTGCTCATTCTTGGCCTTCAGAGAGGTTTCCTTTCACTCCTGGGCAGCTTCGGCCCTGGCTGCTGCTGCCACCGCCTTCCTGGGGGTCAGCTTCATTTTCGGTGTTTTTGCCCTTCCGATCCCTGCATAAGAAGCAAGAAAATTTTCTAGTGCCTGGAGTCTCCATCCTCATTTCCCAGTCGTATCCTGTAAGTTGCAAATTGGTGGCTTGCAGATGTCTTTGGTTTGGCCTGCTGAAGTTTGTTTTGTTTTGTTTTGTTTTAATGAAATAAGTTAGCTGTGAACATTTAAAACTTGGGAGATATCCCACCAATATTGGGATTTTTTGCTTATCTCTACAAAGCAGAGCTGGCATCCTTTGCCTGCATTTTGCATTTGGCTACAGTTGGCTGGACTTGAGCAGCGGCTGCCCCTCTTTAGCTGGGGCATGTGCCCTCTGGTTTGCCATAGTACCCATCAGACCTGCTTCACTCATTGTAGAAATGGCCTGGCCTCCTAGGCATTGGAGATTGCTGTTATGCTAACTCATGAGCTTGCCTGCTCGCACCTAGCTGTTGTGGTGGTTCTCATAGGTCTCCCTGATTCCAGCCTCCAATTCACTTAGCTGACCTCTGCCAGTGTCACTCCTTCCCAGTCTTGGCTTTGATCAAGCTTGGAAAGGCCTAGCCTTCGTGTTGTCACATTCTTCTGCCTAGAGTGTGCCTTTTCGTTCACCAAACCAAGTGGCTCTTCTAGAAGACTTGCCTGAACCCTAGACCCCTTCTCTCTACAACTTACAGTCTGAGTGGGGTACCTTGCATCCTCCTTTGTTCGCATAATACCTCCTACAACCATGATCATCTTGTGGTTATCTGTTTACTTCTCTGCTGGCTGTTCCAGGCTGTCATCTCCCTGACTACAAGGACTTTGTTGCTCATGATCATATCCATGGCATCCACACGAGATCTGGCCTCTACATGGAAGGACATGTAGTTCCGTCTGGCTTGGAGCCTAGCTTGGGAGAGGGACAGTGGTGGGAAAGAGTGAGCTTGGAGATAGAGCTGAAGTCCCCAGGTGCTTCAGTAGTTACAGCAAGATTCTAGGTCTTATCCTGGCAGTCACAGAAAGCACTGGGAGAGTTTATGAATGCTGTGGTATCTCACATAATAAGAGGACCGTGCATGCATTTTAGAAAGAACCTTCTAGGCCGGGCGCAGCGGCTCAAGCCTGTAATCCCAGTACTTTGGGAGGCCGAGACGGGCGGATCATGAGGTCAGGAGATCGAGACCATCCTGGCTAACATGGTGAAACCCCGTCTCTACTAAAAAATACGAAAAACTAGCCGGGAGAGGTGGCGGGCGCCTGTAGTCCCAGCTACTCGGGAGGCTGAGGCAGGAGAATGGTGTAAACCTGGGAGGCGGAGCTTGCAGTGAGCCAAGATCGCGCTACTGCACTCTAGCCTGGGTGACAGAGCGAGACTCCATCTCAAAAAATAAAAAAAAAGAAAGAAAGAAAGAAAGAAAGAACCTTCTGGCTTCAGTGAAGAATGATGGATTTGTGAGGGTCAGGACTGGCAGCAGGTGGGCTCCCAGAATAGTTCAGGCAAGAGATCATGGAGGCCAGAGCCAGGGCTGGATATAGACTAAGACATGCCTGTAGACTGAGTGTCGAGAAGCAAGTAGATCAAATTCTAGCATGAGACGGGGAGAAAGAGATGCTCTCCAGCCAATGGATTTATGAGATTAATGAACTTTTTCCCTTTCCTCCCAAGCATTGCCTGTATCACCTTGTTAATATGCTTTCTTTATGAAACATGTTGGAAAGCAGAGGCTCTAAGTGCGTATGCTTTTAAAGCAGCATTATTAGCAGATGGCCGCTGGCTTCATTTTTCCTGTGCAAATAGTTTTGTGTATTCCAGGAGGATTTTCTTTTCTTTTTCTTTTTAATCCTCCTCCTCAAGGGAAACACCCTTCTCACAGTAGCTTCGTGGTAGAAAGTTCTAACTAATGACTTTAATAGTGTGAATGTATTGCAGAAATGGACAGGACAATTCTCAGCCCATTCATCTTGCACACCTCAAGTGAACAGGCACGAAACAACAGGCTCCACCCTCCTTCTCCCCTCTTTATCTCATCCTTTACCTCAATTTATGACTTGGCTTACAATCTGTTGCAGAAAGCCTAGCTCCCCAGCTTCTCTTGAATCTACGTTTTTCTATTTTTTCTGAACTAGCCAAGGTCTCTGGAGTTTGCTGTTACATTGCTTCAGAGAAATTAGTGACATTGAAAGGCTGTTGTCTTTTTTAGTGTACTTTTGGTTGTAAGGAGAAATTTATAAGGCCATTTTTTTTCCTCGCATCTCTGCAGTTCAGGAGATTATATTAGAAAATATTTTATACAAAAAATATGCGTAGTAGCAGTTTTCTCCAGCTAGTAGCTTAGGATAAGTCAGTACTACTGAAACAGGTACATTTTGTAGAATAGATTCTGACATCTGTTTGGATCTGAAATCTTTCTTGTCTTTGAGTAAGACATAGCAGAGAAAAACAATTACACTAGCTGCTGGTCTGGATTCATTTGTTAGAATAGAATATTATTACCATCAAAAATAACATTAGTGGCCCGGTGTGGTAATCCCAGCAGTTTGGGAGGCCGAGGTAGGTGGATCACCTGAGGTCAGGAATTCGAGACCAGCCTGGCCAACATGGAGAAACCCCGTCTCTACTAAAAATACAAAATTAGCCGGGTGTGGCGGCGCATGCCTGTCATCCCAACTTGGGAGGCTGAGGCAGGAGAATCCCTTGAACCTGGGAGGTGGAGGCTGTGAGCCAAGATTACACCATTGCACTCCAGTCTAGGCAACAAGAGTGAAACTCTGTCTAAAAATAATAGTAATAATAATAATGTTAAAATAGTAATGTTAGTGATACATATCATTTTGAAACCAGTTCTTAAGCAATTAATAAAGAAAAATGCAGCTATGGTGATTGAGTTTTTGTGTTATGAGTTTTATACTCTGAAGGCACGGTCATTGTGGATGCCAAAGAAATAAGCAGAAGAAAATTTTATTGGAAAGCTGGGATTGTTGCATGCTGCAGATTTTTTTTTTTTTTTTGTTTGCTATTGCTGTGTAACAAATGACCACACACTTAGCAGTTCACATTCACATCTGTTTATTAGCTACAGTTCTCTAGATCAGAAGCCTAGGGTCTTGTGGTGACAAAATCAAGGTGTCAGCTGGAGGTACGTCCCTTCTTGCAGGCTCTGTGGAAGAAGCATCCACTGCCAGGCTCATTCAGGGTGCTGGCAGGATTCAGATCCTTGCAGTTGTAAGACTAGGGCCCCTGTTTCCTAGTGACTTCTGCTGGTGGCTGCCCTCAGCTCCCAGAGGCCACCCACATTCCTTGACTTTTGGCCCCCTGCATCTCAAAGCCAGCAACAGAGACTGTCTTGTGCATGGAGTCCCTTCCTGCTTTGAATCTCTCCGACTTTCCTTGACTCTGATGTCTAGGTCTGGATTTCAAGGGCTCACGTGATGAGGATAGTTTCTTTATCTTAAGGGCAACTGAGGTGGAGTGTTAATTAACATTGGCAAAATCCGTTCATGATAGTACCTAGCGTAGGAATTGACTGAATAACTGGAAGAAGTCATGCATACACCATGGACCGGGAATCTGGGAGGCCAATTTAGAATGTTACCTATCAAAGCCACTTTTTTTTTTTTTTTAAGTAACAACAACAACAACAAAAAACAGATCTTGGTAGAGACTTTTTCAAAGGTAGAAAGTTTAATATAAAAGAAAGGGGGAAATTGAAGAAGATATAAACTGCAAAGAAAGGATGTTTAGATAGAGCACCTTACAGGGAGTCAGAGGTTTTATTATAGGCAGACACGGCCTTCACCTGTGAGCCGAGCAACTGATTTTGCCTGCAGAGCAGAATGGAGCGTTGGTTCTGTGGCTCATGATCTTCAGTTACCAGCAGTGGAAGTGAATTGGAAACGGTTGGTCTCTTGAGCAACTTGATGATGCAACTCATTATCTTCTCTGTGCCTCAACGTCTCTATCTAATTTCCCATTAAAAGTAATAGGGAAAAGCGCAGTGACTTTTGCACCAACCTAACACAATGGGTTGATATTCGGGATTGCTATAATGATGAAGCAATGGCAAGTGGAGTCTTCGTTTTTAGCCATGTGGAGGCATATACTTGGTACTCAACAAGCATCCCTTTCCCTGCCCTTTGCTCAGATAGAGTTATCCAAACAAATTGGATGCTCAACTCTGGGTTTGATCCAAGCTCTCTGGAAATCTCTAGCTTCTCAAACTGTTTCATCGCGGAGTGCCTTTTGGGTACAGGAGAAGGAAATAAGAGCCTCGCGAGCCTGGGGAATGCTGCCTCTAGCTCCCACACTGCATGCAAAATTCCTCCTCTGAGAGCTCACTTTATCTCAAAAACCCATGCATATTCTGCATCTACTCTGAATTCAAAAATATTGTGTGTTACTATATGAACTAGTGTTTTTGTTACTTACCATTTGCATTCACACTCCAGGAATTTGTCTGTTCCCGCACCCCCTGATGCTGAGCATACCAGGGTTAAGGGAGGCAAGCGAGGCACTTAACCTCCCAGGTTCATGCAGGTACCCATTCTGCACTTGCTGACCCTGAGCTCGTGGACTCCATAAATGTCTGCCCTTGGCATTGCACGTGCCTCCCTCTTGGCTGACCGTGCCGGATCTGTCACTTACTCCCATTGGAAAGGCCTGTTTCCATGCATGGCTCTTTGTCAGACACTCACGCTTGGTCAATGCTTGCCTTCCTTTGGGCCGTCTGCACCCACTGACAATCTGATTGCTCCCCTGAATGGAGGTGAAAGCATGCAAGCTAGGAGTTATGATCTTCAACCCAGGGAAGACCCTGTCTATGGAAGTGCTGAGCTCTTCAGTGTCATCACAGAAAAGCATGAGCCTGTCCCTGGTACAAAGTCATCACATCCCATAGCTGAGCGATGTGGGAGCTCCACGATGAGGAGGTGACACACAGTCAGTTAATTACATAAAGAGAACTTGAGCAAACTCTTACTCTGCCATATGCCGTGCAGATCCCTCTGAAAAGCTTTACAGATGTTCTTTTTTTTTTTTTTTTAAATCCCTCCCCTATCTTTCTTTCTTTGCACCCACGATGCTCTGCACTTCAAGCTAAATATAATGTATCTGATTTCCCAGCATACATACTAATCAGGTTTGAAAGTTGTCTTGTGAGGCTTTAAAAAGCTAGCCAACAGCAGTGTGATTTCTCCAAAAGGATGTCTGCAATCAAGATGATTACATGGGAAAATAAATCATAATTTATATTGCTGAAAATGTCATTTGCAAAACACTTTGACAATACTTTCCTTTCAGTCTATTTTCTTGTGTATGGGGTAAGTTCTGCCCTTCTGCAACTTCCCTTTTATTTTATTTATTTATTTCTTTTTAATACTCTGAATATCACTGGAGCAATTGCAGATTCAGGGTGGTATGGGGTGGTTCAGGAAAAGAACTGACAGACATTGAAGCCAAAACTTGAACAATAACAACGTAGGAGAGAGAATCCAAAGATAGTACGTGTTCAGGATGCAGGCACTCGTGTGGATGAACACACACACACACACACACACAGACACTTTTTTTTTTCTTACGGCAATAGAACGTAAAAGTAGATTTTTAGAACCAAATGACTTTTAGGAAGCTATCTGTCTTCCACCCTGCTGCCTTCGTGTTGAATAAACTATATTAAATTATCCAGGAGGAATGATTAGTGATCTGATTCATTAATATCCCTTGTTATTAAGAACCGTCTGTATTTGTTCCTGGTTGGCAGATATTAAATCCACAGATGCCAACAATTAATATCTGTGGTTGACTGTAAAAATGGCTACCAATTCTTTCCTCTCCCCTGCACATGTACATCCTTGCATTGTGAAATTGTAGATCTTCCCCTCCAAAAGTGAAGTTCGTTTCTCCACTCCTTGAACCAAGATGGCATGAAACTTGATTGGACCAATGAGGCATTTGGAAACACAGCACAAGCAGAGGCTTGAAAAACGCTTCTGTGTTGGTGCTTGCCCACTTGCTGTGCTAGGAACCCTTTTACTTCTGGGTGTGAACAAGCCCAGGCTAGCCTTCTGGGTGATGAGAGACACAAGACCGTGTTTCCACATTTGCCCCAGCCAAGAGCCAACCTACAGACAAAACTGCCTTGCTGACAGCAGACACCTGCCCAGTCGAGCCCAGCCCAAATTGCTGACCCATACAGTCTTGAGCTAAAAATAAATAGCTGTTGTTTATAGCCGCTAATATTTGTGATGGTTCATTGCACAGTAAAATTAAATGCAGACAATACTTTTGAATTTGACTCTTCGGGAGCTGTTGTAAAGAAGTAAAATGTGTAGTGTTTGCCCTTTTCCTCAGCTGTAGTCCTGGTATGCAGAAGTATTCAGTTATTTGGTGAGTGAACCCTCGCTGATGCCCTGGCCAGTGTTTTCTGTCTCAGGAAGCATGAACATTTCATCCAGAGTTATATGCTGCAGGGATATTCAACAAATTGAGGATCCTTGAAAATCTTGTCTCCCTCACAAGGATCAGGTGGCAGGATCTAATGGGAGGGGTAGAGAGTGAGTGTTAACACACACAAAACCCCGGGGAGAGACATTTCTTAAAGGTGTCATGTCAAGAAAAGATCATTTCTCCTAAGCAATCAGTTTCTTTTTAAATCTGAACCTAATATCTGATAATATTCCCTTCTTTTCTCTGGCCACTCAGGAGCTCAAAAATAAATTTTGGCACACTTCTGCCTGGCTCCAGCAAAGTCATAGAACCATATGGCACCTCTCTGTCAACTCATTTCACCTATTTCCTTATTTGTTTAAAAATTTTAACCTAATTTTTTTTCCGTCAAGATCTATTTACGGATCATCTGTTTTATTTTTTCTTCTTTTCCTTCCTCTTTTTCTTTTGCTCCCTTCTCTCCTCACTCTTGACTCTTCTCTAGTTTTTATATGCAGTATGTGTATATGCATGCCATCTGAAATCCTCCTTCCTTTTTAACAAGGTAAGTAGAAAACGAAAACAAAACCAAAGGATACACTACACAGTTGTTGGAGCTGTAGGAACCGAGAGAAGAGTATGAGTAGTTTCTTGGACTGTTCTCTCCCCAGCAACTGTAACTGAAAGGAACCTCAGTTTGTCCATTCATTCATTCATCAGGGCAGCATAGCAGAGTAGAAGGAATGCTGACTTTGGCATTGGTGCCTCTAAGTTTGAAGACTAAATCCATCACTGTATTTCTTTCTTCTTGCTGATAGCTGATTTGTTATAAACTAATTACCAAAAACGTACTGGCTTAAAACAGCACATGTTTATCATCTTGCAGTTCTGGGGAGTCACAAGTTCAAAATCCGTCTCGCCTGATCGAGGTGTCGGTAGGGCTGCTTCCTTCTGGAGGCTCTAGGGGAGAATCCATTTCCTTGCATTTTTCAGCTTCTAGAGGCCTCCTGCATTCCTTGGCTCTTGGCCCCTTCCTCTGCCTTCGAAACCAACAGTTTACTATCATCACATGTGCTTTACTGATTCCTCTTCCATTGTCCCATCACATTCTCCTCATCTGGCCCTCCTGCCACTCTCTTATAAGAACTCTTTTGATTCCATTGGGACTACCCAAATAATCTTGAATAATCTGTCCATCTCAGGGTCCTTAACTTAATCACATCTTCAAAGTCCCTTTTGCCATGCCTGATGACAGAGTTACAAATTTGGGGGATTAGTGTGTAGACTTCTCTTGTAGGGAGTCATTATTATTCTACCGCAACCACTAATTCTGGATTTCAGGTTCCCTCATCCACAGAGTAGGGATAACAATATCCTCCAGGCTATCCACAGAAGTAGAGAATATAAGCTTTATCCAGGCGGTCCCTCCGTGATTGGAGTCTTCCTTATAAAGCTGTCCCAGGTCCATGTCTCAGGACTGAAATGTGGGCAAGACCATCACGTTTTTCGTCCCCACCCCACAACAGTGACTGAGCAGATATTCATACGATGGTGATTGTTTTGTCTGCTTGGATTGCTGTAACAGAATGCCATAGACTGGGCAACTTAAACAGCAGGCCTCTATTCCTCACAGTCTGGACGCTGGGAAGCCCAAGGCGTGGGCAAATTCAGTGCCTGCCTAAGGCTCTCTTTATGATTCCCAGAGGCATGCCTTTGTGTATCCTCCCATGGCAGAGAGAGGAAGGGCTCTGGACCATTTTTCTTCTTATAAGGATATGAATCTCATTGTTCCCTGCCCCCTCCCAAGATCTCATTTGAAATTAATCACCTCCCAAAAGCTCACCTCCAAATACTGTCACATTGGGACTTAGGACTTCAGCATATGAAGTTGGGGGAGCTGGGGAGAAGAACACATACATTGAGTCCATGACAACTATGTCACTTACATCTCTACTTAGTGATTCAGAAAATAGCAAGTATAGTAGGGAAAACATGGTATCAGAACCAGGAGAGGGTCGTCTGGCTTTCTGAGTTCTGCCAAAAACAAAGTTTTGCTGCCTTGGGCCTGTGGCTTCTCCTCTCTGATCATCTGAGGCCTTGCTGTAAATTGTGAGGCATCAGTGTGAGGCACAGGATGGTTCCAAGGACCAAATGAGGCTGTCTGTGCTGAGGTTGGGGGGGATGTCAGGGCTCAGAGACAGCTGGAAGCTGTGGTTTCTACCTCCCGAGACTGCAGAGCTTCCTTCTGTACGGAGAAGTCTCTTAGGACAGGGCTCATAACAGTGCAGTAGGGAGATTGGAAATTTTAGTGACACCAAAGTGGGCTTTACTTCCTCCTCCTAGAAGTCCTGCCAGAAAGGCGGAGATGTGCGATAAACTGAGCACCAAGAACATAGTTTTTTCACACTGTTTGATTCATCAGTCAGAGCAGGGCATGGCTGCCATCAGTTTAGAGTTGAGAGAATTGAAGATCAAAGGGGTCACGTCTCTGTGAATAGTATTAGTCATACCAGCAGTATCGATAGCAATCATGATAGTAATTAAAATTGAAGCAACCGCCAGTGTGATCATAGCAGAAACTCACATGTGTGTGCTTTCTATGTGCCAGGCAAGAGGCTGAAGTCATATAGTCATTATTTGTTTATCCTGCCCTAAGTGATTGGTGTGTCCATCATTCTCAGTATCAGAAGAAGAAACTGAGGTTCAGAGTGACCCAGTCAAGAACACAAGCCCAACCCTGGTAAAAGCCATGATTGGCAGAAGCCCAATTTAAGCCCCCATCATCTCCCGACCCTTTCCCAAAGCTGTGCTGCCTGCCAGGGTCTTTGCTCAGAAGTGAGGTTTTTTGGTGTGTTCTGAAAGGCCCCCAAGCTTGCCGCAGCCTGCTATTGTATTTAAAAGGTGCCCTTTGCTGTGTAACTAGGGCAAGGAAGAACCTACTGGCTATTCCCCACTGACTGTGGAAAGTTCCAGCTCATCCACATTGCCTCTCTGGCTGAGTCAGGGGGAAAAAAGGAGAAAGTTTTTCTCCTGCAACTGGGCCACCAAACCAGTGGAGCCTCCAGCCGGGGTGGTCTCAAGGAGGCCCGTTACCGGCTGGAGTGACAGAGTGTGGCGAGCCTGCAGCTCATCCTGTGTCTAATGGAACAGAAACAAGCACCCCTGCTGCCCTTGTTTTCCAGTGGCTCGTCGGGGCTCTGCGAGGTTTATTAATCTTAGCGTATAATGGAAAATGTGTTGCCATGTGAAATCCAGAGCCTCTGTTCACTACTCCGCGGACTGAAGGCGGCAGGAGTCTTTGTCTTATTTACAGACAGTGCCTGCGAGAGACACTTAGGGCAGAAGAACGCCATCGTAAAAATCCGTGCGGAATTTGAAAGTGTGCATTAATGCATGTGACCAGATGGTTCTAAAATGTGCCACTTTAACCAAAAATCATCCTCTGAAAAACTCTTCTGAAGAACTCTTCTGAAGAACATCGACTGTGCCTAGTAACTGCCTTGAGTAGGGCCATTTTAGAAAATATATGAGGTACGGGATGAAGATGAGGGAGGAAAATTGTTCCTACTTATCATTACTTTGTCCCTCCAAAAGCCTGCATGGGGGGAAGAAAATCCACCCAATGCAAGAACCGTGGCAGTACTTAGACCATTTACAATCACTTTGAGTTATTACCCAGAAATTGCTAACCACTGCTTTCTAAGTTATATATTAAATTTTTCTTTTTTCTTAAAAAAAGGCTTCCAACTATTGTTTTTTTTTTTTTTTTTTTTTTGAGACGGAGTCTCGCTCTGTCTCCCAGGCTGGAGTGCAGTGGCCGGATCTCCGCTCACTGCAAGCTCCACCTCCCGTGTTTATGCCGTTCTCCTGCCTCAGCCTCCCGAGTAGCTGGGACTACAGGCCCCCACCACCTCGCCCGGCTAGTTTTTCGTATTTTTTTAGTAGAGACGGGGTTTCACTGTGTTAGCCAGGATGGTCTCGATCTCCTGACCTCGTGATCCGCCTGTCTCGGCCTCCCAAAGTGCTGGGATTACAGGCTCGAGCCACCGCACCCGGCCCCAACTTTTTTTTCTTTTTTTGAAATGGAGTTGCACTCTGTCACCCTGGCTGGAATGCAGTGGCGCGATCCCAGCTCACTGCAACCTCCACGTCCCAGATTCAAGCGATTTTCCTGCCTCAGACTCCCAAGTACCTGGGATTACCTGCCACCACACCCAGCTAATTTTTGTATTTTAGTAGAGATGGGGTTTCACCATGTTGGCCAGGCTAGTCTCGAACTCCTGACCTTGAGTGATCCACCTGCCTCGGCCTCCCAAAGTGCTGGGATTACAGGCATGAGCCACAGCGCCCAGCCCCAACTTCTTAAAAGCCAGAAACAAGTGGCTGTTAGTTCGCTGTCACAATATTAATACTAGCGTCTGCAAGTAAGTTTGTTTTCTGCTTCTGTTTTACAAGTTTTAAGGGCCATCAGTAGATGCATCTAGTAATCCTAACACTGTCATCCTTACATGTGAGGTCTTGTTATCCACTTCTCCCTTAGCTATGTAAACAGATGAATAACCTACTCTGGATTTACCCCGATCGTGCTGTTGTGGACACTGCGCACAATGAGACTGGAGGCTCCTGGGTGTCAGCCTCTCGGGCTGGCTCATTACACGGGAAACAGAATGCTTCCCAGGTGAGCCATCATTGTGGGCCAGGGAAACTTCAGACCACTTTGTCTGAGGAACACTCAGGTTTGCAAACTGCTGCTTAAAATTATAGGATACGTGGGGACCTGTCGGGGTGGGGTGGGGGCAGGTGGCGGTGGGGGGAAGAACACTATGGGCAAAAATGTGACTGTCTACAGCAAAGGTGTACTGTTTCCCACTGAGAAGAATCAAAAATAGAAAAGTGCTCCTTGTCTCTCTCTATTGTTATTAAAACAAGTAGATGCATTTTCATTGAATCGAGGCAGTTTTCCTTTATAAAACGTTCTATTTCATATCACTGTTCAAACCTGAGATCCACATTTGAGTTGGTTTAAAATATCACCATTTGGTTGACATTCACCTGTATTATACCTTTCAGTTGGTCAAATCATTTAATTTATCGTAAACCATTTAAGGAGCAGTTGGAGAAAAGGGGGAAAAAGTTAAATGTTAATGAGTCCTTTAGTGACTGCAATTTTGTCGGCTCCTTTTTGTACATATATGATTATGAAGCAATTTGCATGAAATTTACACCTTTTCAAATTTTGAAAATTGCCTTGTTGAAAAAGAATCGCTGTACTTCTCAATACTACACTGATTAATCACAGTTATAGAGTAGACATAACATTTTTATTAAACTCTCAGTGAGCAGGAAAATTAGCACTTCCTGCAATAACGATACTAATTTCATTAGTGAACGTTTTCATTTATAAAGTGCCTCTTCCTTATCTTGAACCTTTTATCCTTTTCTTATTGACCAAAGAGAGGCATATCTTTGGGAGCTGGTAATAAACCATATTCTTAATACGATGTGGCCTCATCGACAGGCTGCTGCTTCTAGCTGCTCATCTTCCTTGATCGTAAATATCCATCGGTACCTCTTGTCACATGGTGCTCTTAGAGCTTCCTCGTTGAATTTCAAATGTGATAAGAGATGGTTTCCATCCTCAAGAGCTTGCAATGGGATGGTTATTGGAAAGATTAAAACTCTAAAACTAACAGGTGGATATAAAGATGAAGAAAATATAGTATTTTGTTGATTTATGTTCATATAACTTCTTTATTGGTAAAAGGGAAACACGTGAGAATACAGGAAATCCTTGTGGCTCTGTTAGCATTTTTAGAAATTCAACTTTGCAAACAAACTCAGGGGAAACTAGTGAGGTGGAAATAAAGACTGCTAGACTAGGGGTCTGGGGCCCAACTGTTTTATTAATATAAAAATTCACATGTAAATGTCCAGTTTCACCACCAAGTCCTTTCTGAAACGTTGGTAGTAGATGAGCTAATGCAACAATTTATTTTTCTTCGAGACAGGGTCTGGAGTGTGGTGGTGCAATCATAGCTCACTGTAGCCTTGATCTCCTGGTCTGAAGTGATCCTCATGCCTCAGCCTCCTGAGTAGCTGGGATTACAGGCGTGCACCACCATGCCTGGCTGATTTTTTAAAATTTTTCTTTTATAGAGATGCAATATGACTCTGTTGTCCAGGCTGGTCTCAAATGCCTGGATTCAAGTGATCCTCCCGCCTCTGCCTCTCAAAGTACAGGGATTATAGGTATGAGCCATCAAGCCCAGCTGCAACAGTTACTCAACCACCGTCCTAGAAGCCAGGTGTTTCTCAAGCTTCTGAAGACACAAAGGTGAACCTCAGACAAGCCAGGTTTACAGAGTGTACATTCCAGTAGGGGAATCAGGCAAAAAACGAGTAAACACCAAGACAAAATATATTCCAGTGGCGATACATTTTCAGAAACAAACAAACATGGTGCTGGACTAGAAATGAATGGCCCGGGAGAAGGCGGGGCAAGCTTTAGAAAGGACAGCTAGGTAAGGGCAGAGTTTCAAAGATGAGAAGGAACTGGCAGTGTGAATATCCAGAGGAAAAGTGTTTGAGGCAGAAGGAACAGAAAGTGAAAAGGTGCCCTGGCAAGACAAAAATTATTGATTGTTGAAGAAACTATGTTGCCCAGGTGACCTGTTCATGTAACCTGTGATCTTTTAATTTAGAATTGAGGTTTGAAGGGAAGTATGGGTCCTTTCTTTGTATCTGCATGAGAAAGCTTACTGTAGCTACTTACAGTAGAAGAGAAATGTACATTTCTGAAAACCCACTGAGGGAGAAAGGGGCAGTGATGATTATGAATGTTAATAATGCAGATAGCCTTTTCTTTATGTGTCAATTTTAGTAAATGTGTTGCTTAAATAGCTTTTTATGAGCCAGTAACGCTTTAGAAAGGTAAACGACTTGCCCAAGGTCATACCACCAGTACACTTGGGAGCCAAGATTAATCATAGATGACTTTGTGAAATGTCCCATTAAATATATATATATTACATGCATTACAGCTTAACAGACACACATTCATTTGACACATTATGTTTTAACTTTATTAATAACTTTTTGTGGGCATAGGTTTTGTTTGGCCAACTTGACATGTGGCTTTTAAAGGGCAAGTGCCTTAGAATAGAAACTGTCCTATAAAGACTACCATATTATCAAAAACATGTTCAAACTCATGTTAGAAGGCATTGCAGTTGGCTGGGTGCTGTGGCTCACGCCTGTAATCTCAGCACTTTGGGAGGCCAAGGCAGGTGGATTACTTGAGGTCAGGAGTTCGAGACCAGCCTGGCCAACATGCTAAAACCCCTTCTCTACTAAAAATACAAAATTAGCTGGGCATGGTGGCACGTGCCTGTAATCCCAGCTGCTTGGGAGGGTGAGGCAGGAGAATTGCTAGAATCCGGGAGACGGAGGTTGCAGTGAGCTGAGATTGTGCCACTATACTCCAGCCTGGGCAACAGAGCTAGATTCCATCTCAAAAAAAAAAAAAAAAAAAGGCATTGCAGTTAATACAACACTGATAAATTATTTCACACTCACTAGATTGGCAAAAAGTTAAGTAGTAAGGTAATAAGTATTGGAAGGATATGGAAATAGGGAATTTTATACATTACTTAACTGAAACAGCCATTTTGGAAAACATTTTGGTATTACTTAATAAACTAGTGTTTAGGAACATAGGCAATTTCGTTCCTATAAAGATGCCTTAGAGAAACTCTGGAGAACTAGGAAAAGTTCAAGAAAGCTTCTGGCACATTATTTGTGATAGCAAGAAATTGAAAGATCTCCAAAAGCCATCTACAATGAAATGGGGAAATTAATACTACACTAATGGTAGTATTCCCAGTGGCAATGGTGGCACATTCCTGCACAGGAGATAGCAGTGATAATGGATGGTTACCAAAACCTGCATCAACATAGAAGAACCTCGGCCACATAATATAGGATTAAAACAGCTTTTACAGCTGGGCATGGTGGCTCACATCTGTAATCCTGGCACTTTGGGAGGCCACAGTGAGCAGATTGCTTGAGCCCAGGAGTTTGATTCCAACCCAGGCAACATACTGAGATCCCATCTCTACCCAAAATACAAAAATTAGCCAGCGTGGTGTCATGTGTCTGTGGTCCCAGCTACTTGGGAGGCTGTCGTGTGAGGATCTCTTGAGCCCAGAAGGTCGAGGCTACGGTGAGCCATGATTGTACCACTGCACTCCAGCCTGGGCTACAGAGTAAGACCCTGTCACCAAAAAAAAAAAAAAAAAAAAAAAAAAAAGTGTTTACATAGGAGTATATATACAGTATGATTCAATTTACAGAAAATTTAAAATATAGGCAAAACTAAACATATTGTTTGAGGATATTTGATAAAACTATAAAGAAAACCAAGTAAATGAATAATGCAAAATATGAGTTAGTGTTTTCCCAGGTGTGTGGTGGGATGGGGCATGGTGGGGAGGAAAATAGAATGATGCCATGGGGAGAGATACACAGGGGAGGTATTGGAAAGTTCTGCTTCTTAAAATGAGTGACAGGTACCTAGGTAGTCATTCGACATATTATTAAAGCATACACACATTGCTTGTGTGAAGTCTTGTTATATGTGGCACATATCACATAATCTGAAAGAATCTGCTTCCAGAAGTAAAAGTTTAAAAAATTTTAGCTGAGCGCGGTGGCTCACGCCTATAATCCCACCACTTTGGGAGGCTGAGGCAGGCGGATCACTAGGTTAGGAGATTGAGACCATCCTGGCTAACACTGCAAAACCCCGTCTCTACTAAAAATACAGCAAAATTAGCCAGGTGTGGTGGCAGGTACCTGTAGTCTGAGCTACTCAGGAGGCTGAGGCAGGAGAATGGCGTGAACCCAGGAGGCAGAGCTTGCAGCGAGCATAGATTGTGCCAGTGCATTCCAGCCTGGGTAACAGAGTACAACTCCGTCTGAAAAAACAACAACAATAAAAAACAAAACAAAAAAAGGTTAAGAAATGTTCTACTACCTTGAAACCGAAATAGGTGTCGGATACTTGGCTATTTTGTTTTTTCTTCTTAGCTATTTTGACGTGTGAGATTTTGTGTGATGAAAAAATAAGAATGTGATGTTACACCCTGTGATTTGAATTTCTGTATACTCCAGTCCATCCTATATGTCAGATACATTTTCCTAAAACACACCTTTGTCACATGACTCCTCTGCTCAAAAACATTCACTGGCTCCCTGTGTCCTCTGGGACTAAGCTTACAATGCTCAGCTTGTCGTTCCTTTGCCCAGTGTACTCTCTGTCTCACTAATTTGTTTATTATTTTAATGCATTTTCGTGAGCACACTTCTGTAGACAGCCACTAGATGGGTTGCAGGAATGCTGCACTGAACCACGAATCCAAAGCTTTCATCAGGTTTACTTGCTTCCTGTCCTTGCCACACCATCTGCTCATTCGCAATCTCCACTTGAACACACTTCACATTCTCCACTTGTGTATCATTCAGTATTCTTGCTACATAAATTAACACAAATTTTGCAGCTTAAAACAGCACACATTTATTATTTCATGGTTTCTGTGGATCAGGAATTGGAGTATGACTTAGCCAGGTCCTCTGTCTAGGGTTTCACAAAGTTGCAATCATATATTGGCCAGGGTGTGTTCTAATCCGGTAGCTTGAGTGGGGAAGAATTGGCTTCCCAGATCACTCAGATTACTAGCAGACTTTGTTTCTTTGTAGCTTTTTGACTCAGGGCCTGGCTTCTTTCTGATGGTTGGCTGTTGGTTGGAGGCAGCCCTCAGCTCCTAGAAGCATCAATAGTTCCTGACTACGTGGGCTTTCCCCACATAGCAGCTTCCTTCATCAAGCCAGCAACAAGAGTCTCTGGGGCAAGTTGGCCAGCAAGATGGAGTCTTATATGCCCAGTGTAATCATGGGAGCCATGTATAGCTCATCACATTTGCCAGATTCTGCTGATTAATAGCAAGTCAGAAGTCCTGCACACATTCAAAGGGAGGAAACTACACAATGGTGTGAATACCAGGAGGTAGGGATTATGTGGGGCCACCGTACAGTCTATCAGCCACAACTTGGAAGTATCTTCTCTCTTCTTTGCAGCCAGATAATGTCTCTGAAGAGTCTAAAACCTGAATCCTATCTAAAGTTGTCTGTGGTTGCTTCCTTCCTGAAAGCAACAAGAAGCCCATGAATGTCTTATGGCCAGAATATCTGCCTTCAAAGAGTACTACTTGTGTTGTCACAAATGGCAAGATTTCATCCTTTTTATGGCTGAATAATATTTCACTGTGTACGTGAACCACATTTTTTAAAATGCATTTCTGAACCTGGAGAACATTATGTTAAATTAGATAAGCCAGACACAGAGAGACAAATACTGTATGATCGGACTAACAACGTGGAATCTAAAAAAGCCAAACTCATAGAATAGAAACAGAGAGTAAGAATGGTGGTTGTTGGGGCTAGGGTGTTGGTGAAGTTGGGAGATACTGATCAAAGGGTTCAAACTTTTAGTTATTAATAAACCAGCTCTGGAGATCTAATGTACAGCATGAGTGGTGATGGACGTGTTAAATAATTTGATTGTGATAATCATTACAGAATGTATATAGTAATGAAATCATTACTTTATATACCCTGAATATATTCAATATTTATTTTTCAGTTAAATATATATATATATATATATATATTTAAAGCTGCCATGAAAAGCCTTAAAGTTAAAGCAGGAAGATTTTTGAGAAGACTTTGCATATTTTAATTGCTGTTTGAAAGCCTCCTTCAGCTGGGATGAGAAATCATCACTGCGTTAGTTCTACCCCTGGAGATGAGGGCCAGACAACACATCAAAACCTTTTTCTTTTTTTTTTTGTTTTTTTTTTTTTCAAGGTTGTTAAGACTATTTAAGATTCAGATCTCCCTAATACTGTTCCTACTTAGTATTTAGAACATGTTTGTTTAGAGGATACTAGACTGGAATAGCCCTATCTCCAGGTTGTCTAATGCACTGAGGATGTGGTGTTAATCTTACACCTACCCATTAGTCTATAAAACTCCTGAGGGATGCTCAGGAAACCAAAAGGATTTCTGCGTGAATGGCAAGAAGGCACAAATCATCTGGTTACACCCCATCCTAAGATCTTGTGACTTCAGCTTTGCTTTGGACTGGGGCATTCCCTCTCTTAAGTTATGCATTTGACACATAATTAATACGAACCTACTGTGTGCCATTATAGACCATGATACAGTTTTGAAAACTATAGCCTGAATAATGGATGACACCCTCCTAAAGCCACTATCTGGTCTTGATTATTTTTAAGCACTATGAAGAAAAATTTCATTAAATCAAATCACAACTCTATTTACTTTTAACCCAACATGGTGAAGTTATCAATATATAATGCCTGTTGTATACTTGCAGATGGAAAATGCCTAGATAAATACTGCATGGGACATTTTTAAACATGTAAAAAAATCAATTTTCGTAAAGTTACATCTTTTTACCTCTTTATATAAAACATGCTATATTAAAAGAGAGATTAAATTTTACTCTGGAGTAAAATGCAAACACAAAATTATTTTTTTCATTTTTCAGAACATGTACTGGATTATTTATGAGGCTTTTTTAATCTAGAATATATGGAAATCTTTTCTTGAAGCACAATATAATATTGAATTGGGAATGTTGTCTGACAGTTTGCCTCTTACCGTTGCATAGAATGACTCTCCTGTATGAATTTTTAAAAGAAACTTCAATATACTCTGCATTTGAAAGGGAAGAAGTAATCGCCATAATCTTGGGGAATGTTTTAAATAGCCTTCCTTCCAGTTCTTCTATGTTTCACCAACTTTTCTGCAACAGATAATGCATCTGTGATTTTTCAGAACTCACAAAGTGTCTGCCTTTCTTTCTTTTATTCAAAATTTATACTTCATAATTGAAGTTCACTTCCCAAAAGACATAGCTTGATTTAGCATAGAGCTACGATGCGTTTTCTCTTTGTTCCTTTTGCACACTTTCCTTGTTTGGAGGCATTGGGCTTGGGTCCTTCATTCTCCATGAGGCAGATGTTTTTCCATTTCGGTTTCCTTAAGTGGTGAAGCTGCACAACCATGAAAGCAGGGACCACACAAAAATGCTGCCTTGAGGCCTGGTAGCTCATGCCTGTAATCCCAGCACACTGGGTGGCCCAGGCAGGAGGATCACTTGAGGCCAGACGTTTGTGACCAGACTGGGTACTATATTGAGACCCTGTCTCTACCCAAATAAAAATATTAGCCGGGCATGATGGCTCATACCTGTAGTCCCAGCTACTCAAGAGGCTAAAGGGGGATATCTCTTAAGCCCACAAGATTCGGGTTGCAATGAGCTATGATTGTGCCACTGCACTTCAGCCTGGGCAAAAGAACAAGAGCCTGTCTCTTAAAATAAATGCGTTGGGTGTCTTAATCCTTTCTCAAGATTCCTTCTAAGGCTAACATTTCTGTGCCATCCCCACACTACCATCTGCTCACTTTTATATATCTTGACCATTTTATTTTTCATCCCATCTTCACTCCATATATTAGTTAGCTATTTCTGCATAACAAGTGACCCCCAAATTCAGTGATTGGTCTATAGGTAGCCCCATTTCACCCATCTCATTCTATAACTCAGGTTGAAAGTTGAGTCGTGAATTGGGGAACATTCGTCTCTTGGTGCAAATTAGCTGTCACCAATGTCTCGTAGGGTTAGGCTGCAACTTAGCACATCCCATCACTTTCATTGGCTAAAGCCAGTTACATAACCAAGCCCAGCTTCAGAAGAGAAATTGTATGCCTTACAAGGAGATGAAAGGATGGAAAATGAATATTTGCTGAACAGACTTTCTGTCCAGTCTGTTTTATTTGGTGGTGGTGCAGGGCAAATACATGTTTAAAACCTTGTTCAGATTTTAACTTTCTTCAGAACAGAGCTTTTAAAACTGAGCATTTATCTCCTGAATTTCAGCACTGCTGCCATGAGTAAAAGGTGCCCGGACCATGAGCTCGTCATTTAGCTGGCTCACCTTTCATGCAATCCTGAGTTCACCAGGAAAGAAGTTCACGCAGCCCTGGGTATGATGCCCTAATTTTGAGCCAAACCAGCTAGAGTTCAAGTCCAAACCATTCCACTTCCTAACTTTGAGACTATGAACAATTTACTGATGCTTTCTGGGCTTTGGTTCTTAAATTATTTAAATGGGGATGATTACGTCTACATTCATCATTTTTACCTTCTCGAAGACCTTTTGGACAATTCCTCGGTTCATAGCTCTGGGAGACCGTGTGTTGACACTCTTTTTGACCACATCTTCCTAACAGTCTTGGGGAAGGTGCCACTTTGCAAAGAATCTGTTGCTAGGTAATGTCAATGACATGACTTTCAGTTTAGCACATGCACAGACGACCTTGTTTGGGCTTGTGCCATTGGTAATTCAGTTTCAGGACTGCAGTTTGACAGAATATATTCAAGTGTAGTTTCTTGGTATCAATTATACCCTTGTGGCCACAGTTTTTCCAGATAGCCACGACTCACTAATATTTTCACAAGAACATTTGTCACCTAGGTCCAGATTTCAGAGGGAAAAAAAGTATACCGCCATTGTTCTTGTAGACATTTTATAATATATTTGGGGAATATCACTAGCCACCTGCTTCCTAAAGTACTTAGATACTGTCTGATTTTAATACAAGACACTATGCACTAATTAGGCTGCTGTTGATGCTTTTTTGCCTTTTTGACAATTAAAAATAATCTCATACCACTGGATTAGTCTCTTGCCATTCAATTTTATGTTTATACATAAATATGTATGCATAGCAAATTATATATTCTTAGACACACACAACCACCAAATTTAAAAAGACAGATACATAGGCAGTTGTTATGAAGTGTTTGAAAGAAATTTATTTCCAGCTATGGGTCATTTGGAAAAAGATCAATATGATGCATCAACATTATAAGTAAATGAAAATGAATACAACCTCATGGTTTTCTGAAAGCGTGGATTTCTGCGTGGCTTCCAGAGTTGCGTCTCTGATGCTTGGAACATGTATTGTATGCTACAGACCATCTGTCTGTGAACAGGTTAATGGGAAAGGTGAATCCCTGCAAACACATATCACCTGTAATGCTGTTAGAGCTTTGTTGATTGTTGATATTACTTATGAACTTTCTTGCTTTTCAGAAACCTCTACCACAAAACAGACAGTAACAGTAGTGTTTCATTATACATCTTCTGCATTTTTTCCTTTGCCCTTTTCATAAGTTTTTGTTGGTTTGTTTTTTCATATTGTCAGCCACTTCATTAGTTTGATCTCTCGTTTTTGGCTCTGTTTTTCTTTCTGTTTCTAGTTATTGTGGCTGTTAAAAATCATTTTAATGATTCAGCAATAATAACGAAGTTCCCATTCATGGGTGTTACTTTAGTAACTACCAGGGCTGAAAGGGCAGGTTTTGCTTTGTTGTTAACTCACAGCTTAGTCAAGAAGATAAATACTTACATTGCACTAGGGTGTGACAGCATACGTCGGCGGTACGGGCGATGCGGAATAAGAGTGGGACAGGGAGGCAGGGCAGGCTCCAAAGACAACGGGATGTCTGAGCCAAGTTGAAGGGTAAACTGTGTGTTTATCAGACAGAGTAAGGAAGGGCACCCAGGCTGAAGGACCACGGGAGGGGGTGAACGTGGGTTCCTCTTAAGCGAATATAAAGCAGGGGGTAGGAAACAGCACAAGACGAGGCTGGTGAGAGAGAAGGATGCCAGGTGAGGTGCAGTGATGTGCCAGAGACTGTCAGGTGGTATTCTAAATAGGAAGCAGGAGCCAGGGAACTCCTGTACTCCAAGGTTATGGAATAGGAGAGTTGATGAAATGTAAGAGATCATGTCTGTCTCTGTCACGTTACCAATGGAGAAGTGGGATGAGAATTCTGTGTGTTTTCACTTCCTTGTTTAAAGAAAACAAGTATCATCTGCCTTGCAAGGTAGTTGTGAGAGATGAAATGAGGAAATAATATCTTTAAATCTCCTACGGTGATACCTGGAACATGATGGTGCTGGGGAACTGTATCTCTTCTTCTGAAATGAGGCTGCCTCGAAGACTCACTGGAACCCAAGCAAAGTGTCTCCGCATTTCACGCCAAGCTATCGACTTCAGTTCTGAATGTTAAAATGCAGGCGGCTGCGAGGGAGTCTTCTGAGTCATGCCAGCGTTTAAGGTGCATGCTCTTCTTTGTGCACATTCCTGCTTTCCTCAAAGCCTGTTGAAAGCAAGGGCCGTGTTTGCTATTTTCTTTGACAGAGGATTTCTTTTTTTTTTTTTTTTTTTTTTTGAGACAGAGTCTTCCTCTGTCACCCAGACTGGAGTGCAGTGTTGCGATCTTGACTCACTGCAACCTCCACCTCCCAAGTTCAAGCGATTCTCCTGCCTCAGCCTTTTGAGTAGGTGGGACTACAGGTGTGTGCCAGCACACCCAGATAACTTTTGTATTTTTAGTAGAGATGGGGTCTCACTGTGTGGCCCAGGCTGATCTCAAACTCCCAAGGTCCAGTGTTCCACCTGCCTCGGCCTCCCAAAGTACTGGAATATCCAGTGTGAGCCACTGCACCTGGCCTCTAACAGGGGATTTCAGTCAATGCTGAGCACCAATTACAGATTGATTGCCTCCGTGATTCCAGGTAAATAACCCTGTTTTGGAACTGAGTCTTTCATCAGAAACAAGGACTCCTGGCAGATGCCCAAAGGCATTGACAAGCAGTCCTATCATGGACAAAACTGCCAAATGCGAGGCCTGAACAAAAGGCACAGAAAGGATTTCTTTATTGTAAGCACACTTTTCTGTAACATTACCTTTATAGTCCAACAACTCTGGTATTAGTAAACTATAGGAACAACTTTTGTAACACTATCTTGTTTGCAGAGTATATGAAAAATTTGATGTTCAAATTCAGCTCCACGAAGACTGCAGTGGTGAGAAAATGGCGACAAAGATTAGTCTTCTGTGAGAAGTTTGCTAATTATTCTTCATTTAATAATGCCATGTATGATGGCCTTCATTAGAATGAATTCTTCTCAACACCTATGCCTCTTTCACCTCAGACATGCCTTCTAATTTTCTTTGGTAGTGTCTGCCCACCCAGGTGGTAATTTCTGGTCATAAGTCTAATTTAGTAGCTAGCTAAAGGATATCTGTGAACCCTTTGCAAAATCTATTGAAAAGGAACAAAAAAAGTCTATCTGTGAACCTATTAAATGACTTCAATCATATGAAAATCAGCCATCAGCCTTATTAGAGTGGTTGAATTTTTTTTAGTCTAGGAGCTTCCTTGGTTATTTTCTGTTAATCATTGTTGTATATCCTTAATGTGCAGGATATGATACTGTATAACAAGTGTTTTAAAAATATTTACAATTCTGATCTTATAAAGAAAAAAGTTACGTATGGTCATTTGAACTAATTGCTAAAATGACACTACATTAATTAGATAATTAAGGATCTTGAGCATGCGGCTATTGTATTCATTGGGCTGGAAGCCAACGTTTTCTATAGCTGAGAAAATGGGTTAGCATAATTCAAAATTCAATTGCTGTACCCTTTTTCATATGAATAGATAATACAGAATGAGTCTTAAATCTGGATTGGAAAAACTAACAGGAACTGGTTTTATTTTAATTGAGTTTTAAAGCACTTCTAGGCCATCTCATTGTCTTTATAGTTTAACCCTTTGAAGTTGTGACTGCCAGCATGCTAGTCTTGTCATCTTACACATTAATGGTAATGATCTTTTTAGATTTATTGTGAACCTCTAGGAATATTGTTTTTTAGCCAATAAATGCCTTGAAACATGGAATCAAAGTCTCTTTCCTCTTGGGCCCCTCCTCATTGGGAATAAATGCTACCCCTAGATTGAAGTAGTTTATACCAGCACATTTTTTTTAGGTGCCTTAACTTATCAAGGTTATTTGTCAGGAAAATTATCTCTTGTAACACCAGGTTCCCTACCTTTAGATGACAGGACTTAATACAAAAGTTTTCCCCATACCAACTAGTGGTGTAAGTTGATTTTACATCCTTTTATTTTATAAAGTTTTGCTTATCAGGTTTGTCATCCTCTATTTGAAATTAAAATGTGTGGTCTCGAGATGACCTTAAAGTAACTGACCCCCAAATCTAATCACTCCTAGCGTCTGTGAAAATCGACAAATATGTCAGGTATAACTTGGTACGTCAAAACATTGTTTTAAATATTTCATTTGTAGGCAAGGCAAAGATCATTTTCAGGTTAGTCCTCTGAGAAGGAACACTGCGTACAGGAACATCTTTGGTTTCTCTGCTCTGTAATCGGCACTCATTACCTGTGGGTTTATGTGAGCAGAAAATGTAAAGTTACATGTTCAGCACGAGTGAATTATTGATTGGATTTACGGCCAGAAGAATGTTCCTAAGTGGTCAATACATGGCCAAAGTATGTCAGGTGAAGGTAAAAATAAAGTAAGATCTATACTTTTGATAGCAATTGCTCTTGGATTATGTTACGCTTGTCATCTGAGGTTACTGTTGAATATAGATTAAAATGTTCATTGTATTAATTTAGACAAGAATGTGGCTTCAATGCATAGTTCTTACAAAGTGGAAGTATGGATGTTTTCTTAAATGTAGAGATTTATTTTTTCAAACATCATATTTTGTGTATGACCTGACATTGACTTGTCTACATTCTCTTTTGCTGTATGAGGACAGTTAAAAAATTTGGATACATTTTGCACAGAATTAAGAAATTATGGGCAATCTTTGTGTTTCTAATTATTTGTTGACCAATGACAACTTTACAAAACTATCATCAGTCTATTGGTGGTTGATTGGTCCAACCTTAGCCGGACACCTGTATGTCTGCTTAGTCATTCCGGGTAGGTGACTGATGACCCTCTGCTCAACAGTAAACTTGTTATGCATAGGATTATCATAAAAGTCTTCAGCAAGTTGAGCCAAACTATGGCTCCCAGCTACTTCTGTCAGGGGTCCTTATTCCACCCCTTGGTTGCAAAATGCCGTGAAGACCTGTTACGTCCTATGTCAGTTATGAGAGGCCCTTCCAGTGATGAACCGGGAACCTCCTATGGGAACCAGAGCTCTGCTAATTTTGGGGACAGGAAATGATGAAAAGAAGTGCCTTGTCCTTGAGGTATCACAGTCTTATGACAGAGTGCATGTTGTCAAATGCGCATTTAATCTACCTAAGCCCAACTTCATGCAAGAGACCTAGGAATTTACAGAGTGAAGGTGATTTCTCCATTCCCTTCTGCCAGCAGAGCTCCTGAAGAAGATGGAAGTTAGAAGAAGTGAATCTTTTGTTTTGGAAGTCTTCGTCCTTGTGAGTCTCTTAATTGGGGTGTCTTGAAATGCAAGGTCTTTAAAGATGTGTGTTCCTTAAACTCAGGAGGCTGCTCTATCCCATGGTGTAACTAAAGAACAGAGCCAACGCAATGCTGAAGGAACAACTGATTCTCTTGGCCCTCCTGAGAGTGAGGGTACAACTGGCTCCAAAGGAAATGTTGGCACTTCCAGAGTAATTCTGACAGTACTCAGATTTGCTTCGTGTACCCATTCTAGAACCTTACCTACTCAGTGTAAGATGAGATGCCCATTGTGGTATCTTCAAAGGAATTCGGAATCATGTCTTAATGACTCCATTGAGAATTCTGTTTCTCTTTTCTCTGAAAAACATCCCAGGTCGTAAAATGTAATGTGGGATTGTAGGTTTTGTGGGAAGATGCACTTGGCCGCAATTCCTTGAGAGGAGGCCTTGAAATGTCAGGGTCCCCCATTCATCTTCCCAAGCTGGGATTGACCCAGTGATAACATAATGATAATGCAGGTGCCTTCAATGTCAAGCCATCAGGCGGAGGGTGGGGGTGTTGCTTGGCCCAGGAGCCCATGCCCTGATGTGGTGTTGGTAATCTAGAGGGTTTTGAGTTAAGTGCTTTTGACATGCAAAATCAGGAGTCAAGGGCGAAGCTGCCTTTTAAATGCTCTTTCTGAAAGAGTCCACTGCAGATGTAATTGAGCCTCTCAGGTGAAGAGCTTTATTGGAGCAAAGCTGGTTAGTGTTGCATACCTGTTTGGGGGAATATTTTAGGCATCCTCACATAACTGCTATGTGACATTGCTGAAGGTCCCCAGCCTCCTTGCTCTCAAACACTTCAAGAAGGAAAATGCTGTTGCAGAAATGTCTCAGCTTTCCCATTCAGTGTAGCCCAAATCAACCTGTCCCTTCCTTTTGTGATCACAGTGTGTGATTACAAAGTTATTTGTGTGTGTGTTTATGTCTTCTGCACTGGACTGTGTGATCCATGAGATCTTGGACCATGTCTATCTTGATCATTTCTCCTTCTCTAAGACTCACACAAGGCCTGGCATAATCACTGTCATCACCATCACCATAGCTAGTATTTATTGCCATATACAGTTATGTAAGACACTGTGAGAAGCACTTTACATCAATTATTCCCAACCATGGAGTCAAGAGTCAAAGATGGTCAAATTGGCCAAGATGAAAGTGTTTGCATTTTGGAGACCAAGCATTTGAATCCATAACCCCAAGACGTGACTTTCCAGGCTTGGGATTTCGCACCATGTCGCTTAATCTCTTAGCTTACATTTTGTCATCAATAAAACTGAAATAGTAGTTCCCATCTGCTGAGTTTGCTGTGAGGATTAAAGACAAGGACTGATCTAAGTCCAGCGTGTAATGGGAGCCCATTACAAGTGAACTGAGGTGTTATTTTTATGTATACCTTATAAAGTTTGAGTGTCAGGCATGCTGTTGAGTGAAAGACGACAGACTCTTACCAGAGTACGTATTCTATTCTGTGATACCATTTGTGTAAAGGCGAAAAGCAGGCAGGATTCTCCATGTGATAGAAGTCAGAATAGCAGTTACCTTACCAGGGGATGGTGATCTTGAAGGGGCAGGAAGGAGCCTTGTGGTATGCTGGAAATTTTCCATCCATCTGGTGATGTGATCACGTGGGCGTGTGCACGTGTAAAAGTTCATCAAGCTATACACTTAATATGTGTGCACATCGGTGCATGTAAGCAATGTCTCAAAAAATTTGAGAGAATTTTTCATTCATTGACAGAATTTTTCTCCTGCCTCAGTCAAAGCACACAGTGGGTTTTCCCAACAACTGAGGTGCCTGAGGGCTGGGAGCTAAAGAGGCAGAAAGACTGAGAGGACGCTTCACCTAATTCCCTATTCAGTTGAGGCCTCTACCCCTGGCCTGTTCAAAGGCAGTTATGGATCTTTTACTCAAAACCTGAAGCTAAAAAGAAATTCTTCAGCCATGTCCGTGTGAACTAAATTTAGTGTCAGATTTACAAGGCTGTGGTTCTGACCACCCCCGGGCTATTTCTGACCACAGGACAGCTTAAACGGTGTGGCCCATAAAATATAATCTGCAAGCTCAGGCTGAATGTTGATCTATTTAGGGCCAAGAGGAGACCAGGCCTTGGCAGCAGTTCTCCCTGAGGTAGGATCTTACGCTGAATGGAGACCATCACCCTGGCTGCCAGCCCCAGGAGGCTGGAAATTCCTTAGCATTCTGTATCTTTGGGGATCAGCCACTTACTTGTGGGGTTGACTCTTACAGCCTTTGACCACCTCCCAAAAGCTGGATCCACTGATGGGCCCCCAACTCAACTTTCAGTGGCCAAAGTACTTGGGATTAATTTAGCAAGCCCCAGGCTCCCAAGAGGCTCCCTTGATATTGTGGGTTTTTCCTCACTTCTCCCTTATGGTGGCCCCACCAGGACCCCTTGACTCAGTGAGCACTCCTTCTCAAGTCACTTCACAGCACTATCTGTTTGTTGTTGCTGTCGTTTCTTCCTTCCTTCCTTCCTTCCTTCCTTCCTTCCTTCCTTCCTTCCTTCCTTCCTTCCTTCCTTCCTTCCTTCCCTCCCTCCCTCCCTCCCTCCCTCCTTTCCTTCTTTCTTTCTTTCTTTCTTTCTTTCTTTTTCTTCCTTCCTTCCCTTCTTCCTTCCTTCCTTCCTTCCTTCCTTCCTTCCTTCCTTCCTTCCTTCCTTCCTTCCTTTCTCTCTCTCTCTCTTTTTCTTTCTTTCTTTCTTTCTTTCTTTCTTTCTTTCTTTCTTTCTTTCTTTCTTTCTTTCTTTCTTTCTTTCTCTTTCTTTTCCTTTTCCTTTCTTCCTTCCTTCCTTCCTTCCTTCCTTCCTTCCTTCCTTCCTTCCTTCCTTCCTTCCTTCCTTCCTTCCTTCCTCTCTCTCTCTCTCTCTCTCTCCTTTTCTTTTCTTTTCTTTTCTTTTCTTTCCTTTTCTTTTCTTTTCTTTTCCTTTCTTTTCTTATTCTGCCTAATTTGTGCTTGGCTCCTCTGCAGAGGCCTGCTTCTGGTCCCTTCCCCTGCACCTCCGAGGCAGGGGCAGATTCCCCTATCATGGTGCACTTCTGCCTAATTCTATGGGCTTTGCATTAGAACTCACCTTCTGGAATCTTTTATTGTCTTGTGCTCTTTTCCAAGCTGCACATCTTCCTTCCCTGTAGAGGTTTGGTGATCAGCGTGGTGGCTCATTTCTGTAATCTCGGCAGTTTTGGAGGCCGAGGCTAGGGGATCACTTGAGCCCAGGAGTTTGAGACCAGCCTGGGCAATATAGCAAGATATTAGCTCTACCAAAAACAAAAAACAAAAAACAAAAACAAACAAACAAAAAATTAGGTGAGGTACAGTGTTTTACGCCTGTAATCCCAACACTTTGGGAGGCCGAGGTGGGATGATCGCTTGAGCCCAGGAGTTCAAGACAAGCCTGGGCAACATAGCGAGACCCCATTTCTTAAGGCCGGGCGTGGTGGCTCACGCCTGTAATCCCAGCACTCTGGGAGGCCGAGGCGGGTGGATCACAAGGTCAGCAGATCGAGACCATCCTGGCTAACAGGGTGAAACCCCGTCTCTACTAAAAATACAAAAAAAAAAGCCGGGCGTGGTGGCGGGCACCTGTAGTCCCAGCTACTCGGGAGGCTGAGGCAGGAGAATGGCGTGAACCCGGAAGGCAGAGCTTGCAGTGAGCCGAGATTGCGCCGCTGCACTCCAGCCTGGGCGACACAGCGAGACTCTGTCTCAAAAAATAAATTAAAAAAAAATAAAAGAAAAAAGAAATATTTAATTAAAAATTAAGAATTGGAAGTTGCAATGAGCCAAGACCACACCACTGCACTTCAGCCTGGGTGACAGAGCAACATTCCGCCTTGAAAAAAAAAAAAAAAAAAAAAAAAGAGGTTTGGTACCAGGACACCATGAAATAGTTACTCTAGGTAACCTGAGGTTAGAAAAGCCTCTCCATGTCTCAGTTTCCTTCCTGGCAAAATGGGGAGGTAAGACCAGATTTCTTATCCTTTAGTTTTGTTTTTCTAGTTAAATTCTATTTATTCTTCATACCTACCACCTGCCAGTTGCTGTATTAAATGCTGTTTTACTCATTATCTAATTGAATTCTCCAACAACCTTGCAATACACTTGTTATCTCCATTTTATAAACAAGAAAATGGTGACTCAGAAAGATTAAGAAACTTACTCAATGCAACCAAGTCACAATTTTAATATTAAAAATAATGAGCATTTATTGAGTGCTTATTGAATGTGTATGATTTAGCTGAATCTTTCACATAATCTTATTTCATCCTTTTCATAACCCTATGATGAAAATGCCATTATTATTTCTTTGACATAGAGGAATTTTGATTTAGAAAGGTTAAGTAATGTTCCCAATAATATCTATCTGTAATTTATGGGTCTTTAATTTCAGACTCGGGTTTAAGTCCAAAAGTCATGCCATTGTTACTGTATACCATGTTGCATGCCTTAATATATCCAATGGAAAAATCCCTTCTCCCACTTTTCTTAACCCTACAAGGTATGCCAAGATTCTATAGCATCTGAATTTGAAAACCTCTACTAATTCATGAGGCAATCTATTTGATAGTGGTGTGATACCGTTAGTATTCCTTTTTTAGAGATAAAGCCTCACTCTGTTGCCCAGTCTAGAGTGCAGTGGCGCGATCACAGCCCACTGCAGCCTTGACCTCCCAAGCTCAACCAACCTTCTTGCCTCAGCCACTTGAGTAGCTGGGACCACAAGCAGATGCCACCATGCCTGGCTAACTTCTTTTTTTTATTTTTGTAGAAGAAGAGTCTCCCTATGTTGCCCAGGCTTGTCTTGAACTGGGCTCAAGCAATCCTCCCACCTTGGCCTCCCAGAGTATTGGGATTACAGGTGTGAGCCACTGCTTCAGGCCCAGTTAGTATTCTTTACATTTTTAAAATACAGTTTCAGGGAAAGCAACAAAAGGAAACATAACTCTGATAAGAATTAAAGAAAAAAAAAAAAGAAAAACAGTTCAGCAATTCTCTTACAGAGTTTTATCATCATCCCATTCATAATTGATTCCAAACGTGCTTGAATCTTTCAAGATAAGTGTCTTATTGATTATCTTGAAAACAAGCGATCACTTGGCATACTGAGATTCGCTCAGTGCCCTCCCCTGATTACCGTAAACAGAAATGTTGATCAGAAGAAATGTCACTTTCTTTGGCATTGGATCCATAGGGCATTCTGAGGTATTGGGTGTGGGGAGTGGAGGGAGTGAAGTGGCCCAGATAGGGAGGTGCTTGATGGCTTGACTGTGGCCTTCACCTTGCTTTATGAGGAGCTGGATACAGACATTTGTTGGCCAGCTAATACCATCTTGATCTGTTATATGATCCTTAGGCCAGGATTTTTTCCTGGTAATTGTGCAAAATGTCCCAGTGAATGCCAATTCCTTGCTGTCAGGAAACATTAAGTTTCTTAAGTGACATCCTTTTTCTGCACGTTTACTTACGGTTATGTAAATCAAGCGGGCCTCCCCCTTGGAAATGATTGCAGTGTTTACAAGGGAGTTAACCTGGTCTTTTTTAGTTGTGGCAAAGAGATAAAATACAAATGTGGCCTGCAGTTCAGTTCAGCGTTTTGAAGCTGCATCTGCTCCCTGGGTGGTGGTCACAGCCCTGCTCTGTGGCCCTAACTCTTGTCTTCCTGCTGGCGGGCCTTGCACGGGTGCAGAGAGAGTTAGTATTGGCAAGGTAAATGGATAAATGGCGAAGTTTCCCCTGGGTGGCTCCATTGCTCCAGGTGAAGCTCTTGAAATACCCTCTATATGACAATAGCCTCAAACTTGAACAGGTTGTAGCGGTTGGCAAACAGAAGGAGACCAGACTCATGGCTTTTGGGTGCAGATAATGGAGATTCCGTCCGTTGCGTTTAATTCCCAGCCTGATCTATTGAGGCTGCCTGTGGTGAAATATTGGTTTATATCTTGGGGGGCCAGGGTGGGGCTACTCTGTACTCAGATGAGGCTTGCTCTCAGGAACTTCTTGTTCATCAGCAAAATCTGCCCTGTTTGGGCTCTGAAACTTAGTTTTGAAGTGGCCTCTCAACTTTCTTGCAGCAGGTCATGAAGAGGAATGAAACACTCTTACTATAATCACAGAGCTTGCAAAAGCTGTCGGGAGGACAAGTTAGTCTATTTTTTTGTAAGTGAGAACACTGAGGCTCAGAGAAAGTGAGGTCATTCAGTCACTTTGTTGTCTAGTGTTCGTTCCTGCTGAGATGTCCTAGGTACCTCTTAATGCCTTTAACATCTGCTAAGAGTATGTCACTTGTTGATGTAGCATCACTTTATTGAGCAGCTGCTATGTACCAAACACTTAGCATATGCTTTTTGGCATTATGAGCTGAACCCAGGGTGGTCTCCGTGGAGAGGTGCAGGTTTATCCAGGGTGGTGGGAGCGGTAGTGGTGGTAGAAGAAGAGGAGGAGGAAGAACTTCTCAGAAAGAATTGGCAGCTCCCTCTTTTGTTTCTTTTTTTTTTTTTTTTTTTTTTTTTTTTTTTTTTTTAAGACGGAGTCTCGCTCTGCCACCCAGGATGGAGTGCAGTGGCCGGATCTCAGCTCACTGCAAGCTCCGCCTCCCGGGTTCACGCCATTCTCCTGCCTCAGCCTCCCAAGTAGCTGGGACTACAGGCACCCGCCACCTCGCCCGGCTAGTTTTTTGTATTTTTTAGTAGAGACGGGGTTTCACCGTGTCAGCCAGGATGGTCTCGATCTCCTGACCTCGTGATCCGCCTGTCTCGGCCTCCCAAAGTGCTGGGATTACAGGCTTGAGCCACCGCGCCCGGCCCCTCTTTTGTTTCTTATCTCTCGTGTTCAGCGGCCACTCTCCAAAGCCTGTTTCTGGGAATGTGGCCGTCATAGAAGTAAATGAGACATCTCTCTCATCTGCACCAGCCTCCTTATTACGACCTTATCAGTTACCAGTAGATTCTCCCACCATTGCACTTGTTTTTTCCTCAACCAATTATATTTTAGCTCTCAAGTTTTGGCAGGGTTGAGTCTAGTATTTCTGTTGGGATCCAGGGAGCATATGGCGTGTTCTTTGTCATTTTTTAGAGTTTCTTATTGTGGTAGGTGCTAAGGAGGGAACAGAGGGAGGAGGATAGAGGAAAAGCAAAGCAAAACAAAATAGAAGAGCACCAATGAAGAACATTTAGTCCATTCTGTACTGGTCCTCCTGAATGAGGGGACACATGCCAGCCAGGTTGCCTGATTCATCTAGTTGTGATTTTATTGACAGTCATTTCTACGTATCCGCAGAGGTGGTCATGAAAGGGGGCTGATGCCTTCTTTCACTAGCTTCGTGTGTCTGGCAGTTCTGTCCTGCCACTCATTTCCTCATCGTCTCCTCAGCCTCCCTGCCCATGGCACATCTGAGCCCACCTTGGCAGAAGCTGCAACTCTTCAGTGCCTCCCTAATGAGCCCATTGCTAACGCCCCTGGTTAAGTTACAGTAGAGAGGTGGTTGCTTAAGCAAGTAGTTTCTGGTAAAGGCATAAAGATAACCCACCATTGGGTGATAAAATGCCCCGATTGAATCTAAACATATAGACTTATGAAGGTAAAACTGTAGCTTACAACGTGCGACTCTTCACCTTCATTTAGTTTCTTCTCGTTTAACTGTTTGGCCATCTCTCTGCTGGCTTTTCCCCCCTTCTTTCTCCCTTCTGTAGAATAAAATGTGGACCATTAACTATGATGCTACTTCTTAGCTGGAAGGTGAGAAAAGATGGAAAACTCCAGGGGAAGAGGGTCTTTCTTTAGGGAGTTGGCATTTGTTGGAATTTCCCGAGAGCATTTCATGATTAGTGACAGTGTATCTTCTACTTTACCTGAAGGCTATGGTCACTCAACAAATTTTGTGCTGCTTCTTATGTGTCAGGCACTGTGATAGGTCCTAGGATTATAGAAATCAATAAACTATGATTCCTGTCCTTAAGGAGAGAAACACATATAGGATAGGAAAATAGCTTACCATGTCTGGTAGATATTAGGCATTCTGGTAAGGATTGTTGAGGAAATCAAGTGTATTGAATTCTGTCTCTCTTTCTCTTTCTCTCTCTCTCTCTCTCTCTGTGTGTGTGTGTGTGTGTGTGTATTATAGGAAGTGTCTGTTTCTTTGTGTGTGTGTATTAAAGATAGAGATAAAAAAATTATAAGTAAAATAGAAATTTATTTCTCATGGTTCTAGAGGCTGGAAAATTCAAGATCAAGATGCAGACAGGTTTAGTGTCTGCTGAGGGCTGCTTTCTATGCTTCAAGATGGCACCACATTGCTGTGTTCTTATATGGTGGAGGCAAGTGTGTTGAATATTCTAAGAAGAATTGGAAGGTGTTATCGTATTATGGAAGACAGATCCAAGATGGTGGCAGTGGTTAAGAAGGATGCGGGAAGCACCCTTCAACTCTAATGTTATTTGAGCTGCTCACTGAAAAGTCAATAGGACTCTACCAGTTGGGGAAGAGGGAAAGGTTTTTCGGGAGCAGATTCGACAAGTAACATTGAGAACACAAAGTGTATTTCTCCATAGATGATAACACTAGGTGTTGAGGAGACATAACCAAGTTCTCCTGCAGTTTGTGTGTTCGGGCAGATGGAAATGTCTTGTAACTCAGTAAAACAGTTTAGAAATTTAAGGCCTTTGGAGAGAGTAAGTATTGAGAAGGCACATCTTCTACATTGTTGACGTGAAGGAGTTGCAGGGTTGGGTAGAGGGGATCAGTGGCACGTCTAGTGGGCTTCGTTTGTAAGGCCTGATTTCTAACAGATCATGCTGTAAGCTTCAAATGGGAGGTGTGCCTGGGATGGTTGCAGAGGAGTGGTTAAGAGCTCAGACTCCAGAGTTTAGATAGCACCAAGCTGCCACACAGGACACTGTGCATTTCTAAATCTGAGTTTCTGCACATGTAAGGAGGAGTAATATGGTACCTCCTCATTCAGTTGAGATGCTCTGGAGTACACATGCAAGACACTCAACTCACGGTGGCTCCACCAGTGTGAAAATGTGTTATCTCCCCTAATCTGAAGTACAGAAGTCAGGTGGTCAGAGGTGACATGCCATGGTGTGGCTCTGCTTCTCTGAGATTCTCTATCAACTTTTCCCTCAGTTTCACCCTCCTTTCTCCCTGTTTGAAGATGGTTTCAGCACTTCCAGACATCATAACCAGACAGCCTGTTGCTAGAGAAGAAAGACACCTTCTCTTCCTATATGTACCTCTTAGGAACAAGAGAACCTTTTCTCACGGCCCCTCAACACACTTAGGCTGACATCCCATTGGCCAGAACTGTATCAAATCTAAGTAGCCTCAAATGAAGCATCTGGGAGCACCAGGACTGGGTCTTTAGGCCATGGAAGAGTAACAGCCCAGTACACAACTGTCTCCAGTGGCCAGCACGTAGACCTTTCCTCACACTTTCCACTGTTTGCATCCACCCTTCCCTCACATGTATTTCTATTACATGGAGTCTCACTTCATAGTCCTCACTGAGAGACTGTGGTGTGGTAGACAGATACCAACTTTAACCTCAGACAATTGGGTTTTGGATTTAGGTTACCACCATTTATCTTCTCTGTAACCTCAGACGAGTTGCTTGAGTTCTCTGAGTCTCAGCTTACCAAGCTCTAAAATGGGCATAACCATATCAGTTTGTTTTTCCTGTTACAGGGAGAACAGACTGAGATAACTAAAGTACCTGATTGAGTAACTGCTCTCTGAAGGTGGAGGCTGGACTGCTTCACTGGACGGGGTGTCCTGGGGTTATTTTAGTGCCGTGGTAGTTGGTGACAAAACTGAAAGAAGATGTAACTAGAGAAAAGGTACTCAATACAGGCTCTATGAGCTACCACCACTGCCTCTAGTTTTCTAGAAAACCACCACCAGCCACTCTCTGTACAAATGCGCTCAAGTGACCATAACCACCAGTGTTTGTAACAATGCGCCTATTGACTTCTTATTTCAATAGATATCCAGATTTATTATCCCTCAAGGTAAGCATCGATTTTACCTTTGTCTCAGTCAATATTTACCTCTGAGGTCAATACGTGTGGATATTCACCTCAGCTGCAGTCAATATCCATTTCGTATTACAATATATGATGTGCATATGTGAAAATAAAGAACAGCGCGGTACAAAAAAGGTCTGCTAGTCAAGGAAGCTTTTTGCAAAGCGGATGTGTTTTTCTATTTGTTTGTTTGTTTGTTTTTACTGTATCACTCTTTGGAGGTCAGGTTCTATTTCATTAAATAGGACATATGTGTCTTCTGCCAAGATGCGGAATTTTGGGAAGGCTAGCGTGATAACAAATAAACATTCAAGCAGCCACTTAATGATATTGAGTTGAACACAATTTCTCAGAAGTCTCTGTATTAAATTACAGCTGTAAGAACATACGCAAGCAGCACATTCCAAGTGTGATGAGAATGGAAACATTCCATAGGACACAGAGTTATTCCTCAAGCCCCTGGACTCGCAGAGAATCAGGTGTATGAAGCAAGCGGAAAAAGACAAGAATCAGGAAGCAAAGAGAAGGAGGAAGAAGCATCAGTGGAGTTGCTTCTTTTTAATTTTTAAAACCAGAGCTGGAAGACAAGGCCTGGCATACATCCACCATCATCGATGACCTGGGCTCCTCTTCTCTTTCTGCTTTGTGACATTGCTTCCATCTTCATGGTAACTCGCTGTCCAGAATGACCACAGGCAGCATGAAAACAAAAAGGTCGAGAGGGCACTAACTTCCTCGCTTTTGAAGAGCTTTCTAAGAAGCCACACCCAACGCTACTGCTTCTCTCCCAGTGGTGATGATTTAGTTGCTTGAGCACAGATAGCTGCCAGGGAGGCTGGGAAGTGCAGCCTTCAGTCCTAGCACCAATGTGTCTAGGCAAATATAAAAGCTCTGTAGCGAAGGAAGAAGTGACAACGAATATTTGCAAACCAGGTGTCATTGCCCTCCCCACCCTACCTTGTTCCCCTGGAGTGTATCCTGATTCTGTTGAGGATCACTTGATCCTGATTTTATTTATATATAGACATAGATATAGGTAGATAGATAGATAGATAGATAGATAGATAGATAGATAGATAGATATGTAGATATATATGGAGAGATATAGATAGATAGATAGATAGATAGATAGATAGATAGATAGATATGTAGATATATATATAGATAGATGAGATTTCGTTATATTGCCCAGACTGGTCTCAAACTCCTGGCCTCAAGCAGTGCAGCCACCTCGGCCTCCCAAAGCGCTGGGATTATAGGCTTGAACACCATGCCTGGCTTTGATACTGATATTTTATTGTTGTAACTCACAGTTTTGTCTGCCCAGCATTGTCCCCCCATCACACTTGTACTATCCCATTTTCCTTTGCCATGCACCTGTCTTCCTCTTCAGTTTTGATCACAAAATCACAATTCCTGACAGCCATAGAGGTGGGCACATGACCCAGGTCAGACCAGTCACAGTTCTTGACTCCCGGCCACAGTGCTTGATGGGAGAATGAGCATATATGAAACCAAGACAGTCCAAGTTCTTCTGGGAACTTTGCTGCCACAGTTGTTGGGGGAGGTATTTGCATAACTTCACCACACACAGCTAAGCTGGGGATCCTGCTGCTTGGCAGCATCTTCCCAGCGTACAACAGAGGAAAACTGCCTGTTGCAGAAGAAAAAAAAATGGGACTGATACACAAAGAGAATCAGAAAGGAGCAGAGATGAAACAAAGACAGAGCCAGCAGGAGTGCAAGCTAAGGACATACCAGGAGCTCCTGGGTCAGCTGGCCCATACATTTGTAAGCTGTAGACAAACAAAAATTATCTTTGGGTTCCTTCTTTAGCGATTGGAGTTGGAGGAGGATGACCTTAGTTTGTGTCTTTGTCGCACTGTCATTATATCCAGCTTGTGTAATCAGAAACACTATTTAAGTCTCAGTTTCGCTGGGCACAGTGGCTCATGCCTGTAATCCCAGCACTTTGGGAGGCCGAGGCAGGTGGATCACGAGGTCAGGAGATCGAGACCATCCTGGCTAACATGGTGAAACCCCGTCTCTATGAAAAATGTAAAAAATTAGCCGGGCGTAGTGGTGGGCGCCTGTAGTCCCAGCTACTCGGGAGACTGAGGCAGGAGAATGGCGCGAACCCAGGAGGCGGAGCTTGCAGTGAGCCGTGATTGCACCACTGCACTCCAGCCTGGGTGACAGAGCAAGACTCCGTCTCAAAAAAAAAAAAAAAAAAAAAAAAAAAAAAAAAAAAGTCTCAGTTTCGTCTCCTGTCAATTGGGAAAATATCGTGAGGCTGAGATGTGATCATGTTTGTAAAGTCCGCAGCAGGAGCGTGATAAAGTCACTTCTCAACTCCTTCTCCTGGCTTATTAATGTCCATCCTTTAACCTGTCCTCTGCTTTGTCTCTTGGAATCCTTAGGGCCTTTTTAACCCCATCTATGAAGCAAACCTACGTGTATGTGTGTGTGTGTATACATCAATTCATATGGTCCTCTGCAGCCTTGCAAAGTCGATTCCTGACATTTCCCTAGACTGTTTTTTTTTTTTTTTCCAGCAATACTCTCCAGCAGCAAAACCCGATCCACTCATATTTTTGCATTTGCTGCAGCAAAGCCTGACGTCTCTTTGTGTTACCTGACTCTGGACAAAGAAGGCCGAGGAAGGTCCCCCGCAAGTTGTCCTGTTGTCTCTTGGCTGGTCTTGCCAGCTGGCACACGGCTTGCTCTGACCACCCTGCAAGGTACAAATCCCACATGGAAAGTCTCAATCACCTGGCTCAAACTGATGGTTTTCAGGTGGCATAAGCCATGGCGTTTCCACCTCCTTTCCTGGTTGTTTCCAGAAAGGGCCGATAGCCCCAGTGTGGTGGTTCTGTATTCCGCAGGGCAGCGTGGGACCTCAGGGTTTGTCGTGGGCCACATCTGGCTCCTTTGTCCCCTTTTATAAGTCATAGTCTACCTCCAACTTGACACGTACTTAAGTTTTTATTTATTTTATTTAGCATTCAGAGAACTCTATAGCCTCAGTCTCTCGGGATGTAAATTAAAGCAATTTCATTTTCATAGTTTCTCTGTTTCAAATCCCTCATTGTTTATTTAAATAGCAGCCGATGCATATTGCAAGTAAAGAATTATAATTAAGAGAACCAGAAGGGCCTGTCTCTCAGGAAAGCAATGATTTCCTTTCACAGTAACCCCATCCTTACTGTTGAAGACTTGTGGAAAAGGGACATGGCCCAGGGAACCAGAGTGGTTTGGGGAAAGCACTTTGTCAAAAGGCTTGGGGACCCGGGGGTGGAAGCTGCCCTGCGCATGAGGCTGCGTTAGCGGAGGCAGTGGCAGGAGAAGACATTGCAAACCTGCAAAAGCAGCCTCTGAGGATGGGCAGACATATACTTCGTTGCAGGCAGCTGCTGGTGAAATAGATTTGGAGTCAGATTCCTGCCAGCAGGTTTAGCAATCATGGGACGAGGGAAGTGGCAATGGCAGGAGCAACTGGAAATGTCTTTTTTTTTTTTTCGCTCTCTCTCCTTTATCCTGAATCTGCAACCAAAGCCTGTTTTTTTTTTTCCTTCTTCACATCTGAGTCTTCTCCTTGCTTCAGTCCTCCCCGCTGGCAGCCACAGACTCCTGCCTCCCTCCAGCCTTTGGAATGCAGTATTCATTGGGACCATACATTGATCAAAGATCCGCCATGTCTTTGCAGCTAACATACTCACTCATGACTTCACGTGGCTATGTACAAGACCACGTCTCTCAATGGTGAGGTCCTCAATCACTCCGTCTCCAACACATGTAACTATCAGAGATACACGGTGTCCTTAAGATAGGGCAGACAGGGTCACCTGACCCCCAGCTGGCCAGTGCGGATGTCTTGATGGTGAGCCATACTCAGAGTGGCCCTGGGATGGCTCCTCAGATAGCTGCTGGCAGAAACCTGAACTCAGTACATCTATACATGGTGTAATGATTGGCTCAAGGTAAGTAGCATAGCCGTCATCTCAAACATTTATTATTTGTGATGAGAAGATTCAAAATCCGCTTTTTGAGCTGTTTTGAAATATGTGATACCTTGTTGTTAACTGTATTCACCTTTCTGTGCAACAGGACACCACAATTTATTCTTCATATTTAACATATCAATTAAAAACAAAATAAAACTAAAAAGAAACCTGAACTCAGGAGAGTAGAAAAGAACTTCAACATTCAAAGGGGATAAGACATATACTCAGAGTGGGAAAAATACTAAATGGTGGGAATAGGAGAAGTTTTGTACTCTTTGTTCTTTCTGCTCATCTTTATATTCAAAATTTCTAATCATGCATGACATATATATGTATTATACATGGTAGGCCTTATTTTTTTAACGTGAATATAAAACAAAAGATGATATCATCTTTTGGTTATATCAACAAAACAAAAGATGATACTATGTTTTGATGGTATCAGCAAAAGAAAAGATGATATCCAGAGTCATCCTGTATGGTTGGATACGTTGGGTTTACCCACTTTTCTTTTGTTCATTTGTTTCATGCAATAGAAATGTTTTGAGATCCTATCTGGCCAGGCTCTGCTAGGCCTGGATCTGCACCAGTTTGCTGTCAAGGTCTTGGCCCTTGAAGAGCATGTAGTGTGGTGGGGAAGGTGTACATCAGTGAAGATGTAATCCAGGTCACGGTGGGATGACACAGGCTGCTGTGGCAACCCACAGCAGGAATAGCCAGCCCTGCCCCAGCAGGGCACATCAGGGGTGCTAAGGTGACTTCCAAGATTGAGGTTGTAAGGTGTGCAAGATGGGGTGTTCCAAGACTGGGGACAGGACAGGTGTGCAAGGACCAGCCAACTGAAGTAGAGGAGACCCAGACCTATGGAATGTGCTCATTTCAAGGCCCATTTTTGGGGGGAGCATGGACTGTGTCATTGGAAGCCAGCAGGGAGATTCAGTAGGGAGATAAGCCGGACCTAGTGGAAAGTAAGCCAAGCCCTTTCATTAAGGGAACGAAGGGTGCAAGGCGAGTGTACAGCCATAAAAATAAAATGATATAAATCAGCATGGTTTCTGCGGCTCTCATGTTTCTACTGTGATCTCAGCAGTGATGGGGCTGGCTTTGAGGGCTGGAGATCACACACAATCAACCCACTCTTCAAAGCAGCCCCCACACTCTCCTGATGCTGTCCTCAGTAAACATGTAGTCTAAAGAGTAACCATGTTCTAGCTATGCAGATGCAGTTTAAAGACAAATCCTTTGAACCCGCAGCGTGCCATCCCCTCTCAACCTCATTGCTGCTCCCCTACCCTCTTCTGTGTGGAAATGCTGGAGCCAGGTGCTTACAACCTGGGTGCTACTGTCTTTGTGAGAACTGCTCCTGACCTATTGCTTTGTTTATTTTAGCCGGTGCCTCTGTAGAGGGAAAACAGCTTAGCAAGCATTTAGTAGGGTAGTTCCAAAGTCCCCAGGAGCTCTTGGGAAGTGCATAGGAGCTGTTTCCATTGCTTTTTCACTCCTTCATATATTAATCAAGGAATCAGTCAATCAGTTAAAGAGATACTATTAGCACCGACTATGTGCCAGGCACTGTACTTGGGGCCATATGCACTGGTGATTCATGCATTTGGATTCTCTGGTGACTCTTTACCCATTGCCATCATTTTGTAGGTGGCGAGTGCCTGCATCAGTGGGTGTTTTATGTTGCACCATTTTCTGAGCAATGTCTTTGGTCCACCATTAAGCATTTGTGGCCGCCCACCACACCATATGCTTTGCTTTCTGCTTTCAGAAACAATACTGGTGACTTGTTTTAAGTTGAAAAGCCAGGACTTAGATTTTTCCGGAAACCTTCAAATTAACCTCATTAGGTTTTTACAAATTTTTTTTTTCTTTTTCATCTCTCTTGCTTTTATGCTTTCCAAACCCCTAAATTGTGGTGCCACAGTGATCTTCGATAGCATGACTTGATAGTCAGTACTTGCTTAATGGGAATCACAATATGTGAGTTTATTTTATATATATATTTCCATGAATATACTGAATGTTTGCTAAGCCCTCCCTGCTTTTTTCTTTTTTAAATTCAGAAATTTCTAGTTGTATTTATTCCCCTCGTCAGCATACTTTATCATATCAAAGCCTTTTCAGACACTGTAAAACTACTGAGTTATGTTTGGGTCATGTTTTGCGGTATGCCCTTTAATACTGTAGCTTTAGAAATGCAATTTTCAGCCTCTGCTTATTAGAATATGATAAAGTATTCCTGGTCTATGTCCAGCTCCACTAATCTCCAGACTGCGCTTCATGAATTAAGCATGAAGATTTTAGTCAATGTGCTTTCAAAGACCAATGTTTAGGGAATCATGGATTTTCTACAAGCTGAGGGAGAAATCTATAATAGGAGGAACTGATTTTCAAACATCATATTCTCAAGAAGAAATGACCAGTTCTGGCCCAGAAACAGAAAATATTTCACTATCAGAATATTCTAGAACCAGTTAAAACCACATTGTGCCGTTAGGTTTAATAAACGGATTGTGTTTTAAAATGTGTAAGACTGTCTGTCACGTGGGAGGATTTCAAATGACTGCTTATTTTGGAAAGCTCATGTAGATTGGGTTAAAATCGAGAGGGGAATGCAAATTGAATTTATAAGGTATTATTAACTTCTTCCTCTTTTCCCCCCTCCCTGGCCCCTGTGCATTTTGGTTCATTTTGCTCTGATACAATTCAGCAAATAGCCAGATATCTCTTGCCATGGCAAGAGCTCACTTGGGGGAGGGACTTTGACCAGGCAGGCTCTCAGGTCGATGCCATCGGAGACGCCAACACTCCTCCTGGCTTGATGTGTTTTGTGGCAGTTTGCAGGCAAACGTTTTGAAAAGAAATCTCCTTTCAAAAATCACAGCACTGGTTGAAGCAGGAGCATCTCTCCACTTAAATGCAAAAAGAGTTAATATCCCAATGACTACGGTGTACCTGGAAAGGGCACTGCAGTCATGTTCATCTGGGGCAGCCCCTGAAGTCTTGGCTTTTGTGCTTGGTGAGAACTTCTCTGGCCTCTTCATTGTCACTTTCATACAAATAGATAGCTTTTAGTGAGCGGCTACTCTGCCTGGCACTGTTCGAAACACATGACACCAATAGCTCACTCAAATTCCCGCCTCTCAACAGGGAAACTGAGGCACCGGGAGTTTCAGTGATGTGCTTAGGCAAGTAGTAAGTGGCAGGTTCAGCATCAAGGTCAAGACTGGTTGGACCCCTAAGTTTGAACAATCAGACTCCACTTTGGGGTTCACAATTTGTTTCATGTCAGGAAGGTGTCAGATCAGAATCTGAATGCCAGCTCAAGCTGCTCTCGGCTAAACTCCAGGGGTTGCTGATGGAGGCTTCATCCCTTCCTCCAGTTCCGGGATCAAGACAGAAATGTAAATCACCTGCAATAAGGGGGCTGCTTCTTGCACATTTTCCTTTTGAGAAAGTGGAAAATTCTCAGCTCCTCTAGCTTTATCTGTGAACCTCCGGGATCTCTCAGGGGCTTTAAATTAATCAATCAATCCACAGACATTGAACTGAATCTCCACCTTGGGCTTGAGACTCTGCAAAGTGCTTTAAATGGGAAGGAAACCAAAGGGCCTCTGCCCTGCCCCCGCCATAGCCCAAGGCTGTGACCATGACTGGGGAATTGGCCTGTCAGTTCAAACAGGCAGCCCCTCTGACTGGTGTTTTTCACTAAGCTGGCCCAGTGGATGGCCCTGGTCATGTGTAGACACGGACTCAGGAGGGCCACATTCCTCTCATTTCCAGACCTCACCACTTAATTGTTCCTGACACAGTTTGGGGAGAAATGCAGCAAAACCCAAGCCTACCAATCACCATTGGCTCCTGAGTCTCAGAGCGGCACCTGAAGAGACAGGTTGGACCAAGGGACATCGGCAGATGCCTTGTGTTTAGGAAGTGGGGTGGGGCAACAGAGGGAGAATTGTTACGCCCAGGAGACTGGGGGTCAGTTTCTGCCCTCTGGGTCTTGCCAAAACCTCTGGGAAGAGAGTCGTGTCCATCTTGAGGAAGGGACAGTGAGCTCTCTAAATGACAGTGGCTCAACCACCATATTTCTAGGACTCAAAGGTGCCGTGGCGGTGTTATTAGTCTGTTTTCTTGCACTAATAAAGACATACCCGAGAGTGGGTAATTTATACAGGAAACAGGTTTAATGGACTCCCAGTTCCACATGACTGGGGAGGCCTCACAATCATGGTGGAAGGCAAGGAGGAGCCAAGTCACATCTTACATGGATGGCAGCAGGCAAAGAGTGATCTTGTGCAGGGAAACTCCCCCTTATAAAACCATCAGATCTCGTGAGACTTGTTCACTATCATGACTAAAGCACAGGAAAGACCTGCCCTCATGATTCAATTGCCTCCCACCGGGGCAGTCCCACAACACATGGGAATTGTGGGAACTACAATTCAAAATGAGATTTGGGTAAGGACACAGCTGAACCGTATCACAGGGTCAGCTGTAGGTTACCATAAATAAGAGAAATGGACTAAGTAGAGATACAGCATAGCTGGAAGGGGAGCCCCAGATGAGGGAAACAGCCCCCCCCCGCCCAGCTCCAACTATTTGTTACTGGGTTGTTTTCAACAGAATCGAGGACTTGGATTTTTATGTGAAGTCGTCTCCATTTTAAGTATTCTTTTCTTTCCCCTGAACCCTCCATGGGTTAAACTATCCATGTTTACAGAATGAAAGATGAGGGCAGGATACCACTTCTGCTAGGAATCATCCTCATTTTGTGGGACCATAGTCCAGAGAGGTGAAGGACCCATCTTGTGACTGTACAGCTACCCTGTGGCATAACTGAGACTAGAATCTTCTAGATTCTTCGATAAACCCTGGTAGCTGATGAAACTGCCCTAAAACGACAGCAGGACAATAGGGCCATGAAAGCATAAGCCCTGAACTCTGGACACCAAGAGAATTCTAGGCTTGACTTCTCTGTACAGCCACCTTGGGAGTGCTCAATCCTTTGAACTGGAGGTCTAGAATGGACTCAGAGGTCTCTTTGCTGTGCAGGTGACTCACGCTTAGAATCCTCTGCCTGTCGTGACAGGGAGAAGCCTGTGTGACCCTGTGGCCATCTCGGTCTTTACAGGGCATCTGCAGTTTTGAATGTGCCTGGGCAAGGAGACCGCCTTTCCTACTAGAGCTTCTGACATCCCTCTGTCACTATTTAAAGCATTGCCTGCACCCTCAACCTTGTTTGGTTTCCACAAAATACCTGGGGCAGGCATGTAAATACCCTGATTTTATGGGTCAGGTCTTCAGGACTCAGGGAGTATAAGTGACATGGCTCCTCGCCCAGCAGGGATGGAGAGGCAAACCCAGGTTGGCCTCTCTGCCACTCAAACAGAGCTCCTGTGTCACCAAGATTCCTTTCTTCTTCAGTGCCACCTACCTTATTTTACTCACCCAGAAGGAAGCCGGGTCCCTCTTTGCCTCTTTGGGTATTTGTGAAAAGCCAGTTGCAAACTCTTGAGTTCGGTGAACAGTTGGAGACAGACTCTGGAGAGACAGGCAGGCTTAACTCTAGAAAGAAACGGAGAGGACAGAGGAGGTTCAGGGCAACTGTGTTGCCTTCCTTGACTGGGGCATAGGAATTCCCCGGCAGAGAGGAAAAGAAACCAGAAAAGAGAATAGAATCTATTATCTCCAAGCCATTGTTCACACACACATACCCCACCTCCTTTTTCCAAATTGTAAGTTCTTTTTATATAAGCACTTTGCTTTAAAGGGGAAGAAATAGCTTTACCCATGGTGTAAAATATATACTTTCTAATGTAAATCAAGAAGCTATTAATACCATAATAAGAATGTGGTAGTATATTAATTGATGGAAATTATAGAGTGGAATATTCATAATCAGCAGAAGTCTTTTCTCTGGAAGGAACAAAGGATTAAGGTAGGAGACAGTAATGGTATTGTTAGCAGGCTATTTCAATGATTTTCTCCGCGGAAGAGTAGGGAAAGGTGAAATTCCAACTGAGAATATTTGACTATGCAGATCCCTACTTGGAGTTATTCAGCCCTGTTTTAAGTGCCGAGCTGGGCTTTGCCTCATGATCCAATTGTTTTATTAGTGAAATCATCGTCTGTTTCATTTTGCTTTGGTAATAGTGCAGTGTCTAATAGTAAATTATAGCGTCAGGCAAACAATGGTTTTGTATTTGGGATACAATGAAATATCTTATTAAAATGCAGACTTCCTTAGGTTCCTGAAATTAGAGTCTTATTTTAAAATGGTTCCATTGGGCTTATTACACGGTTTTGAACTAATCACACTAGCAGAATCTCTCTTTAGTCAGAGCATAGAGGACTGTGAGAGTTACCTCTTTCTTTAGTAATATACCATTCATATTTTCTTCTCCTGTTCTCTTCTGGATAGATCTGGATAGATTTTTTTTTTTTTTTTTAAGACAGAGTCTCGATCTGTCATCCAGACTGGAGTGCAGTGGTGTAATCTTGGCTTACTGCAACCTTCACCTCCCGGGTTCGGGCGATTCTCCTGCCTCAGCCTCCTGAGTAGCTGGTACTACAGACACGTGCCACCATGCCTGGCTAATTTTTTATATTTTTAGTAGAGACGGGGTTTCACTATATTGGCCAGGCTGATCTCAAACTCCTGCCTTTGTGATCCGCCTACCTTGGCCTCTCAAAGTGCTGGGATTACAGGTGGGAGCCACCAAGCCCGGCCTCTTCTGGATAGATCTTATTTGGCTGACAACGAATGATGTCGTGCTAGTAGCATCATCCCTTTGCATGCAAAAGATAAACTGAAATCTAAAGTAGCCACATCCTTCCTGCCAGGTTTTTCAAGCGGATACTCTGTTCTGATCATTGTCATGATCGGAATAGTGAAAATAATAATAAATCATAGTTCTTTAACGATCACTTTACTGTATGCTGCGCACTGCACAGAGTGGTTTACATGGTTGATCTTGTAGCATTCCATGTAAGTCTGTTAAGAGTAGATGCTATCATTCTCTCCACTTTACAGATGAGAACAATTGAGGCTTAGAGAAATTGAGTAATTTTTGCCAGTCCGGAGACCTGAATCTCCACTGTCTCTTCTGCATACACTTTTTACTTGTCATTGCTGATTAGCTTACTCTTTCCATCTCCCTTATCAGAACCATTCTGCGTTCTTAACTTCAACAAAATTTAGTTCTCCATCTTGCCAGTATCTAGCGTGTTTTCAGAAATTGTGAATGGGGTGGAGGTGGAGTACTAGCTGCAGTCAGATTTTTTTTTTTTCTTCCATTGCTATTAAGCCCCCACTCCAGGGCAAGGCTCTGTGCTTTGCTGTTCTATGCACGCCATCTAACAGCTTCTCTGCCACACCTGGAGAAGTGCCAATATCATTTTCCTGGCACAGATAAGGCATTGGAAGCTCATCGTTTAAGTCACCAGGTGGTGACTTGAGGGGCCAGAAGGTCCCTTTGGGCCTGTCCTCTCACCAGCCTCAGCTGCACCAAAAAGATCTCATTGTGATCATCAGGGATGAACCTCCTTTGGGTGATCAGGCAAACTACGTGCATTTAAAAAAACTATATCCTGCCCGGTGCAGTGCCTCACGCCTGCAATCCCAGCACTTTGGGAGGTCGAGGAGGGCAGATTACTTGAGGCCAGGCATTTGAGACCAGCCTAGCCAACATGTTGAAACCCCATCTCACCTGAAAATACAAAAATCAGCTGATGGTGGCAGGCGCCTGTAGTCCCAGCTACTGAGGAGGCTGAGGCAGGAGAATCGCTTGAACCCGGGAGGAGGAGGTTACAGTGAGCCAAGATTGCGCCACTGCACTCCAGCCTGGGCGACAGAGTGAGACACTTTCAAAATAAGTAAATAAATATTTTATATATATATATCCTGTAATGAAATTGAAAGAGAATACTTTGTTTCTTAGCTAGTTGGAACCAGTGGGGTGGGGTGGGGAAAGGCAAGTGACCAGCCACTCTCCATCTGACTCAGTGTCAATAGACTGTCCCAGAAATTAGAACCTGACTGGCGCCATGGCTCACACCTGTAATCTCAGCATTTTGGGAGGCTGACGTGGGAGGATTGCTTGAGCCTAGGAGTTCAAGATCAGCCTGGGTAACATAGGGAAACCCTGTCTCTACAAAACGTAAAAGAAAATTAGCTGGGCATGGTGGCACACACCTGTAGTCCCAGCTACTAAGGAGGCTGAGGCGGTTGGATCCCTTGAGCCCAGGAGGTTGAGGCTGCAGTGAGCTGTGATCACGCCACTGAATTCTAGCCTGGGTGACAGACCGAGACCTTGTCTAAAAATAAATAAATAAATAAATAAATAAATAAATAAAATTAGAATCTGTATTTTGAAGACATAAATTCAAATACGTGTGGATGGGCCCAAAATATTTTCTTTACATGTCCTCCAAATGTAATTCCTGGGGCCTTCCTTATTTTCTCTGCCGCACCAATGCCTTCATGGTCTCACATCCTGTCCTCTTAATGCTGACTTCTCTGGCCCTCATGAACGCTTTAGTGCGGCAGATGTTACTGTACATGGGCCCTCATTTATTCAGCAAATAATCCTGGAACGCTTGTACCAAGCATGGTGCCGAGCGATGCTGTGAGAGTGAGCAAAAGAGAATTGTCATTTGTCAAATCCCAGAGGTCCGTCTGTGACAGAACTTTCACCAGTCTGTTGTAAAAATTAGAAAAATGCAAAATAGTGAGTTTTTCATGAGCTACATTGTATCAGTTTTAAACTATTTATTTTAGAATTCTATTATTTATTCTTCAGTGATAAATACCATTTCCTTTAATAAAGATTTTAAAAAGATTCCTTCCTTCCTTCCTTCCTTTCTTCCTTCTTTCCTTCCCCCTCCCTCCTTCCCTCCTCCCTCCCACCTTCCCCATTCCTTCCACCTTCCCTTCCTCCTTTCCTCCTTTCCTCCCTCCCTTCCTCCCTCCCTTCTTTCCTTCCTTTCTTTCCTTCCTACCTCCCTCCCTCATTCCCTCCTTCCCTTTTCCCCTCCCTTCCTTTTTCCCTCCCTCTCTCCCTTCCTCCCTTCTTTTCTTTCCTTTTTAAATGTTCTTTGATTTTGTTTTCTTTTTAAAGCCCTCAGGTGGCAAACTTAAAAGTTCTTAAGTCTATGTTAGCCTGGCCAGCTTTTTTTGTTTTTTTCTTTACTAGACCTTGAACTCTCAAAGTCTAGGAATGCCCGATATATCTGTATCCTGTGAGTTTGCCGCTTCATGATATTTGATGCTTCATTGTTTTCCCATAATTTTTTAATTGTTAGCCTTCTCTCTCCAGCCTCCTGCTTCCTCTTCCTCTGTCTCCCTCAAGGTATGTCTTGCTCAGGCACCTCTTATGTAATCAATACTTAGTGATTTGAGTTCTTAAGTCCTTAAAAACAAAAAACAAAAAACAAAAAAAAAACCCAGGTGCAAAACACAAAGACAGGGCTCATGTGAAGGGAGGGAACCTCGCTTTTCTCCTCTCAGTGAAAGAAAGGCAAGACCACTCCACCTATTTGTCTTTTTCTTTCCCTCGGCCCTTGTCAAAAGGGCAGCCAGTTTTCTCTTACCATTGTGCTAACTAAAGAATGGAAAATATGCCCTGAGTTTAAAAAATCATCCAGTGCCTGCCCTTTCTAGAGCCACATAATTAACAACTCAAATTTTAAAATCTCATTATTTAGAAACTCAGCTATCCAGAATTACAACTCTGCCTTTTATGCTTATGTTCTTTGCCGCATTCCTGAGTGTCTACAGATGATGCAAATAGCCAACTATCTTTGCTCTTCGCGGAAAGGATAGGAAGAAGCTTGATGAAGCAATGTTGGGGCACTCAGTGGTTAAACTGAACCTTCCCCCTGGTCAAGTGGAGTGGGTGTGTGTTCTTTTAATCCGGCACCCAGATTTGGCCCTGTAATTAATATGCAAGTTCAAATGTCTCTTGCATGGCGAAAGAGGCTGAAACTTGCGCATTTCTAACAGACTCAGCATCTGAATTGAATGGGCAGCTTTGGCTGGAGTAGTACTGCAGCATCTCAAATGCCTATTGTCAAAATATATACTAGTTAGGAGACACATTCTGCTAGGAGGGATGCCCTCCCAAATTAAAGATATTGTTCACCTTATGCTTAACATTTATGGCTATCAAACTACTAGTCCACAGCCAATCATCATAGTTTCGTTAACACAGTCAAAATTTACCACTGGGCTATTATTAAAACTTCATATAATTAACGTAAAAACACATCTTTTCAACAAAAACTGGCTCTCTTTGTAGTCTGTTTTCTAATTTGGTGCACTCATTTAAAAAGTTTAGCACATTTGAAATTTTACATCGTTTTTCAATTGCCTCTCTTTTATATGAAGGATGCTATTTACCATTAATGTAGAAGTACAAATTAAATGGTTACTCTGGATTTATTCTTTAGGAAAATTAGAATGTGGGGCTACATGTTTTTCACAAGTTGATGACCAAGAGAAGAAAGAAAGGGGGGTGGGCGGGGAAAGGATGCTTGATGTCCTGCTCCTGCTATGTCAGGGAATTTCTTGCACCCTTCATATGAGCCCCTCTGAACAAAAAACAAATCCTCTTGACCTGTCAGCTTAAAAAGACAAGAAATATGCCACATTCCGCAGGAGCAAGGAGAAAAGAGTGCTGCGAAAATCAGCAACACCAAGTTGAATATGTGAACGCATCCAGACAAATGTGAAGCCAACCCGATTAGGACAAGTGAAAGGGCATTTCCCCAGAATCGCAGTTTTGTGTGTGTTTCTTTTTTTTTTTTTTTTTTTTTTTTTTAATAGGGGACGCTATTGTCATTCAGAAAGCCCCAGGCTGTTCTGAAAACAGGCAAAAATCAATAGCCCACTTGTTGAGGATAAGTGAATTAGCCTGTGTTGAATGTAACTGAGTACCTGAACACTTGAGTGGGCAGGGATTGTTGGGGAGAAAAGACAGTTGTGTTTCTATGTCCACAGTGGTGCACATCGCTGATTAATTATGTCCAGTGATCATTTTTGTGCAGGACTAATGGGCAGACTGTTTTTGTTTTTGTCTGTCTGCCCACAACCTGGTGAACTGAATAGAGTTTCCCACTTCTCAGAACAATCCAAATGGTGGCCAGGGGGCCGTGGAAGAGTAGCCAGAAATGGAATGATGCAGATTGGATGAAAAGTTTCTATTTTCAATTAGTTAAAATATAAAACGAGAAAACAGAAAACAATACGCAGTTAATAAAACACTTCATATTTTATTATAAAATATTAATGACTTTAATAAAGTGGTTTATATTTTCCAGTGCAATATTTAATAAACCATATTAAAAATATATACAAAATAGTTGTAAGAATTGGGACTCCTGTGAGTACATAAATGAAGTACACTCACATCATTTACTTCCCTTCCCTTTTGTTTGTGAGTCCAGAAACAATGGACGAGTTTGGAAAGCTGTCAGCTTATCTTTGCATATATTTGTCCAAAGATAATTTGCAGAAATTGTTTAAAAAAAAAATCTTTCAAAAATTGTTGTAAAGATTTTTATTGGCGCTAAGGGCTGTAATTTTGCAAAGTCTTGCACCTGAAACCACCCAAAGGGTCTTAGAGTGTGCACTGTCGTCTTGGACACGGAGAAATCTCCAAAGAGCAACCATCCCAGGCATTCAGCTGGCGTAAGTGGAGTGACTTGTCTCTTTTTTCTTTTCTTTTTTTTTTCTGGCTGTCTGCAGAGAAGGAGGATATAGGGACCCTTGAGAGAAAAACTGGAGTAGGGTGTGTATGTGTTTGTTTTGGTCAATGGCAGAGTATGCTGTGTCGGGATGTTTCACTGCGTTTTCATATTTGTCGCTTTTCTTTGGAGCGTGTCTTTTGGTACCATAGAAAAGGGCTGGA